>NW_026606580.1:1200000-1535000 GCF_029890125.1 Rhinichthys klamathensis goyatoka
GCGCAGCTCCAGCCCTACTTTTAAAATGCCAGCGCTGTAGTCTCAGCTGCGTAGTGTTTAAAAGACCTTCGCTCTGAATCCTACGTACAGTGGAAAAGTACATCTGCTGAGCATTTTAAGTTAATGGGGTTGTTTTCGCAAAGCACCAGAGAGTTTGCGATCATTTGATTCATGGAAAATGAAAGTCCTCCACCACAAGTTGACAAGATAAGGCAAAATTTGATGGGAAATGACTTCATAGTCATACCTATAATTGAAAAGATGTTCTTTGTAATTCACTTGGAATTCCCTAGAATGCATAAAGTGTCACACTCGTGTTCAAGCAGGAAGACGAAGACAGATGGATCAAGATCAAAACACTCAGTTTAATAATTCCGGTGATCGGACGGAGAATGAATGTGAGGGAAAAAGAAAAAAACAAACAATAAAATAATTAATAATTATTTACAGCTGCAGTCCGTAACATTTTTGGGTTAAAAATTATCCAAAATAAATTTGAGCAAGTACATAACCAGCCAGTTTTCAAAACTATCTGCTTGCATTTGGTCGATTAAAAATGGTAAGCTCGTAATAAAGTTTTTAATTCCAGTGGTACTGGTGGATGTCATTACGTCACATCTGTACACATAAAGAAGAGTCTCGGCTAGTAGGCTATATTGCGTATGAGCAATATGTTGGAGGTGGAGATTTATAGCCTTTCTCACAGCACTTGATATAATTCAACTTATTAATTTGATGGCGGATCCAGAAGGTTCAAACGACAATCACCAGTGACAACTGTGTGTGGATGTTACTTACTTGTTCAGATGACATTTTCCAGTGAAAATTCTTATGTTGGTCATACTTCCAAAAAGTCGAATCTGTGATTCCAAATGACAGTATCCACACCGGCGCGGTGACTGACAGCCGCACATTCTCCTCAAAACATTGGATTAATCCGCGCTGTGCCGTGCCGAGGCACAACCCACGTGAAGTTGATAATTCCGCGAATAACTGCAATTGCAGATTTCGAACAGAGATGGTGACAACGAGGAAAAACTACGGACTGCAGCTTTAAACATTAAAAATAATGTATTTTATATATATGACTGTCTTCCAGCCCTGATAACTGAAAAGGAAAGCGAAAAGCTATTTCTGTCACTTCAACTAGCCTGTGCTCGGTATTTCTTGTTCCATCTAAAGCTCCATCTCCTTCCAGAAATGCTTTTATCTGCTAATCAGAACAAAATGGCAGCTTTAAGAGTGAATCAGGAGATTGCATGTGTTAAGAATCTGTCTCCTGTGCAGACGGCTTTAATCCACATCCAGCAGTTTGAGATCTGATCCAAAACAACAACGGCAAATGGCGATAAGTTCCAACAGTAACTGTCCTTCATTGCCAGCCATGATTTTCCCATCAAACCAAGGACAAATAGTACATGCTCAGAGTTTTCTGTATTTCATAAAGCCTATCAAAACAATACCACACAAACAAGGTGGTAACAATAAATGAATCATGAACTGACTTTAAAGAACAAGGACAAGGACGATTTCTTGCAACCTGGGAAGGACAATGATGGTTAAAGCATACCTTTGATTTCCTTTTCCTTGGGAGGGTCAGTCTAACCGTGGATGTGGGTGTTATGTGGTTGAAGAGCGAACCCAAACACAGACGATATGCAGACTAACAGGGATTTATTGAGGCACAAAACAGAAAACAAAAACCCACGAGGGGGCAAAACAGGACAGATGGGGCAGTACAACTAGACTAAAACAGGAAATAAACTAGGACTAGATACTGACTGATAAAGACAAGATGAAGAAAACAAACAGCTACATAAACTCACAATTCTTAATACAATATTCAGACTAAGTACTCACAGGACTCTCACAAAGAGTAACACGCACAGGTTGACAATGTACCGACACAGGACAGCAAACACAACGGGATTAAATAGGGAGACACTAATGACAAAGACAGGTGAAGCTGACTAGACAAGGACAGGTGAAACTGACTAGACAATAATGACGAGATGAGGACAACAAGGGGGCAGGGTCACGTAACGGAGACAACACAAGCACATGGCCCAAGCAATTGGCCATGCGCTTGTACACAAAACACGGGTCTGTCATGATCCAGCCTCAAGACCAGAGGAAATCAAGGACAAGAAGACCGGATCATGACAGTGGGAATGGGCAGATTAGTCAGGCTGTGGCTAGTTGGACAGTTAGAAGTTGCCAGCAGTCATTTTCCATGCAGATGGCATGGGCGGGCAGCTGATGATTGAAGGGAAGAGACCAGAATGTTAACCATACTTTATGAAGAAACTGAAGTTTTAACACAGTGGAGAGTAGTATAAGCTGAAGGGTTGGGCAACTTGCCCTGAAAACAGTGATTTTCATTTGTCTCCAAACATCTGCAGTCATCCTTGCATTTCGCTCAGCTAGCCCCTCGTGCAATAAAGAGCACTCAGATGCCCCAGAGAAACCAAGTGGCCGTCACTGTTCATTTGCGCTGTATAATTTAGTTCTTCAGAGACTGGAGCCCGTCAAATCATGCCTGCCTCCTTCTCTCCCTGCCACCATTTGCCAACTACCATGAGAAATTTCTGAGCAAAAATGGAGGCCAGGAATACTTCAGGCTCTACCTCATCACAGCTGACGAGCACTTTGGCAGCGGAAATGCATAAGAATGAACCAGGAGCGACACGCAGGCTCCAACCGCGGAGCCGAGGCTGAGAAATGAGCTGGCATTCTCAATGAGACGGAAGCAGACTGATCGAGTCACTCCCAAGGCCTCTGAAGAAATTTCCAGTGCTCTTTAAGGCTAAATCATCCTCTACGGTAAAGAGCACAGCATCTTGTGTAGGGGAAAAGAGTTGGGGTGGTTCTTAGGGGAGTTCTGATAATGAGTTGTTGTTGTACAGCAGAAAGTTCAGTTTGGAACTTCGCTTAGCTAGTTTTCAAAATCTTGAGCTTAACATCTATCCATCCATCCATCCATCCGGCCTATAAACCTTCTAATTTTAAGCTTTTAAATTCTTTACTTCCTGTCATCCATCCATCTATCCCTCCATCCAACTTTTCTCAAAACTTTCAAGCAAGCCAACAACCTTGACTTTTCTAGTTTAAAACTGCAGTCGTAAGAATTTCACTAATTTTACTAATCCCTCAGCCAGTTCGCTACCTTCAGTTGCGGAAATGAATTTAAAATGCATTCTCAGCACAGTTCTGAATTGTGCACAATCCTATAGTTTGAAACACCCAATATGTTCAAATGCATGTCTGCTTACAGTATATCATCACTACTTCAGTAATAATGACTCTGGAAACATATTTTTCTCTGTGGTACCAGACAGTTGTGTGAACATATGGCAGCGGAATCTGCCATTCAGCATTTAGAACTGTAAGTGCAAAATATGCTTGTTTGTCTCTTAACACATTCCACTGATCATTTATCACATTTAATTACAGAAAACGACCCTAGAGCTGGTTGCATGAAATATGACCTGGAATTACCAGTGCAATGATATTAACATAATTATATGGACTATATTGGATCAGATCTTCTCTATTCAAATAAAGAGAGAGATCTGATGTGAAGTGAGTTTCTTCCTGCCAAAGATGAGGCACTCAGCATCCTTTGGCGTATTGTCTTACTGCTTATATTTCTCTTTATTAGTCTTCACTAAACAGATTACACACAACAGTATTTGCAACACAAACTCTTCAGTGAGTTCAACGAGGGGCTGATCTGTGAAACAGTGCAGATGCCACAGACAAAGAAAACAAAACCTTCCTTAAGGAAATTCAATCCATTTTTTTTGGATTGGAGAAAGAGAAAACAGCAGAAAAACTTGAGAATGATTGTGTGAATGAATGCTGCAAAAGGCTAGTAGGGAAAATATTGATATAGTTTAATTAATTTTGAAGATCCAATATTGATTTGTAAATTCCAAATACAACATTTTAGTCTACACTCTTAGAAAAAAAGTTTAGATGGGGTTCAATATAGAGGGTTTATGACTCAATTTTAAGTAACCCTTTATGCCAATAATTTTTTTTCTATTGATAAAGCATGTTTACGGGCTGTTTAATTAATAAAATGTATTTATAAATTAATAAAGTGAATTCAAACAAAATTAATGAATTAAAACCAAATCTTTAAAATGATTCCATGATAGAAACCCCTAAAAGGTTCATGAAGCACCTGACAGAACCCTTTAAAGTTCTATATATAACTTTTTCTTCGAAGAGCTTTTTTTTATGCGTGAAAACTTCTCTAAACTTTATTTGTAGCAAGCCTGTAAACACACTTGATTGGATGGCCTGACTTGTAAGCGACTTACGAATGAGGAGAGCAATAGAAGCAATCACGCCAGCAATACGGGAACAATATGCAAGTGCTGTGACTAGTCCCAGTTAGTCTAGCACAGTACACATAGCAAGTTTTTATTTTTATTTTTTATTACAGTTTTATTTTATTTTATTTACAGTAGACTCAGTCGCTTTGGTACATTTCTCAGATCAGAATTCAAATTCTCAAAACTACCTGCTCAATCGTCACATCATTGTGTCATTTGTGCACATCAAAAAAGCAGTTTCTCATTTCTTTGAACAAGGTTCAAATGCTTTGGTACATCCATGCAAATGAATATGTACAATTCTCTGCTGTTTCCTACATCATCAATTGCTTATGTCATGTTGATCAAAATTTACTGTATTACAATGGGTCTCTGTTGAATGGTCTCACCCCCCACAACATTTAGGCATTAGTTCATAGCATAAGTCTTTACATGCAAAATGGTTGAACAAGTTGTCGTAATATGTCAAGCATATTTATATACATTTCCATTAGACTTTTTTTTTTCTAAATTTGTCCTGTCCACATTTCTGTATTGCAATGACATGGTCTGTCAACAAATTACAGTACAAACAGTAAAAGCGTATGTGAATCTTGTCCAGTCTCTTGCAATCAAACTCCCACATACACTAAGGTGTGTAACCTACAATTTACAATACAGTAATTGTCATCAAAACGTTAGCCATAGTTTACATCAGAACATCCCTCCAGAGTACACTGTTATATTGACAACATGACTAAGCAATTTGACTGTCTTATCCGTACACAATGACACAAGGACTTGTCATTCTGATGGCACTGACATGTTCGTTGACACAGATATTTACTTTTGAGAGATGAACTGAAGATTTCGAGCAAGAGACTGGCTTTTGCAGGAAATCCATGGTGTTTTGCTATTTGTACAAATTGTTTTGAGAAATGCACTTACTGTTTTGCAAATGTCGAGGACGATTCGAGAAATGTACCAAAGCAACTGAGAAAAACTGTAATAGATATAGAATATTGTTACTATTAATGGATCAACTGTTGACGAAAAAGATGCGTCTTCAGCCGTTTCTTGCAGCTTGGGTTGAGATGGGCAGATCATTTTACCAGTTTAGAACAGTCAAGGTAAAGGTCCATGAAAGAGATTTTGTGCCTCTTTGGGATGACACCACAAGGCACGGTTCACTTGCAGAACGCAAGCTTCTGGAGGGCACATAGGTCTGAAGTAGTGAGTTTAGGTATGGGGTAATATGTATAGCTATTATTCTCCTGTAATCACTTACCACTAACTTTTAACCGAGGGCTCTGTGCTCAGCTAGCAGAACTACATTTGTTTCCACTGCTCAACATCCAGTAGAAACTCACCACAAAGACACTAATCTATAGGTATCTGCAAACACTTCTAAACCTCTGCTCTGAGGCTTTTTAGTGTAGACGGCAGCTTGACTGTGCTGCGTTTGATTAATGGAGCTCTCTGTGTCTGTGAGTGACGAATTATCAGAAGCTAGACTTGCTCGTACATCACTGTCACAACGCTCACATGGCTACCACGTCGTCTCCCTGTCGCCAAGACCATTCCCAATCATTCCTGCCATCTCTGACTGCCCTCTGCATGAAGAGCCAGGAAGAAGACAGGGCTGGAGAAGTGAAAAGAGTGATGAAATGGCAGAGCAGTGCAGAGTTAAAGGGGGGAAAAAGAGGAGATTTTCGCGCCTCTGCTGCTTTGTTCCTCAACTCCAGTGAGGTGATAACAGTCAATTAACAGTGCCAATGCAGATGTGAAGCTCCTCTGCTTATCTCAGCATTAAAGTTAATTTGGGATAATAAAAGAGAGCTGATAAGAGCCTTCCAGGGTGACAGATAGGGGATGGTGCCGTCTCGTCTCGTCCTCGTTTGGGCCGTGGTTTTTCTTGTCCCCTCATTAGGCAGGTGCTGTGGGATGGAGCCAAGGGAATCTTATCACTTTCGGCATGCCGAGATTGTGTTTATAAGTGGCAGCGTTAATCAATTAGCTGCCACAACTCTGGGAGAGGATGCAATGTTGCCTCTGGTTCTGAAGAGCTGCTTAGCTGTCAAGTCAGCAGGAAACGAGGGCCAGTCCACATACATGAAAACAGAAACAGACATTCACTTGCTCACTCTCACTCAATGGCTCTCTTCCAAAACCTAGGGAGTCACCTACTAAGGCAGCATACGAACTGAAATGGAACCTTATAAGCAGTCGGATTTCCATTACAGATTTGTGCAAAACTTTTGTGATATAATTTCTAAATGTCGATAAAAAATGATTTTTTTCCCTCTCGCGATAAGTCATTCCAAAAATCATGGTTATGGATGTTGGTAGGTTTATGTACAGTATATCGCAGCCACTGTACTAGCTATAACTTTTAATGGAAGGAGAAGTAGGCGTGTTAACCAAATGTTGGGTGTTTCTCCCTCACATCTGCTTCAAGGTCTTGATAAATTGTGGCATTTCTTTGTGGTTCAGAATCCAGTATTCCCGTAATCCCTTAGCCTTTTATGAGTTTAATGAAGAACTCTGTCTCATCTTCTGTCCAAACATACCGCGCCATCTACGTCAGGTGACCTGTAATTGCGCAAAAACTGTTTCCATTGCAGTTCCAAATATTCCTTTTTCGAATTGTCTGAAAAACTACCTCATGTGAGCGTAATTTTTTTTTTGCGATATATGGGAACTTTTGCGAAATTGACGTGTTTCCATTGGGCGTATTTTCAATTCGCAATTTCAATAATGGAAACGCGGCTGGTGACAGATTTGGAATGCGCAACTTTTGTGTCAAACAAATAATGAATCGTGTAGAAGTCTTGACCCACATTGGACTGTAAAAGTTTGGCTTTAGCATGCTGTAAGTAAAATGAAAAAAATTAGTGTGTGTTAATTTCAGTTGTAGCCAGATGACTGTCCTTTGAGACCTGGAGAATCGGGATGGGCTTTTGATGGATTGAAAGTGGACAGCTGTCGGGAAGATGGGAAGGTGGCTGCATGGGGCACGCGGCGGAGACGCACGTAATTCCCAGGTCTTATTTTGTCAATAAACAGCAGCCAGTGGCACTCAATTAGATAGCTTTATTGACTATGTTCCTGGGGCCGTGTCAGATGTCGGCTGGCAACACTGCCTGACGACAGATGCTGACACCTTTCTCAAGATTACAGAAAATAGAAAAGGGAGCAGATAGAGAATAAATGAGAGGAGAATAAATGAGATGAGAGAGAGAGGGGGGGGGGGGGGGGGGGGGGATTTGTGTGAAGGGGACAGTATGAAACAAGAGATGTCTCAAGAAGAAGAAGAAGAAGAAAAATAATAATTTTTCCTCAATTTGGGGAGAACCTATCAGAGTATGACCCCGATTGGCCCATAGGTGGCGCTACAGCAACCACAAGTACTAAATTTCTCATAACTCCTAGACCGTTTGACTTAGAATCAAGGTTTTTATACCACTGTGATCCTTGACTCAAGATGGACAAAATGTATATCCATAGGTGGCGCTATAACTGTTAAAAATCTTTGTAAACCATATATTTCCTATGGTAAATTGCCTGTATTGTCTTACTAAATAAAACTTAATGTCTTTTGATGCTTTTGTGCTTAAAGGCCTTAAATGCTTGAACCCCGATAAATGCTGCTTGCAGCTTTAATTTGATAATTTATTTATTACATATTTTGACCATTTTGTGAAAAGGTAAATTTTGTTAAGGTTGAATGGATGTAACCTGAAGAAAACATCTTGAAATTCACAAACCAAATAATATGATATTGAAAAAAATAATAATAATAGAAAATATAATTAGAAAACTTTTTGAAAAAGTTGAGTTTTGAAAAAGTATACGTGCAAGGAATGTGATTTACTTGATGGCTACAGCACTAAAAATTTTAGAGTCGTAAAGTCATAAAAAAAAAAAAAACGATTTTTAACAGATTTCTTCTTTTTTATAATTCCGGACATTCTTATATGTTTTTGATAAAAAATAAAAAGCATTTTTACACAGAATCCCGGCACCCAAACACTTCTCTCAAGGACTCTTAAGGCACAAACATCTGATTAGATGCCAAAACTGAACAGATTGGGCATAAGCTTCTTCATGCAAATTTACTGGAAGGCAATTAAAAAATATTATAGAATTAAATGTAATTAATGGAACACACCTGTTAATTGTTTGTTGCATCACAACCTCCTTTACATATTGAGCACTGTATCATATGTTGTTGCACTTGTGATTTTCTTTGTGCTCTAATCAATCCCTACAAGAGTCCATGCATACTTATTTCAAGTGCCACATAAATGCTTCGAATCTCAAGTTCTTTCTGAGGGCCTTTTAAGGGTTCCTCTGAAAAAGCTGTTTTCCTGGCTGCGCTTGCTCGCCATTGATTTTTCTTGTTAGCATGGAGGGTACACAAACCCTCCATAAAAACATATTCTATAAACAGGCCTGGTAATTAGCATACACAAGTTTGTTTGGAAACTTGAGAAAACAAAATGCTAAAATCCTTTATCTTCATGCAAATAATTCCCAAGCTGCCGTTTCACACTCTCCCACATCCTCTTACTTCATCTTGAAGTTAATGGACTTCTACGCTTGGCATTTCTCCTAATAACCAAAATATTTGTCCTGCTTAAGCATTTAAAAAAGTCTCTCAGGATGATTTGTTCTCGGAGCATCTGTGACGTTAAAGTTGAGGGAAGCAGAATCGCAGCTCTCAGTGTGAGGTAGTCCACAGTAGACCCCGTAATGACATCACAAAGTGACCCTGTTGTCTGAGCGGAGACAGATCCGCCATGTGGCGTAGATTAGAATCTCAGTCTGGATCCTGCCTGCGATTACAGTCATTAACTCACTACAGGACGCAACGCTGCACCTGTTCTGGCGTTCAGCAGATGGTGCTGCATATAGAAGCTCCGCGGCGAGTCCCTCCAGTGTTTGTGTTGCCGGCCAGGCTCTCCCAAACACGTCTAATACCCTCCATCACTCAGGCCAGTCGGACATTATTAACTTATGTGGTCAGCACTGATGGAGCAGACATGTCTGGATTGATCATAGCAGACGATCGCTTACTGTGAGTGCAAATGAGTGCATATATACGCAATCTGGAGCAAAAAGCTATTACATTTTGTTTAACAAGGCCATTTTCTTGCAGGTGGAAAAAAAACGCAATAAACTGATAAAGCAAACACTTTTTCGACGGGCTAAATCCCATTAAAAAGTCGAGCGGGAAACTGTTATGGCTATTATGCATGTAATTGCTGACAGTGACATACACTAGTCTTGACAGTGAAATGATTAGTCTTGGCAGTGTATGTGAGCTGTGGTGAATAGCTGAATAAGTTGAGTAGTGGTCGACTGATATTGATTTTTTGATAGCTGATGCTGATATCTTAAAGAGCAGAATGGGTGATGGCCAATGTTCGATTCAATTGAAGTGTTTGTGGTTAAGGTCGGCATGAAACAGAAATTGCAATAGTCTTTGCTTCCCTATTGGCACGTGTATCCGTATATCAAGAAAAACAGGACGGGACTTGATTTTGTCCATTGGGAATCGATTAGATGGTTGAATAGTTGTGGTTTTGCTATTGGTCATGTGAGTAACAGGTTGTCCCGCCTTTGCACCAGTAAACATCATAAGAGAAGAGATTTTGCTGTAAGAGAGAGGGGAAGTTCTGACCCTACGACAGAACATACAAGCTCAGACACTCTCCTTACGAAAACACCAAACAGAAAAACTTATCGATCAATGCCAATAATGAAAAAATTCCAAAAGTTGAGGCGCATTTGGCCTTCTTAACACAGTACTTTTAAGTCAGGCAAAGCATTACTATGAATTAGGGCTTGAACAGCCTAGTCGACTCCAATGCTCTGCCATGACGCTTTAAGCTTGATGTCGACTCATGGCCTATAGAGGGCGCAACAGGATAAGAAATCTTTGAAGTCCACTTTTACACTCTGTTTCAGTTAAAATGACAAATAAATTCATACTCGGAGAGCACTCCACAAGATATCTTTGAGTAGACCATATGGATGCTCAAAATTGATCGTGTGAATGCTCGTTTTACACAGTTTATTGTACACGTAAGTTAATCGTCGTTCTAAACTGCTGCTGCATTACGCACACACACACACAGACAGTAGTGCGCATATCACGTGAAGATCGCACGCACAGAATCATTCAGTTGCGCAGAAATATATTGGAAACTCTGTTCTGTGATTTTTCAATAAAATTAGAAACTGAAAAGTTCTAGCATATATTTCTTAGTAACTAAGGCCCTGTCCACACGGACACAGGTATTTTTATAACCGTGACTTTTTTTACGCGGTTCGGCCGTTCGTCCACACGAAAACGCACTGAAACCGAACATTTTTGAAAACCCCTGCCAGGGTGAGGATTTTTTAGAAACGCCGGTTACAGTGTTGTCGTGTAGACAGTGAAACCGGGGTTTTTGCCTTGCGACGTCAGAGTGTGCGCCGGTATCCGCTGTGTTTGACGTCAGATTTGCGCTTCTGATTGGCCAACGTGGCTTTACGGTTAAGGGTTATATCGCCGCCTGCTGGCGTGGCATGCTCTTGACCGCGCTTGATAGCGTGTTTTTGCGTTTTCATGTAGACGGAGACCGAGCATGTGTGGACGGGATTTTTTTTTAAAACGCTGTAGGAAAAACTCCGGTTATAAAAATATCCGTGTCCGTGTGGACAAGGCCTAAAACACACAGCTCCACTATTAATAGAGAGACGCTGTCAGGTACAATTAACACGCAATCGCTCTCTCTCACACTAAAACGCATTCATAAAGATGTAACGTTAACTGTGCTACTTTCTCTATATCTGATTTAGAACGAGCAGAAATCTGTGAGAAATATAACGACCCAAAGTAAATAAGCTGTTATGATGGAGCGCTGAGTCATATGCCATAGCTGTGCACAAGGCAACCGTTTGACTCTCAGCTCGAGGTTCAGGCTTATTTGTTCATTAATGATGTCATCAGCGACTAGTCGAGGTCAACTCGACTTTCATGACAGACATGTCAACTTTAAAAAATCGGAAGTCGTTCAACCCCTACTATGAATACACCAATCAATGACAACTTTTCCAGTTACTGTATGTCTACAGTCCTTGGTTAGTTGTGTTGCAGTGACCTTTGCAAAAGACGACGTGAGCTACAGTCTTGAGAGCGCTTGTCTACACTGAGAGGGCTTTAAATGAACTGCCACACTCTTATGTCACATTTGCACAGCTTGGATGTCAGAGCATCCTCAAGAATGCCAGGCTGAACTAATTACAGGAGAGTTTTCAGAAAGTAGAGAACGTGGGTAGCATCATTCACCAAAATGTCCGTTTTAATTTCGCCCTATTCCTATGTTAAGCTGCCTCAGAAATCAAATAAATGATACTCCTGTAATCACTTGGAATGAAGTGAACGCATAATGAGAGTAGCGCTTGCCAATGCTGCGTGCCAGGTGGTGGCACGGTATTTAATGACTGTTTTTAACGTTGTTCCTTATCGTAGATCAATGTTTATTTGCAGTTAGGAAAACAAAATGCATTGATTTCTTGATGTTGTCGGACTTTGAAGGCAGTTTGGCAGCACTTGAGTAACCATGAGCAACTCATCAACAGGAAGGAAGAAGTAAGCGTAAGGAGATACAGCATTAGTGGTGAAATGTGTTAGAGTGAGTGGGGGGAAAAAAGGAAGACAGACAGCTAGAAAGAGTGGCCAAGATAGAGAGGAAGAGAAGTAAAGGAAGCAATTTGAAGTTTTGCGAGCAGGCAGGTAAATTTGGATTGCTGTGCTGACTTCAATGAGAGGTCTCACGTCGATTTTCAGCACAGATGCTTCCGTGTGATTAGTTTTAGTTCCGCCAACCTTTAGATATGGAAAAGACAGCTCAGGTACTCACATTGTCATATAAATTACAGCCTGTCTGGCAGGTGGCTGGACGGACACCAATTTGAAATTCTTGCTCAGTGAATCATCGTGCAACAAGGTAATTTGTTTTCCTGCACTTGGAATCTTCATTTCCTCCACCCCAATTACAAAGTGATCTTCAAAATTAGTTTCCCCCCCTCCAATGTTCCGTAAATCGTATTACCTCACTCAAAGAGACACAGAGGGAATATTCCTGCAATTCTTAATTGTATCAGAAGTCAAAAGTATTAAATTACATCCCAGGATATTTTTTTTTTTCCTTTTATATGACACATGCTGAAGTTTTATGGCCTGAAAAGGAGACAAGTTTGTGAAGAGAATTGTCTTCAGTGTACATACACACTACGATTCAAAGTCTTTTATGCTCATTTATTTGACCGAAAATACAGTAAAATGGTAATATTGTGAAATATTATTACAATGTAAAATAACTGTTTTCTTTTTAATGCATTTTACAATGGAATTTGTTCCAGTGATGGTAAAACTGAGTAAAAAAAAGGTAAAAAAAAAAAAAATTCAGCATCATTACTCCAGTCTTCCGTTCTAATATGCTGAAATCATTATGATATGCTGATTTGATGCATTTCTTATTAATATAGTTGAAAACAGTTGTGATACTTTTTTTGCGTGGAAACTACAAAAAAAAAAAAACTTTTTTTTGCGTTTTTTTTTCATTTTTTCACTATTTTTTGCTGAATAGAAGAGCATTTATTTGAAATTTACATCTTTTGTAACATTATTAAAATATTCACTGCGACTTTTGATTAATTTAATGCATACATACAAGCACAATATATATATATATATATATATATATATATATATATATATATATATATATATATATAGTATTGTTTGTGTATGTATTGGTTCATGGCTACTTTATTGAAGAATCTTCTGAAATGTTTATGGAGAAAAAAATCAAATGAACAGAAAATTAATGACACTTTTTAGCTTTCATTGCAATCAAGAACAGCATGTTGTCACAGCATCCACTCACAGTAGCCATCAGCCCTGGATTACTGATGGAATGACTTTTCAAGAACACACATAAACGTACACATAAAAAAGGAAGAGGTTCTGGATTGAAAGCAAGAGTGAGAGAGATGCATCTGGGCAAGCGGAGGCAATTTTAAGACAATTGCTCCACTATTCATCCTGTTATTGCAGACGGCCTCACTTCATCAGAAGGACACAGGGTCACACTTCCACAACAGATTACGGCGAGACATAAACAAGAGATGTAGTTGTGTTCCGCCGGTGGGGAGGCGTAGAGTTTCGATTTGGAATAGGGAAGCTATACGACTGTGAAGACCGAAAGAATCCGTAAATCCCTCGCCTACCTCATGCGTAGCACTCAAACAGTCCAACGTTCCCCAGAGGAAATGAGTTTCCCTCAATGCAAAGGAAAACAAGGCCTCATCTCCGCCCAATTTAATTCTGTATACCCAGAGCCCAGAGAGCAGAACATCCATCCATCCTGCTACCGGGAGACAGCTGATCTGTCTATCCTCTTTCCCAGTCTCTCTCTCCATATCTCCATACACAGGATAAAGCCTGCAAGAGATCAGGGGAAATAATGTGTAAATAACAAGGCAACGGAATCCCAATATTTTTTGCATGGCTAACGTTATCGGTTATCTTTCAGTCTTCCGTCTTTGGTTCCATGTCAAGCGTAATGGAATTATGACACATGACTTCAGAGAAAGGATGGAGAAAGAAAGCAAATCGAGGTTGAGTGTGAGTCTGAGTGGAGAATAGTGGGTTGAAATTGGATTTATGGCAAAATCTGTTTGGGGTCCAACACAATGAGACGGGTTTTATTAACTGGGAATGGGATTTGTGAGCACACCGATGATGGCCCAATCGAATTAAACATGGATTTAGCCATGTAACTGTAATAACAGACGGAAGCTAAGGTCAGACGTATCGAGGACGCTAACAAGGTTAAACGGCGGGGAGGTCCGGAGAGAAGAAAACAAAGTGAACTAGAAAAGACTCTGAAAGTGAAGAGGGGCAGCGATTGGACGTTTATCATTTCAGCTGTCTTTAGGGGCATCTTCAGTTCCTCCTTTGCCTCCAGTGTGTCTGCGCCCCTGTGTCCCGCAGCTCTAAGAGGGTGTGTGTGTGTGTGTGTGTGTGTGTGCTGGTGTGTTTTACTGTCTGTTTGACCTCCAACATTAGCTCCGTTTCAAAACCTAGTCAGCTCAACATAGGGATGCATGTTTGCAACAAATTGTCATGTTATGGCCAATAAACAACAAATTGTAATTATAAAAATTGTATATAATTTTGTCTAAATAAATAATACATCTGTATTTAGGCATCACAACATTATAATGTACATTATGAAAAATGATTCTTCACTTTGAGATTATATTTAAAAATTTTATTTTATTATATATATATATATATATATATATATATATATACACACTCACCTAAAGGATTATTAGTAACACCTGTTCAATTTCTCATTAATGCAATTATCTAATCAACCAATCACATGGCAGTTGCTTCAATGCATTTAGGGGTGTGGTCCTGGTTAAGACAATCTCCTGAACTCCAAACTGAATGTCAGAATGGGAAAGGAAGGTGATTTAAGCAATTTTGAGGGTGGCATGGTTGTTGGTGGCAGACGGGCCGGTCTGAGAATTTCACAATCTGCTGAGTTACTGGGATTTTCACGCACAACCATTTCTAGTGTTTACAAAGAATGGTGTGAAAAGGGAAAAACATCCAATATGCGACAGTCCTGTGGGCGAAAATGCCTTGTTGATGCTAGAGGTCAGAGGAGAATGGTAGGGATGTGACGGTGAGGATTTTTTCACACCGGTTAATCGACGTGTTACAACACCGGTAATACCGGTATCACCGGCGGGGGCTTTTAAATCGCTCATTTAAAGGCACATGTAAAATGCGCGCGTTTGCACGGGCATGCATGCATAATGGTGGTCGTGCGGAGCAACACTGTTTTGTTACTGTGCGCTGAATTGCCGCTCATTTGAAAACGAAACAAATTTTTTTTTACATCGCTTATAAAAAGCTGGTGCAGCAGTGTGCACTTCACTTTCACTTATATACATTAGCGTCGGTGGATTTGAACTTGTCTTTAACTGAGGCAATCTCTCACGACACATTAGAGCCACAAAACGGTAGGCCTATTGTTTAATTTTCTTTGACTGACCAAATTTGAAAGTTGAGACTTTGTTTCATATTAAATATTACCTGCTCAGTCCTGTCTGTCAGCACGTTGTCAGTGTCAAATGGCTACGTGAGTTGCACGTATAAAATTAAGTTAACGAACAACCTCGATCCATCAGGAAACGCCAGGTCGCTGAATTTCACTGCGCTTCATGAAGAGTTTTTCTTTTGCGTGAAGAAGCCGTTCGCCGGAGATGTGTTAAAGATAGCAGTGTGCATTCATGATTATTAGGCTGCCGGTGTAATAATCCTCCTGGCTCCGGGTCTGAGTGAGTCATTTATCTCTCTTACCTTTGTTCTTTGATTAACTTTAATGACACTTTAAGACCAGCTGCTGACAGAGACGCGATCGACACGCGTCCCATTTTCTCACAAATCTCTAAGTTAATTTAAGACTTTATTTAAATCATTAAAAACTGCTCTTATGAGGACACTCGACAAAACTGACATTTTGGCATAATTTTTGTGTGTTATGGTTTGTTCAAGCCCGAAAGAGAACTCGATACTGACGCGCGTCTTTTCTGTGGGTGGGTCGCGCGCGTGTGTGTGTAGGCAGGACAGCGCGGTCTCTTTAGTCTTGTTGCGCTTCATATCATTCACATTAATAAGAGCGTGATCATACAACGGTAGTCAACGGGTGACAGAAAAAAACGGATACTGCGTAATTGCGTTAAATATATAAATATATGCCTATATATATATTTTTTTTTCGGTGTCGCGGTGGACAAGTGATGAAACCGGTGTTGCGCCTGAACACAGGTAACACCGGTAACACCGACTACCGTAGCAAGCCTAGAGAATGGGCCGACTGATTCAAGCTGATAGAAGAGCAACTTTGACTGAAATAACCACTCGTTACAACCGAGGTATGCAGCAAAGCATTTGTGAAGCCACAACACGCACAACCTTGAGGCGGATGGGCTACAACAGCAGAAGACCCCACCGGGTACCACTCATCTCCACTACAAATAGGAAAAAGAGGCTACAATTTGCAAGAGCTCATCAAAATTGGACAGTTGAAGACTGAAAAAATGTTGCCTGGTCTGATGAGTCTCGATTTCTGTTGAGACATTCAGATGGTAGAGTCAGAATTTGGCGTAAACAGAATGAGAACATGGATCCATCATGCCTTGTTACCACTGTGCAGGCTGGTGGTGGTGGTGTAATGGTGTGGGGGATGTTTTCTTGGCACACTTTAGGCCCTTTAGTGCCAATTGGGCATCGTTTAAATGCCACGGCCTACCTGAGCATTGTTTCTGACCATGTCCATCCCTTTATGGCCACCATATACCCATCCTCTGATGGCTACTTCCAGCAGGATAATGCACCATGTCACAAAGCTCGAATGATTTCAAATTGGTTTCTTGAACATGACAATGAGTTCACTGTACTAAAATGGCCCCCACAGTCTCCAGATCTCAACCCAATAGAGCATCTTTGGGATGTGGTGGAACGGGAGCTTCGTGCCCTGGATGTGCATCCCACAAATCTCCATCAACTGCAAGATGCTATCCTATTAATATGGGTCAACATTTCTAAAGAATGCTTTCAGCACCTTGTATATATATATACACTCACCTAAAGGATTATTAGGAACACCATACTAATACTGTGTTGGACCCCCTTTCGCCTTCAGAACTGCCTTAATTCAGAGGATGGGTACATGGTGGCCATAAAGGGATGGACATGGTCAGAAACAGTGTTGGTCAAGTTACTTGGAAATAGTAATTAGTTACTGATTACTGATTACTTCTCCAAGAAAGTAATCCAGTTACTTTACTGATTACTTATTTTAAAAAGTAATTAGTTACTTTACTTTACTAAGTTACTTTTCAAAAACATGATGCACGACCTGAATACGCAGCCCGTTCTCATCCTTTGGCGTCATACATGTTACGCTTTGTACATTTCGTTGAAATCTTACGCACATGGCATCCTTTAGCATCAATATGAGACGCAGAACCCAAGGCGTCATACAGGTGACGCTCGTCTAAATCCAACGCACATGGCATCCTTTAGCGTCAATATGAGACGCAGAACCCAAGGCGTCATAACCGTACCCTACCCCAGACCTAAACCTACCCATAACAGTGCGTGTTATATTGACGCTAAAGGATGCCATGTGCGTAAGATTTCGACTAAATGTCATATGGCGTCACCTATATGACGCCAAAGGATGAGAATGCGTTGGAATACGCTATAAAGCAATAGACCTTTCAGCCTAATTCTATTCTTTCTGCATATTCCAACATCTAAAATTTAATCAAATGAAACACTCTCTTTTTTTAAACTTGTTTTATTAGTTTCAATATTTAAACTTTATGCACATTGCATCAAGCAAAATTTTAATTAAATGCGACAGTCTCAGACTTTGATGTACATTTAAACCTATGTTCTGCACATTCCACCATATTTTAATGAAATAAAGAAAGTCCTTCTTCTGTTAACTTATATTTCTGCATATACCAGCATATAAAATAAATATATTTTTTGTAAAATCCTTCATTCGAATAGATATAAATAAAATACAGCAATAAAATAATTAAAATGAAAGTCTCTCCTGACTGTATTCCAAATTATTAACACTTACGTCTTTTAACAGTAAAGTGCAGAGAGGAGTCAAAATTAGTTTACCAAAACAGCCATGTCATGTCAGTTGGGGGTTCAGGGTTTCTTTCAGTAAGTTTCACATCCCTGTGCCGGCTTGCAGGTGCTTGTTCAGATTTGAGGTAGAATTTTGACATTCTCCTACGGGGGGTCCTGTTTCTAGATCAGGATGCTCTCTGCACACGCAAGGTCTCTCGCTCGCTCTCCCTCTCTGCGGGTGCGCGCGCTACGCGGTCTCTGTCTCGCATGCACGCTCGCTCTAGATTCCGGGAGATTTTAACTAATTTTCGGTATAACTAGTCGATCACGAGTGGCTCAACAGGTAGATCTATAGATAAACTCATCTTTCAGGCATTTTACCGACCGGGTTGACACTTCAGCGTGAGAAATCGGGGGTGTGGCGTGTGAGACCAATCAAATGCATGTCTCTCTCCCGCGCTCCATGTTGTCTCTTGTTCAACACTACACATTTCGGTGTTAACCACTGACGTCGCGGCGCTCATACATCATTGTCACTCACGCACGACTCATGGCACGAGACAGTCTCACAAAACAAAATGACGGTTAACTAACGCAGTAACGCAGCCTGCTTACGGGGAAGTAACAGTAATCTAATTACTGTCTTTGCAATTGTAATCCCTTACTTTACTCGTTACTTGAAAAAAGTAATTGGATTACAGTAACGCGTTACTTCTAACGCGTTACTGCACATCAGTGGTCAGAAACAATGCTCAGGTAGGCCGTGGCATTTAAACGATGCCCAATTGGCACTAAGGGGCCTAAAGTGTGCCAAGAAAACATCCCCCACACCATTACACCACCATCACCAGCCTGCACAGTGGTAACAAGGCATGATGGATCCATGTTCTCATTCTGTTTACGCCAAATTCTGACTCTACCATCTGAATGTCTCAACAGAAATCGAGACTCATCAGACCAGGCAACATTTTTCCAGTCTTCAACTGTCCAATTTTGGTGAGCTCTTGCCAATTGTAGCCTCTTTTTCCTATTTGTAGTGGAGATGAGTGGTACCCGGTGGGGTCTTCTGCTGTTGTAGCCCATCCGCCTCAAGGTTGTGCGTGTTGTGGCTTCACAAATGCTTTGCTGCATACCTCGGTTGTAACGAGTGGTTATTTCCAGCCCGTTCTCATCCCAAGGCGTCATACATGTGACACTTTGGACATTTCATTGAAATCTTAGGCACATGGCATCGTTTAGTGTCAATATGAGATGCAGATCCCAAGGCGTCATAACCGTACCCTACCCCAGACCTAAACCTACCCATAACAGTGCGTGTTATATTGATGCTAAAGGATGCCATGTGCATAAGATTTCGACGAAATGTCATATGGCGTCACCTATAAGACGCCAAAGGATGAGAATGCGTTGTTATTTCAGACAAAGTTGCTCTTCTATCAGCTTGAATCAGTCGGCCCATTCTCCTCTGACCTCTAGCATCAACAAGGCATTTTCGCCCACAGGACTGCCGCATACTGGATGTTTTTCCCTTTTCACACCATTCTTTGTAAACCCTAGAAATGGTTGTGCGTGAAAATCCCAGTAACTGAGCAGATTGTGAAATACTCAGACCGGCCCATCTGGCACCAACAACCATGCCACCCTCAAAATTGCTTAAATCACCTTTCGTTCCCATTCTGACATTCAGTTTGGAGTTCAGGAGATTGTCTTAACCAGGACCACACCCCTAGATGCATTGAAGCAACTGCCATGTGATTGGTTGATTAGATAATTGCATTAATGAGAAATTGAACAGGTCACCTAATCCTTTAGGTGAGTGTATATATAGTTTTTTCTTTAGTTGAGTGTTAGGTGACCTAAAGTAATGTAAAAATAGAGGAATATGAGCATGCATAATTAATTACTCAATAATGGCTGATGCAAATACACAACCATTCAAACGTTTGTGGTCCGTAATATTCTTTGCTCTGAAAGACATTTGTATTTTCATAATAT
Organism: Rhinichthys klamathensis goyatoka; assembly: GCF_029890125.1. Lineage (NCBI taxonomy): Eukaryota > Metazoa > Chordata > Actinopteri > Cypriniformes > Leuciscidae > Rhinichthys > Rhinichthys klamathensis. Next base: position 1,220,050 of record NW_026606580.1, read on the forward strand.
TTTATAATATTTTATAATATTTTAATAAAAGTATTTTACATTGTTACAAGAACTTTCTATTAATCAAATAATCAAGATTTTTATTATAACTGTTTCCACAAACATATTAAGCATCACAACATTGATAATAATAAATGAAAGTGTCACTTGACCAGCAAATCAGCATATTAGAATGATTTCTGAAGGATCATGTGACAATGAATACTGGAGTAATTTTTGCTGAAATTTTTGCTTTTTTTAATTGTTATAATATAATATATATTCTAACATAAAAAATTGAATAAAGCAGTGCATTTTTTACTATTTTGACAATATTTATCAATACTTAATTTGAGTATACTTACAATCAACGTTTCTCCCTCATTCATTGGACTCATTTTCCCACTTAGCTGATTACAATGCATTCTGGGATTGCTTTCCAGTAAATGATAGATTACCACTCGAATCAGGCCACATGAAGATATCTTAAGAGGCAGAATTAGATTGCATTTTTCTGGAACAGCCTTTGCTTTAAGTGTGCATATGATGCCTTAAAATGCTGTCTAGGGGAGCAGCTCACTAGGTTATGGAACAGAGATATTGTTATTCACATGAGCAATATAAGGCATATGAAACCTGAACTGATTCAATCAGGATGTGCATTTCAGCTTCCAGACTCCATAAGATGCCCATCACATAATATTATGAATATGACATAAAGACTATAGCACAAGGGGCTATTTACTTGGTGACAGATGATGAATATTGGACTTTTTTATTTTTCAATTATAGCTAATTTCGTTTAGCTATTTATTTGTCGCCCCCAATAACAGCCAAATGTATTCATCTCCCAACCATTGTCTTCTTAATGATCACAGGTGTCATTTGGAAATCTCCTCGTTCCTTTATAATTCATACCTATCTCTAAGCCTAACTCCACCTCTCCCAGTTTCCGTTTCCGTTTCCAGTGGGCTGCTTATCCTGCTTGTTTGCTGTTGACCCTTGGGGTTGCCGAATCCCTGCCTACCAATGTTTCCCACCAAAGTGATTCCGACAGGCACATTAAAATGCAAATTCCCGCTTCCCAGCTCACTGCTATTTTGTCACATTCCCTCTCATGAGAGGCGCCAACCAGAGAAGGAATTAGATGTCGGGGCCCAGGGGTTGAATATTCAAATGTTCCCCTGATTGCTCCTCACCGCTGCAACCATTTTACCCCTAAAAATCCACTTACTGTTTGATGAATGACCAGTTTTGATGAGCAATTCTGTTTTTCATCCAAAGACCACGTGCTGTGCCTGGCCTTATTGATAATTAAGCATGTGCTGTGCTCAAAAACAAACATAGCCAACGTAATAATTCTAATCTCACTTGATCGTTGCCTTTCCCTCCATTAAGTCAATTTTAATTGATTTCAAATGACCTCTACACAGCGTTCGGCTCCAGAGCGGCGATATTTAACTTTGGAAAGCCTCCAAACTGCGAACGACTCTAATGCTGATACATTCGAATGAATCTTCCTGTCTGCCAGAGCAAGTCTCGCTGGTTCTCTGATCAGCTAAGCTCAATTCCTTACTGTCTGCCGTCTGTCCCACGCAGGGATGTCTTACTTTTCCACTGCTTGCTGTGGTCTTCATTTTTTACCTAAAATAGCCCTCAGTATGTCATCCGTGTTCTTAATGGCGTTTAGCAGGAAGGAGCATCTGTGTGGCTCTACGGGAGGTGGGCGGCTGGGCGCCATAATTACACCTCGCTGCAGCCAATGACGTCTGCTCTCAGCTGGGTCAAACATCTCCACAAACTAACCCTGGAAAACATTCAAAATCAGTGCCAGTCTGGATGATCTCCGCCGACAGGGGTGTGTAAGTTTGACTCTTTACTGTGCTGCTGTCCTCAAATAACTTTACCTTTTCCAGCTCTAAGGCAGCATGTGGTGGCAGGGACAGTGATTGACTGGAGCTATTAATTCAGAACTCAAACCAGCCAAAGACCTATAATTTGAGACTATTTTTAGACTCAAGGACTACCAGTTATATGAGAGAGCACAGAGGAGGAGAAAGTCAATATGAGGGGAGGAGTGAAGAACACTTTGGGGACCACAGTGAATTAAAAGTTTGGGTATTTCTCTGATTGATTATAGAGTTATGCAATTACAGGTAAAGATCAATAGAGAGTGTTCACAAAGTAACTCTGCTTTTCACGAGCCTGTTCTTCAGGGAAGACTGATTTCGTTCACTGCTGTCTGATGCATACAAAAATGTTTAAAATTGGCTGAAATAGCTAATTGGATGGCTTTATGCAGCTAAAAGGCACATAGTGTTTTCCGTCTACTTGGAAACAAATGCAGTGTTTACAAAGTTACTGGGTTGATATGGGCTTTTGAGCAATAATTCTGCTGTTCCATAGAGCCACTTACTGGCGGAGAGTGAATTTACATATTCATCTATACTTGACCCATATTGACAAAAAAAATTATTGACATTATAATTTTTTTTTTTTTTGAGGGGGTTGCTACCGTAATGTTGTGGCCCCGGGGCTCTGGTTATCTTAAGGCACCCCTGTCGGTATTGGCGATAATCGTGATATTTAAAAAATGAAATATCGTTATTGTGTTAATTAGGGGTGTCGCAATATAGCGGTTTTTGGCAATAACCGTGTATTTAAAATGAGCAGTACACGTATGACAATATGACACATAATTAATCCAGCGCCAGTATCTGGTTGGCAGTTGCTTAAATTTTATCAGATATCATCGCAGTATTTTTTTTTCTGCATAATCTATATCATATGAACACACCTCTAAACCGCACATACAAATTAACTTTGACTCTTTACTTTTCTTTACATCTTTAAACTACAGCATGAATATGACTAACAAAAATACATAGATAAATACATAAAAATAAACTCATATATATACTTCACAGAGAACAGGTTTGTTTAACTCTCACCGCTATTGACGGAATTTTCCATAATTTATGAGACAACACTTCCCTGCCATTTATGGAATTTTCCAGCTTTCCGTGTTTTCACTGTTATACGGAGCGATATTACGCAACTTCTGAAAGAGTACAGAATCTACGGATCAAAACACATGCATAAAAGAAGCAGAAACCAGCGAAAAAAGCATTTAGCTAATGCAAGTTGTAGTCTTTGAAAAAAAAAAAAAAGTGATTTTCTCAGCTGTTTGTTCAAAATGTTGCTTTTTTATGCAACTTACCCACATTCAAGTGTTGATAAAATTGTTTTTAAAGAAGAGGCTCTGTTCTTTTAATGTATAGCATGTTTAGATATTAATACAACTGTCACATGTCTGTCCGGTCTTGTATTGCACATGGGTGTTTGTTATGTTGAGCCATGTGCTCTCGTCATTGTTTGACCCCTCCCTCTCAGCCGGACAAAGTTTGCTCCGCTGAATCCACATGTGGCTCGTTCGTTCTGTCACGGTGCGTGTGGAAATAATTCCGTGGATTCAGGTGCAGAGCGAGAAAGTGTTTAATAAAGACAAAACATAAAAACAAACAAACCAAAAACTACATCCAACAAGGCAGGTAAGGCAAGGCAAGCACGGCACAAACACAACGTAACAACGAACGAGCACAGGACAGCAAACACAGGAAGACTAAATAGGGAGGCAAACAAGGAGGATAACGAGACAGACAGGTGGAGCAAATAAACCAATAATCAGATAACAAGAGGGAGGGGTCAAACAATGACGAGAGCACATGGCTCAACATAACAAACACCCATGTGCAATACAAGACCGGACAGACATGTGACAACAACAAAATATTCTGTGGGCCATGAAAATTATCAAAAATGCTGGCGGTGGCTGGTAACTTAAAAAAAAAAACCTGGGCAGGAAAGAGTTAATTAAAGGAACAGATCACTCGCAATGAAAAATTATAACTCTATCACTCAAATCTCATTCATGCCATAAAAGATGGTGACTCAAAAGGTGTTGCAGGTTTGATGTAATGTGATCACGATGCTATATATTTGAATATTTTTAAATCATAAATGAGATGAGACATTCGATTCTCAAGTTATTCAATACAAGTAAAGCTGGCGTTTGAAATATAACTGCACTGCAATGGTTTCCTCTGAAAGACCTTGAGCAGTGAGACAGTCCAAGAGACAACATGACACTTGTTTTTCCTCAAAGAGAACAAGAGTTTCCAAATAACTGCAACACTTGGGCCAGCAATTAAAAGCGATCTGGAAGAGCAAAACCATGCCAGACTTGTAATAGATGCAAATGGTCTGAGAGAAGGGCCAGTGATGCCAAAAATTCAGCTTTAGACATATTCCTTTCTCCCTCCTCCAGTGATAAAAAAAAAAAAGTGGAAGCCAGTCTTCTGTCCTCTCTGCGATGATGGGCACAAGGCCCAGAATTTACTCTGGATGTGTTTAGGGACACTGCGATTGGTTGAGAAACAGGATGTAGCTCTTAACACACTTAAAGGGTTAGTTCACCCAAAAATGAAAATTAAGTCATTAATTACTCACCCTCATGCTGTTCCAACCCCGTAAGACCTTCGTTCATCTTCGGAACACAAATGAAGATATTTTTGATTCAATTTGAGAGCTGGATCACTGCTACATAGGCTTCCTAAGGGAGTGAAACTTGACGGCCCAGAAAGTCATTGAAGAAAATGTTTAAATATTCCATGAGACTACAGTGGCTCAACTATAAGTTTATCAAGTGACGAGAATACTTTTTGTGCGGAAAACAAAACAAAAATAACGACTTTATTCGACTATTCCTTTTCTTCCTTGGGGGCCTGAGACGAGAGTTCAAGAGATTTCCACGACACATGCGCGAGAACTGAACAAGAAGTAGTAGAAGAAGAACGTCCTCTTCTCAGTTCTCGCGCATGCGTCGTGGAAATGAACGAAGGTCTTACGGGGTTGGAACAGCATGAGGGTGAGTAATTAATGACTTAATTTTCATTTTTGGGTAAACTATCCCTTTAACAACATCAATATGGGTGTCTAATGTTAATGGCACATCCTCTCGCATATATGTACATTTTTAGACTGCTTTCAATCCGTGCTGCTTCATTTCTATAGTGTTTGCTGAAATTTCATGGGTTAAACAACGCCATTCATCCGATGAACAACAAAAAGCCATGGGTAACAGCTCAGAAGATCATTTCCATAGAGATTTAATTGAACAAAAGTAATTTCTCAGTCTCATGAAAATTGCCCTTTGCTTTCCAGTTTCCACTGACTGACTGGGTTCAACCTCCAATCACGAGGGCGGTTATTCAACACCTATTTCAAATGATCACTGATTTTATTACCATTTTCTCTCTTGCCCCGCTGGGATTTATGGTACATTTGCAATGTAGAGTAACCGTGTCCTGACGAGACTCCTAAATGTACCTGCTGAGAACAATTATCAGTTCATTACATACATGAGTTCCTTTTGACCTCACTTTTAAATGGATTTGCAAAAGGCAAATAATCTGATTTCTTTAAAGCCCAGACTAATGGGCTATTTATGCATGCAATATTTATGCGTTTCAACTGTCCAATACAAAACATTCATCTTCTCCCTCATGGATATATTGGGCCTGCTTTGATTGTACTTCTCAACTACGCAGTTTTACTTCAGCGGTTTTAGCATGCAGCTAAATCCTGCTCGTTAACTTCAGCCTGACATCCTTAGCCATCCAAAACTTAAACTTCAAAGGGCAGACTTCTCCCCATCACCTATTAAAAAGCCTCTTGCAGGGAGATTCATTGTTATCCACATTGCTGCATTAAGTCTCTAGTATGGCTTTACTTCTGTTAGCACTCTGCTCATAATACAGAAAGATTTGTTTGACTCAAGATGGTGAATGCCTATTGTCATAAATCTGTGTATTTATACATTACAAGTCAAAAGTTTGGATACACCAGTTCAGATAGCATGGTCCAACTCATCCACCCTTCACTTAAATATATATATAATAAAAATAATGATAGAAAACTGGTCTTGTTACTGTACCTAGCAGATATGGCCTTGTCCATGGTGCTGAATGTTCTGCTGACCAAGGTACTGATCATCTAAGCTTACAATCTACATTTAATCAAGCCCACCATAGATACACCATAGAACATTTGTCTGATGCTCATATTGTTTACAGACTGTATTCAATTGCTGGAATTGAGTGACAATCCAAAACAGTTACATTTGTTTCCAATGTATGCAATATTATAAACAGAGTACAAAGCCATTTCCCAGACCACACAGTGTTCACTGCACATTATTATGATAATGATTTTAAATGCATGACCAGCTGTGGGTAAACAACACTTCATCCGGTAAGGACACATTTAACGCTCAATATCTCTCCAATGCTATTCTAATTAGACGCCATCGTTGTTACATCACATCAGTGTCTGTGACTGTAAGGTTCAATGACAGTGGATTGTTAACCCAGGAGGATCTATTCATCCGAGCAATGAACAATATCTGCATTTACTTCCAGTTAACACTTAACATTGGCAAAGTCTTCATAACAGATAGACAGTTTGATGTCTGTAATCCATTCCACAAAACCCAGACTCTCGACCATTTATTTGCTCATAGATTTATTTGTTGACAAACTTGCGATGACAATTTTAAGTGGCTAAAAGCCTCCATGCTTATGCCTATAACTTCCTCAAGGGGATCAATAAAGTACATCTGTCTCGCTATTTGTCTATCAATAGCAACTCCAGATGTCTCTCAGAGCACACAATCCGCAGAGGAAAGCAGTCAGAAGAAGACTGTGAAGAAAGCATGTGTTTTATTGACTATTTAAGAGAATCTATGCTGTTCTGGTAAACTCATATCAGTCTGAGAGCACCGCCATTAACAAGACAAGAAACATCAATCTCCTTTCATATGCATGCTGTTGTCTGAGATCTGATTACTGCATTGAGATGTTATGATTTTCTTAAATTGAAACTAAATTATTAGATAGTCTTGGTCCTTTAAAATGCTATGAAGACAACATTTCATTACTATCATTAAAAGGGTCTTGACTTCCAATTAAAAAATATAAATAATAAAAATATCCTTAAAACATAAACATTCTTGAGAAACCAAATTCTGCAAGATAAGAACAGTTTCCAGAGAATATATATTGAACTAAGTTTGTTATTTCTTGGTACAGTATGTAAGGGAGAGAGAGAGAGAGAGAGAGAGAGAGAGAGAGAGAGAGAGAGAGAGAGAGAGAGAGAGAGAGAGAGAGAGAGAGAGAGAGAGAGAGAGAGAGAGAGAGAGAGAGAGAGAGAGAGAGAGAGAGAGAGAGAGAGAGAGAGAGAGAGAGAGAGAGAGAGGACACTTGAAAGATACTGACTAAAAGTACAATTTTAGAAGATATTAGTTTAATTTTTCTGCCTCTAAAAGTGATTGAGATTGCCCAATCAAATACTCTCCAGAACCAGAATGAGAACTGTAGTTCATTGTTGTGAAGTAAACTAAACACTATTAGCTTTCTGTAATAAATTTGAATGTTAAAAAACAGAAATAAAAACCATTGCCCCCACAGGTAATTTTAAGCTCTCCAGCTCTTCCACTTGCTTTAAACAAAAGGTGAGTCTAAATAAGCAAAGACTCCCAATTCCAATTACAAATGAACGCTGCTATAATATCTGCCAATTTGTGTGAGCAATAACGTGAAATTATAGTAATTGCAACATAAAATGTTTCCCAGTTTAATTGCTTTCACTTTCCCATAAGGTAAATTAAATCTCAGTGCATCTCCTAAATGAACCACAGGCACATCGTTATCTTCTCCAAACAAATGGAATGAGTGGCCATAAATGCAGCTTTAACTCAGGCGACTAAACAAATGGCAGACGGGAGTTCAGAATGAGTCTCATCTTTCCCCCATCCCATTTTCACACGGTGAGTTCATCATAATTTTACCCTGTGTTTAATCAGTGGAATTTCATTACCCATGCTGCTATTTAGCAACATTTTGCACTGTAGAAAGGCTTGACAGGGAGATAAAGTTATAAAGAGAGCGCTTTCCCAATTAAAAGTTTATAGAGATTTATTATGGCTAATCTGATGTTTTCGCTTAGACTTTGAATAAACTAACTGTCTTCGGCATAATTGGCATTGCCCTCAAAACACATTCTCCTTATAGTCAAAACTAGGCATGCACGATATATAGGCCACCTTATCGGTATTGGCCAATATATGTTCATTTTTAATGTTATAATTATAGCCCCAAAAAGAAAATTTGGCCGATATATTAAAGATAAATAATGGATTATTTCCTTCAGCTGAGACACTTTAGATACGCACTGGTCGCCATGATGGTTTTGAATTGGAATTACTTGGGACATGGCTTGTAATGGTGAGACTTTTGTTTTTGTAATCAGGCTCTCAAAAATTATCGAAAAATGTTGATTTAGATTTATCGGCCAATATATCAGTTATCGGCTTTCAAACATAAAGAATTATCGGTTATCGGTATCAGCCAACATTTTTCATATCAGTGCATCCCTAGTCAAAACCCAACTGATCTTTGCTATTGCTATTGCCATTCATACCACCCAGAGAGTAAAAGTGACAGATTACATTAGGAAAGATATATGACCCAAATACTTTGCCTTTAATGGCTTCTAAAAGGCAGATTTTGCGTCACATAGCACACCAAATAAAGTTAAGGATCAATTTGTGAGACGTTTTTGAATATTTGCTACATATGAAACTCCAAGTGTCACATCATTGTCTCGAAAAGTCAGAAAAAACAGCAGCCTTATCCCATAATTCACTTTGACAGCACCTCCTCTTTTGACACTCTCCAGATGCTTTAGAAAATCTGAGAACTACTCCCATCGGTGACAATCATTTTCTCTGGAGAACAAAGCACTTTGGTGGTAGAAGAGGGAGAAGAAAAGAGAAATCGTGAGCAACGGCAGCTGCAGCCCCTGGCTTCTCTGTTTGATCTCGGGTTTGTGAAGGAGACAGTCAGAAAGCCCTTCTGTCTGACAGAATTAGTCTATGATGAGTTGTCTGGCTTTTTAAGTGCCCTTATAGGTGTGCCCTGGCTGTAATGGCACTGAATTACACTGACAGGGTAATCTTCATCAAATAAGCCGTGACAAGACAGTCAAGTTTAAGGTATCTGGGAACATGAGGTGGAAGAATGGAGCGTAAGCATTATCTGTGTTTGCCGACAGAATTACGATCTCTTAAAGGGAGATTATTCTGGATTATATATATATATATATATATATATATATATATACACTGAACAAAATTATAAATGGAAAACTTTTGTTTTTGCCCCCATATTTCATGAGCTGAACTCAAAGATCTAAGACTTTTTCAATGTACACAAAATGCCTATTTCTCTCAAATCTTGTTCACAAATCTGTCCAAACCTGTGTTAGTGAGCACTTCTCCTTTGCCGAGATAATCCATTCCTCTCACAGGTGTGGCATATCAAGATACTGATTAGATAGCATGATTATTGCACAGGTGTGCCTTAGGCTGGCCACAATAAAAGGCCACTCTAAAATGTGCAGATTTATCACACAGCACAATGCCACAGATGTCGCAAGTTTTGAGGGAAGCTCATCTGCATGCTCTTCATCCTCATCGGGGTCTCGACCTGACTGCAGTTCGTCGTCGTAACCGACTTGAATGGGCAAATGCTCACATTCGATGGCGTCTGGCACTTTGGAGAGATGTTCTCTTCACGGATGAATCCCGGTTTTCACTGTAGAGGGCAGATGGCAGACAGCGTGTATGGCGTCGTGTGGGTGAGCGGTTTGCTGATGTCAACGTTGTGGATCGAGTGGCCCATGGTGGTGGTGGGTTTATGGTATGGGCAGGCGTATGTTATGGACAACGGACACAGGTGCATTTTATTGATGGCATTTTGAATGCACAGAGATACCGTGACGAGATACTGAGGCCCACTGTTGTGCCATTCATCCACGACCATCAGCTCATGTTGCAGCATGATAATGCACGGCCCCATGTTGCAAGGATCTGTACACAATTCCTGGAAGCTGAAAACATCCCAGTTCTTGCATGGCCAGCATACTCACCGGACATGTCACCCATTGAGCATGTTTGGGATTCTCTGGATCGGCGTATACGACAGTGTGTTCCAGGTCCTGCCAATATCCAGCAACTTCGCACAGCCATTGAAGAGGAGTGGACCAACATTTCACAGGCCACAATCAACAACCTGATCAACTCTATGCGAAGGAGATGTGTTGCACTGCGTGAGGCAAATGGTGGTCACACCAGATACTGACTGTTTTTCTGATTATCTCGGCAAAGGAGAAGTGCTCACTAACAGATTTAGACAGATTTGTGAACAATATTTGAGAGAAATAGGCCTTTTGTGTACATAGAAAAAGTCTTCGATCTTTGAGCCCAGCTCATGAAAAATGGGTGCAAAAACAAAAGTTTTGCGTTTATAATTTAGTTCAGTGTTTATATACGGAGTCATGTATTACGTTTTAATGAGGTCTTTGTTCTTTTTAGATAATGACAAGTGATTAAAACATTCTTATGGAAAACATCGATTCAAAAATTCAGAAAATCACAGCATACATATTTGGAACGACATGAGGATGATATTTTAAATTTGGGGTGAACTTTTGGGTGAACAAGGAAACCATTCGGATCATTTCTCATCGGAACCTCATTTGAGGCTCTGTAATGTGTGTAAATATCAAACAGCAGGTTAAAGGGTTAAATCACTCAAAAATGAAAATTCTGTCAGCAATTACTCACCCTCAGGTCGCTCCAAACCCGTAAGAATTTCATTCATCTTTGGAACACAAATTAAGATATTTTTGATGAAATCTGAGAGATTTCTGACCCTCCATACAGCAACGCAACTACCACTTTTCGCTTCAAAAAGTTGATTTTAACTTTGAAAAGAGATCATAAAACTAGTCCATATGAATTGAGGGGTTTAGTCCAAATTTTCTGAAGAGAAACGATCACTTTATATGATGAACAGATTGAATTTAGGCATTTATTCACATATAAACAAAGACTCTTAACAAGTGATAACAAACTTCATTGCTGCGTAACACAAGAATGAAACTCATTAGTTCTCACACATCAAGCAAGCATGCTTGAGTGTCCGTTTACCACAACTGATGTGTGAGTTGATGAATGTTTAAATCTGTTCAAAGCAATCGTGTCTCTTCAGAAAAATTGGACTAAACCGCTCAATTTATATAGATTAGATTTACGATCTCTTTATGAACTTTTTGAGTGGTATTTGCATGTGGACTCTCAAAGGAAGGACAGAAAGCTCTCAGATTTCATTAAAATATCTTCAGTTTCGAAGATGAACGAAAGTATTGCGGGTTTGGAACGACATGAGGGTGAGTAAATTTAAATTTTTGGGTGAACTATCCCTTTAAAAGCCTATTGGGACTGAACAATGCAATCTTAAGAAAATAATACATAAACTGTACTAAACTTATATAAACATGAGTATGTCCGGCAGTGATCAGGCTTTGAGTGGAGCAGTTTGTGATCATACTAGCTCATTGGCCATGTAATGGTTGAGGAAGACCAAAAATACATATTTTGTGATTATTGCAGTTTTCAATTTTTCAAGGTGAATACCAGACCTTCAGTTTGGACAGCAGTCTTTCCAAAATCAAAGTAGCCCTGACAGTATTTCATAAATTGGTATAACACATTCCTCTCCTTATCAATAACCATGAACGACGAGGATATTGATTATAGCTGGTTCATATTCAGATGGATGTTTCATATCTCACCTCACCCCAGTTCAGTCAAAAAGAAATCAGCTCTATCCTGCATACAGGATAGAGCCGATTTCTTTTTGACTGTGAAGTTAGACTGTGTCAGTGATGTTGTGTGTGTTTATGGTCCTGGAGGTGATGGAGTGAGCTGCATATTTCACATGCTTTTCTGAGCTCCACAGGTCTAATAAGCCCTGATGCCTGAAGACAGAGAGAGAATTCTGTCTCTCATTTAAGCAGACAGCTGTGTCAGACTGTTTATGACTCTTCCCAGCTGTCCATCTCTAATTCAGACATCACAGAGGAAATAACGGAGGGATAGAGCAGTGGATCTCAACTGGTCTTGCTTCAAGAATCAAATCTAAACCTTTAGTGCAGTAATTATATTGTCTAATAATATTGTATAATTCTACAATTACCATAATCATACCATACTATTTTTATATATATATATATATATATATATATATATATATATATATATATATATATATATATATATATATATATATATTATTACCAATTTATATCACACACACACACACATGTATAACACACAAACAGTAAATGATAATTAAAATAATAATTAGAACCAATTTATATAATTATGATATATATAAATATTCTAATTTGTTTAAAATATCATTATTATTTGCATTTAGCATCAGTGTTAGCAGACCTGGAAGCCACGTTTGGGTCATGACCCACCAGTTGTGAACCACTGGCCTTGAAGACAGTGATCTGGATGGAGGCTTTTCTTTACACTTACTCTTTAATCTTTTCTTTCCAGTTGCTCTTTGCATGAGGGTTCATCTCTCAGTACATACAGTATCTGTCTCTCTTCTTTTCCCTTCAGTATCTCTTGAGAGAGTCAAAGAGATTTCCCCACACACCAGGGGCCTCATGTACAAAGACTTGCGTTGAATTCATACTAAAACATTGCGTACGGACAAAGCTGTAAATATGCGTATGCACCAAAAAAAAGCAGATGAATCTCTGTGTACGAAGGATCCCACGCATATTCTCTTTGTACATCCCAATTAACGTAAAATTGAGCGCACATGCACGAGCACAACGCCCCACCCAGTCTCCTCCCCCAATTAAATTAATTTAAATATGGTAATTAGTCCAATTTGGCAAAAGAAACCTGCAAGAACATGGCTAAAGCAAGCAAGAAACGAAATTTCACTGAAAATGTATTCTGTGTGAAAGTGTAATGTATTCCTGTGATCAAAGCTGAATTTTCAGCATCATTTCTCCAGTCTTCAGTGTCACATGATCCTTCAGAAATCATTCTAATATGATGATTTGATGATCAAGAAACATTTTTGAGTATTATCAGTGTTGAAAACAGGTGTGCTTCTGCTTCATATTTTCGTGGAAACCGTGATATAGTATTTTCAGGATTCTTTAATGAATAAAAACTTAAATCAAACAGATATAGAAATCTTATAATCTTTTGTAACATTATAAATGCATTTACTCTCACTTTTAAACAAATTCAATGTGTCCTTGCTGAAAAAAAAATATTACTTTCTTTTTTATCTTTACTGACCGAATTAATGAAGTTTATTTTTTATTCCTAGTTAAGCCAACACTGCCATTGCTAGACGGGTTGTATCAATTTGCACATGCTTTATATATGTTCTTACTTAATTGCATAATAGAATATTTTAATAAGACTCGTGTGACAATATGTCAAATAATTAATCAATTACAAATTATAAGCAATATCTGACAGCTGGTGGTGCGATAGAACAATTCATAATGTTTGCCACTTCACTTTATTGCCTCTTTAAGTCGCCAACGGACAAAAATCACGACAAATATACGTACGCCAGACATGAAGTTTACTTGGAGGAACGCACATTCTTAAGTTAATTTTACTGTTAGTACATCTGGCCGTGAACGTGAAAGCTGACGTACGCCGTGTTTTTGTGCGTACGCAGTGTTGATACATGAGGCCCCTGGTCTTTGTCACCTGTAGGCAAAGGTAAAGGCCTTTAGTTAGAGAATGGAAAAAGCCAAGCAGACAGAGAGAAAGATGCTTCTCTACAACACAGACTGGTATACAAATAAGAGTGAGGGAAGCCCATTGTGTTTCCAAGATGCCTCAGTCTTTGATTTATTATCTGACTTGGGAAATAATTATTTATAACCTTTCATGCCACAGCCTTGAGCCTCGTCAGTCATAAACAATGTGTTTTGAGTGACTTGATATTTCTGGGCTTTGAAAAGGCCGACATTGTTATCAGAGCTGAAAACAGATGTTAATGCAGGCCGGCTCTGAAAGGTGAAACCCTGGCGAAGAAAACGCCAGAGTAATAAGTGTCAAAATGATGAAAGACTGAATATGTGTGTGAACTATTATTTCGACATATACACAGTATCTCACAGTATATGTGCATCTCATACCCAGACACAGTGCCCTCAGAAGTTTGGAAATGCCGTAGGTAAAGTGGAGTGTTGGACAATATCAGCATACATAATTATATCTAATTTAGTATTTTATTATAAAACAAAATATCTAGTTTATTTTATAATATATTTTTATATTTGTACTATTATTAATAAACATTCATAAAGCATGTCTAAACTGTGTTTGGTTTGATGGGTCTGTTGTTGTCATTAATAAATCAAGTAAAAGCTTTAAAGTTGTGCTGTTAACTCAAAAATCAGTACTCAGATATAACATCTGACTGTGATGATAAATATAGATTGACATTATTATGTAACCATAATAAAAAATAAATAACTATTGCTGATCATAATGATAACTGCTCGCCACTTTAATGCATTTAAAACAAGAAGTAATGAAGATTTATGCTGATATCGTCTAAAACCTCTTTTTGAATAAATGCTAAATGAAAAATTATGTTAATGACCCTATATGCAAGCAGCATGAACAGACAGCATTTGGCATGAGCTATGCACCATTCTTATTTTCCTTATAGGCTAAATAAATATGTAATATATCATGCCAAAATAAAGAAAATGAGAAGTGAAAAAACAAAGGTTGGTAACTGAAAAACAACTTGCTGTCTTGCTCTCCCTGTTCCTAAATCCGCTCTCTGGTTCTGTTTCCACTACTCTTCCCTCAAGTCATTTTGTAGTACAGTCCCCTATGTTTAAACTCATTCTGGGGGATAGTTCTCCATCTCTGCCTCTGTGTGTTTCTCATTTAAGGGCATGCTGTAGGCTTTAAGGGTGCAACAGATGGCCTGGCAGGGAGAGATGCTGTTCTGTTGTTCCGCTCGGATTGTTTTCCAAGAGAAACAGCTTGAAACTGTGGTTGTGTTGATGGTAGGTTTGTTCTGTTTTACCTCCACACAGGGAGGGAGCTCCACTGCAGATGTTCATCTCTCAATCTCTGGCGATACCGTCACCTTTCAAACACCTCCAAGCAGAACAGGCATCTGTCAGATGTGAAGCCGTCAAACAAGTAGGAAAACTGGTATTTTTGGTTATATAGTTATATATAAACTTCCGTGCCAAAAACTTTTAATTACACTGTAAAATATTAGGACATTATTACAAATCTTTAGGCCTATATAAATAGTACTACTGTGAAAACAGTGTTTGGCTGTCACTGTTAATTTTTTTTTTTTCAAATTTAATAAAGTGTTCTGCACCGATATTTATAGTTTTCTCAACTTGTAATGTGAAGTTGTAATGAATGACATTTGGATATTTGAGTTATCTAAAGTTCAATCCAGGGAACTTGTGAAAGCTAATTGTAACACTAATTTTTTTACAGTGTTTTAGGGCAGAACTGGCCTTTAGATATTAATTATAATTCTCATTTCAAATTCAAATTCTCATTTCAAACCTGGTAAAGTATTTGCACAGCGATGTCCGGATTGATTTAATACATTTTGTGATGACTTGTTGCCAGGTTACTATGCAGTGCAGATTGTGACAGCAACTAAAAATATGTTGCATTATCCATGTTTGTCCAAGAAATCAACAAACATTCAAATATAAATGTAAAAATGTAGCATTTTAAAGTTATCTGCAGTGAGTTTTGGATGAAGGTGATTTCATAAACATCTTTGTTGATCCTGTTTACAGTTTATGTAAAGTTTAGGCATACAACCAGGTTTAGCTACAGGTTTCAGTGTTATTCACCTGTCATTTCCCTCTGATTTCAGGTATTAGTTAGGGTTAGGTTTAGATATAGGTATTAGGGACTACATTTTTGGGCAGAAATGTTGTTCCAGGATCAACAAAAGATTGATCCATGACCATTTCTTACTTGGGGAAATCACGGTGACAGAGTTTTTGTTGCGGTTTTTGTTGTCTATGACACAACACCCTGCTCTCCATGTGTTCAGGATCATTTCTTAAGATGTTTGTGTTATTGTATTGGCCCCACTAAATGCTATTTTTAGCATTTAATATGGCCCGCTTTTGCTTTAATGACAACAGCGAATGAACTGCATGAACTCCACAAGTTTGTGCAAAACCTGATGATCATGTTCTCCAGCATGCATGAATAATGACCCTATTGGAACATCAGTTGAGTTAGTTGTGAAGTAAGAATGACATTATTAAAGAGAATAGATCCCTGTGCAAATATGCCATCATATTGAGGAGGGAATAGAGACGTTCAAGTGCATGTGATGTTTGATGAAACAAAAAAGAGATGCTTTTAGCTTTTCTCCCTCTAGCAAATATGCTCTACAACACATCCTATAAAGACAGAGTACAAAAAGATCAGTGTTGTGTAATTGCTTGAACTTGACAAAACCACACACACACACACACACACGCTTCACAGCCCCAAACAAGGATGTTTGCCCCTTCATTCATCTCAGGAGGCGGTGGCGCTTTCAACATATTGGCATTTCTGAGCCGCTTTGCGGTAATTGTCAGTCATGTGGCAGTTGCTCGTTTGTTTTGCTGACATTTTGCCTTTGCCTGATTGTGTATTTAACGGTGGGAAGGGAGGAGAAATTAATTGGAGTGGGGCATAATCTGTCTGCCTGAAATGTCACCTCTGTATTGCCCATGCCGACTATGACACTGTGGCAGAGAAAGGAGACACTAAGTAAAGGGTAGGAGCACGAAGGAGAAGGAGTAAAAAAAACGAGCTGTTAGCATGCATTTACATATAATCACTTCACTGACATTCAGAGCAATTCTCGAAGAACTGAGAGAGAAAGAGTAAAGAGAAAAAGAGAAAGAGGAAGCTCTTGATTCCTGTTTCACAGGGTGTTTGGACTAAATATTAGCTCACTAATGTGAGGAAATTACCACACGGTAAGAGGTGTGTCTTCTCTATGGATTGTCCACATGAAGGGAAGATTTAGATCTCCTCAAAAATCTCCAAATTATTGGAGAGAGAAATGAGATTTTGATCAAACCTTCTGAAAGACCCTAGCAGTCCCACCACACGTGTCTACTTTACCCCTTTTCTGCCAAAATTGTGCTAGTTAATACAAATATAAAATATATTGTACCAAATAAAATGTAAATATACAAAATATAATTTTATGTTATATTATAGTAAAAATATACCCAAAATACACACACACACAGTTCAAAAGTTTGGGGTCAGTAAGATTACAAATGAATTACTAATTAAGTGACAAAGACAATCTTACAAAAGATTTCTATTTCAAATAAATGCTGTTCTTTTGATCTTTCTAATCAAATAATCCTAGAATAATTCTTTCCACAAAGCTTTATTCAACACTGAGAATAATAAGAAATGCTTCTTAAAGTCTCCAAATTAGCATATTAGAGTGATTTCTGAAGGATCATGTGACACTGAAGACTGGAGTAATGAAATTCAGCTTTGCTATCACATGAATAAATACATTATTGTTTGTATAAAATACTAAAAGCAACATCTTACTGACCCCAAACTTTTAAACGGTAGTGTACAATTATATACTGTGTTGTTATTCTCAAATGCATGGCAAAAAAAAAAAAAAAAAAATTCTTGAGGAACTTAGCCATTTTCCAACTATTCTGAAGAGTCTCAATAACCATGAAAAAAAAACATCCGTTCAACAATTCTTTGCTCCTTCTGAGGACATTCACAGTAAAGTGTCTAAACTAGTGTGAATGAGTGTGCGTTTGTATTTGCAGGAACATGAGAAAGAAGAAACACTGATCAAAGTGTGATAATCCATGAGTCCCGTTCCCTCAAATCAAGCTTATCCCAGGAGACACCTTCAAAGTCCCTCGTGTCCCTGGAGAACGGCTGGTGCAAAGAACAGGAAGGTAGACGAGACGAGAGTGGAAGTGGTGGGTGTTCTGTTAGTTTGAGGAATAATGAGACTGAAAGGGTGGGAATAAAAGAGTCTCTTCCAATAATTGCGCTGCAGTGCTTTAGTAAAGTGTTCTGCTCCACAAAGAGCCTTCGTTTGTGCTCGGAGAACAGGAAGGAGAGGGAGGGAATGAGTAATGGCTCCTACGCAAGGGTCAGGTGGTTAGTGCATATAGATAATACCGTTTTATCCTTCACGAAACCTTATTTCGGTTTCCCAGGCTGCACTGAATCTTAGGTAATGCCGAAAGGGTGCAGTGATGGATAGAACTTTCATAATGTTTTGAAGGATCACGTCTGGAATCACTATGCCAACATTTCATCCAATACGCACAGCCTCGCCACCTTTCATACAGGAAGTCAGAAAGCCATGTCGACCACCTCTCACGGACTAATGACTGATGACCCTCACCCACGGACCGCCCAATAGCCAGACCGGTGAAGAACGCTTCCTCTAAGAAAAGGTCAGACTCTTGAGTCCAAAGTGTCAAAGCCATTTTACAACTTGATAAAAGCTGACCTGAGTCGGTTTCATTTCCAGATAAAAGGCACTAAACTCTTTAAGACGGCAATGGAACAGTTTGTCTTGTTTTAGTCAGAAGTTTCATCACCTAAAGGGACATTTATATCAGCGTGAGGTAGCACTAAAATGTTGTTATTTTCATTTTACCCGTTCCCTCCATCTGGTTCTGGTAGGATTTTAAGCCTTAGAAGGTGTTCTTGAAATATACGTCTACACTTTATTTCTCAAAACTGCAAGGCCCCCAGAATTACTAAATAAATAACTGGACAGGTCCCATAAACAACTCCAACCTCATTTCACATGCTGTCAAAGTCTAAGCCACTAGCTTTGTTTTGGAACATGCTGGATGATTTCAGATCATCCAAGTTGATCATTAGCTAGTCCACAGTGGTCCTTAGGCCATCTTGGACCATGCAGCAACAAACCAGCTACCGGCTTGTCAAACAAGTTTAATGTGGTTAATCTAGTTTTTGGTACCTGGGTGTTGTTTTAACCAGCTAATGAGCAGCCTAGACCAGATAGAGGCCTTCTGGTCTTTTACTTTGCAATTACATGTCAACAAACTCTCAGAGTATTAGTACACTGTCTACTTAATATCTGCTAACACTTTATTGTGATGCTCCCCCAACAGACATTCTACTGTACTGACTTTGCAGCTACATGTCAACTTATTCTGCTAACCCAAACCCTAACCTAACAGTCTACTAAAGTCTACTAGCTACTCTAATGACAGTTGTAAATGTATTTATAGTTAGAATGTCTAAAGAGAACCATCAAAATAAAGTGTAACCATTTTTTCCCAAAAAGATTTACGTTATTTAACTTTAGACGATGGCAAACACACACAAAAAAAAACATATTTATATATGTTAGTTTTTTGTTTTGTTTTTTTTTACTGAAAAGTTTGCTGCCATACGAGCTCGCAGGCGAATCTGATGGTTGCGGCTCGCAGTGTGTAAGAGTAATTATGGGACGAGTGTTATGAGCACCTCCTGACCTCCCGATAATTCTTAAACAGGTTTAAAAAATTCGGTGAGTGGGCCCAATTTTGACCAGCGTATAGGCTGTCCCATAATGCCAAATCATACACAACCACGTCACATAGGCTAGATCTATGCATATTAGGCTATAGCCCAGTGGCAGCAAACCCAAAGCATGCACTTAGACACACACACAATAATAATTTGCACACAACTAATTTTTTCTTTCTTTCTTTTTTCTATCCGAAGCTATAGCAGCAACATTGAAAGCTTCGGTCACCATGTTTAGAGCGAGAGCTTGTGAATGGCCACCAGCTCACCGTGCAGTAGCCTACAGTCGTGCCGTGTACCAGCTGCTTTGACACGATTATCAGATTAACTGATGTGTACAATATCTCACAACCTCCCAAGTGTCCGAACTTGCACAGTGTACGCCGGCCTTAACAGGTTTTCTTTTTAAACCAATGCTGTACATTGAAATCATGTTCCACCTGTGCAAGCATATAAACGTAACACTTTATTCAGAACGTGTCTGCCAGAGGCTCAACTGTAGCATATTGTAGGCTGTGTTGTAGTAGCCGACTGCTTATCTGTTATCAGTCAAACAGAGTGATAAGTGACAACTTTAAATTGTGACACAGCATGATGAATATTTGTATGCACCTTTTAAAGAAGAACGCCCTGAATAGTGCGGGTTCATCTTCTCAGCCTATTTAACACTGAGAGGCCCAAGCATTGGTACTGGTAAATGTTCTCCACTATGTGCAGTTACTTTGACCTTTATAAATAGCTTCCTGTGAGCAACAAGGCTGAACATTCGGCATGTTCATCTCAGACCAGCTGTCTAAAATTTCCTCAGGCTACATCAAGAAATATTTGTAATCATTTTCTATGAATTATCGGATGGGCTTTTATGTGCATTTACACTGTTGACCACAAAGACCCACCGCTGCATTATTGCAACATTCAAATAAACAGTATTTTCTATACAGTACATTTTCTTTAAAATACTGTATTACAGTAGCCTGGGAAAACCCAGACAACTTCCGGCAAATTTAGATTTGCTCTGAAAGTTAGTCTGGCAAAGAGCTCATTCAAGCCCATTTCCAATCCGTCGAAATCGCGGCACCAATCAGAAACGTTGGGGCGGGCTTTACACGATGACGACAGCGCTGGGATTTTGAAGCAGATTTTGTAGCCTACATTACAAAGATGGATGCCGCCGTCGAACATCACTCGTTCGAATCAGCTATCGCGTCTGTTTTAAGCGATTTGAACGTTCCCTTTCTGTTAAAAACCGAGCAAAGAACAACACTCGGAGTGTTTCACAATGTTTCTCCGCCGCTCTGCATACGTCATCTCCTTCATCGCTCTGATTGGGTTTAGGTCTATCCGCGACGTCCGTTGGTGACGCCCCTCTGGAAATGATTTGTCTATGACGCTTTGCCAGACCATAACTCAGTTACAACTGAGAATGGTCTGGTTTTAACCAGGGTAGTATTACAGGTCAAAAGTTACTTGGAAGTTTGCTAAATGTGATCCAAAATAATCAGCTATGATGCCAGTAAGTTTAATTGCTGTAAACATGTGTTGCAGTTTTGCCCCAGTGGGTCTCTGCGGGAGCATTCGAAAATCCAGAGAAACGGCTGGATTCTTAATTCGAAGCTCGAGTCATATCAAGAAAAAAAAACACTAGTTTTAAATCCATTTCATGTCACTATACCAGTCAGAAATTACAGATATATGTCATGCATTTGACATTATGGACTACATGTATATCTGCCAGATGGACTTTGACAATATGGACCATGTTTGGCGATATTCTGTTGTCGCTGCTGCAGAGGAGGCTGAAGCAGATTGACAGACAGATGACAAAACAAGATCTGGTCACTCTTGAGTGACCACACCAGAACATGAATGAATGAATCATATGACTGAAGATTGTACTCTCAACCTGCCAAGCATGATTACTTCAAGGACTCTACAACAATCAGACAATATCCCACAACTGCTGCTTCAGGCTAAATGGTTTAAACATGTTAAAATCTGCCATGAGTCAATCACCTGTGCTGCGATTGCAATGTGAATTCTCTTCACTAGCAACTATGATGAGCTATGAATTAACATAATGGGCTCTATCTTGCACCCGGCGCAAATGACTTTGTACACTGACGCATGTATCATTCCTATTTTGCACCTGCGCAAAGCGGGCTTTTCCCTCCACAGACGCACGTCGGTTAACTAAGAAATACACTTGCGCTCCCCGGGGCGGTTCAGCGCAAAGAAGAGGCGTGTTTCGGCGCAAACTTTCCCTCATGCTATTTTGCTGTTCTATAAAACAATTGCGCCACTGACCAGAAAAAGCCTAGTCTAAAGTCAGTGGCGCGTTGCGCGTTGTTCATAATGCTATTTTAAGCGCGCATGCTTGGCCATAATGTAGCGGGTGCACAACGCGCATACACTTTGATTCTCTCATCAACACAGATGCAGCAGTTTTTATTTTTGCAAATCATACATTATAACAAGGAAAATATTAACACATGAGGGAAATCATTGTGGTGTCCATGAAGATGTAAAAATTTTAGTTTTTTTCCTCCCACGCCTGTTTAACCGACGCTGATTTGGGTGGGTTTCTCCCATCCCCATACAACGTCACTTCTCTGTCTTTCACGGTCCTGACAAGAGCGTCGGTCTCCTCGGCTGTGAACCGCTCCTGGCGCGCGCCTGGTAAATCCGCCGTTATAAGAGCAATCCGCCATGCAACATGCACACCTGCTCTTAAAGGGTATGTTGGATGACGCTCTGATTGGTTTATTTGACGTTACGCCCAAACCACACCTATGAATAATGAAGCTACTTCAGACCAACCCCTTTTAGATTTGCGCCAGGTGCAAGAGGCATTTATCCCGCCGGGAAAATAGCAACAGCGCCGGGATCCGCCCACAAAGTTACTTGCGCTTTGCGCTTTGACACTTGCGTTTCAGATCGTTAAAATAGGGCCCAATCAATTCTGAAAATCAATGTCATGCTTTTAAAAGCCTAAACAACAACCAAACATTTACATTATAATGAAATAGCAGCAATATATATGTTATCTAAACAAAACTTTTATTTACTTTGAAATTAATAAACTTTTGAATAGGCGTCAATGGATTCCTTTGCCACATATATGTTGATTTTAATACACATGAAAGTAACCCTTTGAAAGTAACATGACACTTCAAATAAAAGGACAAGTGACTGTTAAAAAATGTTTCATTGAATCATTCGTTCAAGCGATTCTTTCATAAATGCTGATTTATTCAGTAATGATACAAGTGAAGTCTTTATGAATGAGTCGTTGAATCATTCATTCAAACAGAATTAAGAAAAATTACAAATATTCATTCAAATTAATTAAACATTTTAAGACACAGACAACGTTTTGTCAGAACCTTTAGTAAATTGCAATATTTGTTTAATTGGCTATTCAGAATCATAGGAGAATCATGATTTCTATTTTAAACATACAAACAAAAGCATGATTCTCAATTTATCCCGAATCGTGCAGCTGTAATACTATTATAAACATTTCAAGGTGTTGTCATTTTATTGTTATTTACATGTTATACATATTATTTTTTAGCTAAAATATTACTATACTATATTTTTAGCTCTAATTATTATTAAAATGAATTAAAATAAAACAAAATGTAAATATCAGATGTAAACTTAGAATTCTGAAACTATCTGAACTAACCGAAAAACTGAACTAACTGAACTAAAATAAATGTAGGTGAAAATCAAAATTCAAATAAATAATAAATCAAAGCTAAATAGAAATCTTTTTCAACACTGTGACATCATATACTGTTGCCCATATTCACTGCAGGGTCTGCACCTTCAGGCCACACATTTTGAAGCACGGTCACCATGTTATTCTGACTGACATCAAGTGCATCAAATGAGTCCAAAGCACCTGTGCTGTAATGGGCTCATCGCAATTTCAATGCTGTCACCTTCCCATAACATCCGCTATTACCCAGATGCACTTTTAATCACAGTAAATGCACGTTTGCTAGCATCACGTCAATTAACTAATTAAATAATGAATCATTCAATTAGAGCACCACTTCACTGCAAAACAAATATTGATTCATGCAACAAAAGCTCTTTAGTTCAACAGAAACAACGGAACAATATTGAGCGTTTTTGTTTGCACACTGTAATGAGGCATAAAAAATAACAGTTGGTGGGTTTTTTTACTTGTTTTTTTTTTTTGTGGGAGAATGAGAGATGACATTATGTTTAAAAAAAAAACTTGTTTTCACTCCAAGTGCCTCTAAGCATAATAAATTACAAATGTTCATTACTTATTTACTTTCCTAAAAATCTGTAAACATGAAGCTAGAGGCAGCTGTAAAATGTAATTTATCTACCTTCTGCAGGAGTAGAATGAATGACTTTAAGGACAAACAGATGGTCAGAGTGACATTTCTGTAAACTTCGTGACTAATAGCTCTTGCTTCAACTCTGAAGTTTTTGTGTCTGTAACTTTTCTCCACAGAGTCAACCAAAGAGCCACAATATTGGTAAAAAAAAAAAAAAAAAGACCTCATTCTTCACAATATCCCACAGTGTGCAGTGTGATAAAACAGCTTTAAAAACCAAGCACTTGTAAAGATGTCCTTGCAAAATGATGTAGATTTAAGACATTGCAGTAGGACTTGGGCTACTTTTGTATATACTTTTTTGTGACTTTTGAATTACTGAATACTTTTGAATGGTTGTGTATATTGTTACAAACTATTTCTGAAGGATCATGTGACACTGAAGACTGGAGTAACGCCTGCATCACAGAAATAAATTATATATATAAACAGTACAACCGTTTTCAACAATAATACTAAGATAAGCACAAAAACAGCATATTCAGTACCCATGGCGTAATGTGTACTGAAAATTCAGCTTTGCCAATCACATGATAAATTACATTTTAATATATATTAAAATAGAAAAGAAATCTTAAATTGTAACAATATTTTCCAATATTAATGTTTTACAGTAATTTTGATCAAACAAATGCAGCCTTGGTGAGCATAAGAGACGTCTTTAAATAAATATTACAAATCTTTCTAATGAGAGAATGTAAACTTTATCATGCTGCCATGATTTTAAAACGTTTTCTCAACAATTCAGAGTAAATTAAGTAAATACATGATTTGATCCACAACATTTTGAAATGTCAGCAAAATAATCCATGATAGAGGTAAAGCAGATGTCTTCAGCTCACCGCTTTCCCTGCTCTGATGTTCCTCCAAAGGCCAAACACACCACCCGGAGATACTCATTTCTCACAGCCGGCACGAGCCCCCTCGCCAGGGACTGGGCTCCCAAATTGAAAAGAGACAATGCCATTTTTCACCCTGGCAAAAAACACATTACATCCTGCTAGCATCACCCCGGGGACGGCTCCCAGATGACGCTACCGTCACAGGAGCGTCAAATCAAAGACAAACCTCAGGCTTCGTGCACAAGGGGAGAGTGAAGAGTTGAACCTGATGGGATCACCAGAACCGCCAGCTTTCCTGCAGCTTTTTCTGGTAATTTAATGAGGACTTTCTCCCTATAAGTTTGTACAACAGACAATGGAGATTTGGCATGGAACTACAAGAGTGTAAAGTGCATACATAGTCTGGTTCTGTTCCAAAACCTAGTAATCTACCTTGCTGTCTACTATCTATATAGACAGCGGTCTTCTGAGGGAACATCCAAACCGGAGTGGAACATCATAAGTGAATGAGGCCACGTCTAAACAGCAGCAGAATACAGTTGTCAGTCCTGTTTTTACAGTAAGTCCGTTCACACACAGTACGGTTATGTACATGAGTGACAACCGCATTATTAACAAACTCACACCTGTAAATTTTCAGATATCACAACCACATTTTCGGAAAACCTGCGCGGTGTGAACGGAACTGGACTGGAATACTATGCAACATTCACACTGTCAGTTTTTGGGATTGACCACCACGTTTGTGCAGCGCAGACCGGCTCTCTCGCACTGTAATACGTGACGGACAACTAGTTTTCCATTCCGGTTCTGTTCACACAGCGCAGGTTTTCCCGAAAATGCGGTTGTGAGTCCTGATAATTTACAGGTACAGATAAGTTCGGTTATATAATGAGGTTGTCACTCCTGTAAATAACCAAACTGTGTCTGAACATAACCGTATTAAGGACTCGCCTTTTTCCACCATTTCAAACCATTGTTTTTGTTGCCATTGGCATGGCTTGCTTAGTTGGGGACATTAAATTTAACATTTAATTTAATATTCAACAATAATATTGATCTGCCTACATTGAGCTAGACGATGACATCATGGTTTACTCCAGAGCGGCTATATATATATATATATATATATATATATATATATATATATATATATATATAAATTAACTAAATTAATAACTTTTTTAAAACAAAAATGAAACTGTGAGGCTATTTTCTTCTGGAAACAAACTTTTTTGCATTATTTTCCTGTTTCCTGAAACAATCTGTATTGTAAAAAGCGCTATATAAATAAATGTGACTTCTCGACTAAAATACAGGACTGTCAACCGTATTCTGCTGTTGTGTGAACGTGGCACTAGTTGATACAGACAGTTATTCAGGACGCTACTGTAAGTTTCCCTGTGAACAGAACATTCCAAGACTGTAAGTAAATGCAACTGTCAATCCCAAAAACTGACAGTGTGAACGTAAAAGGGAATACAAAATAAGTTGCATACTACTGTGCCTTATAGATTTAGGCCTGGACAAGGTATCATAGACGACATTATAAGGTTACTGCCTACCTTTTGGATCAGTCTTCACATCGGGAGCACGTCGTCTGATGCCTTGAAATGCTTAAATGCTGTCTAGGTAGGCAGCTCAGGTTTTGAAACAGAACTTTAGTTACTCTCGTGTGTAGGCACTAATGTTTTTCTTCTTTTTTTTGTAGCAGGCTTACAAAGGAAGGTCAGTTTCTTTGGAGAGTCACGGGCTATAACAAAAGAAAACATCCAAGGCAACTTCAAAGTTCAGGCAATAAATAAAAAAAGCTTTTATTTGTGATGGCTATACTCCACTTATGATACACACCTAAAAGCAAAGGCCATGTTTTCAAAAAGAAGGCCACTTGCTTAGAATTCAAAGAGATGTAACCCAACTATAATGTTTGTACTTCTATATCTGGACACTGAATGCATACGTTGCATATGTGCGTGTCAGTGAATTGCATATTTTCATAATTTAACAATAAGTTTGCACTTGCACAAATTTAGTATTCAATTTAGAAGAACCATCACAATCCACAAAAGTACACAATAAATACAACTTAAGAACATTACAAGACCATATAAGAACATATAATTAATAAACAAATGTCCAATAAAATTTACCTAATTGTATGTAAAAAACACATGTAACATCTGATGACCATAAGAGTCGACAATCATAGATAGATAGATAACATTTATTGTGTAAGTAAGTTTTACACTACACTGTACCTTTATTTTATATGGGTTCTGGACCTCGTTTTACAATCACAACTATTGTAAATCTTCTCATGAGTATTTTGTCTATGAGAGCACAAGATGAGTGTGAAGTCAAGGAAGGCAGGGTCTTACAAGGAGTTTCCCTTTATTAGGGCACATAAGTATTCTAGTCTATAAAAATGACATTATAAGTCACTTGGAACAACGTAATCATTTTTAGTAGTCCAGATTTGAATATTAGTTTGCTTTGTGTCATAGCTACAAATAATAATAATAATAAAATCATGAAGGCAAACACCACATATGCCACATCCTTTCCTCTGTCCAAAGGAAACTAGTTTAGTTATACTGTATGCTTACAGTGAGTATATACACACACACATATCAGCCCAAATATCATAAAAACAAAACAAAATTAATAATAATAATGGTGATACAACTGAGTAATAAAAAAAACAATCTATCGGATGAGGTTCCATCTTGCTTATACCTTGATACCTTCAAGGGGATACCTTGCTTTTCTTCATACTGTGGGTGAATTGTAATAGATTATTATGTGCCATCCTTAAAAATACCTCTTTTCACATTCACAAGATTCATAATTTTGCAGTTCTGTTAATTTCCGATATACATTTGATCTTTTCACTTGATGAAATAAATGATAAGCTGTTCGTCAGCGTTTCTGGGCTGAGAAACACTTCAGGTGTTAGAGCTACATCATGTAATGTCTTTAAATAGCAGGCAGCCACAGTAATGATGAACAAGAAGGTTAGATCGGGTGGAATTCAGTAATTTGCCAAACCTTTTTTGCAAGAAAATTCCAGAGTGACGCATAAAACACAATTTTACAGTTATCTTGAGTGTTCTAATGACTTCCTTTGCAAAGACCAAACATGGGGTCCATTTGGAAGAATTTTAAATAATTTTACTACTTTGGATTGTGTGAATGTCATATTATTTTTTTATTTTTTTAATGGGGAAATTATTAAGACATAATTATTTTTTTAATTGAAATTATTAAGACATATTCCAGATGTTTCTTTTATATACAGTATATATATATATATATAATGCCTCTTGGTAATCATTTTACAGGTATACACATTCAACACTACGCACACACACACACACACACACACACACACTTGTCAGAGTGCTATAGTAGTGCTGAACTGTTATAAATCACCATTACCAAAAAAAGGCTTTCCTTTTTATTTCATATTGGAGCCAAGGGAGGAAACCTATTCCCTCACAATATGTCATAAATAGTGACACTAGAGAAAACCATGATTCTTGTGCCCCTCAAAACTTCTGAGCTAACCAGTTGGAAAGACCCTCTTGATGTGGCAACTTAAAGTGTAAGTTTGCAGATTTTCAACCTACTTTGGATTGTTACAATGTCGGTAATATATAAATGAACAATGTTTACTCTTTTGGACATTTAGATTTGTCAGGAAAAGTCCGTCGGATGATGCAAAATGTGCATTTAACTCTGGTCAAGCCTATCCAATAAAATCAGACTGGGAGTGGCTTTAGATGGCAACATGCCCAGTGCATTATGCCCAGTGCATTATGGGTTTTTCTACCTATTTGGCAAATGACGATCCTAGACGCCCTAGGATCGTCATCTAACTGACGTTAAAGGGTACCCTAAAACGTCGGATGTTGACGTATGGTCAAAAGCGTCAGTCATATGACGTCTTGGGATGAGACTGTGTTAATGTTATAGCTTCGGGGAACAACCAAAACCACTCCAGACTTTCCTTAAATCTGCATTGGGAGCAAAACAAACTTCATCTTCTCCACTGGCTTTAATTCTTCAAAACAAATGCAGAAATAAATCTTGTGAACCACGTCTGTTCTGAGGTGAGAAACGGGCATCAGCCTTAATTAGTCACAGTGCTGGATCTGAACCGGACTCAAGGAGAGGGAGTCATCCACCCCTCCCTGTTTGGTAAACAGCCCTCGAAAAATTCTCTTTCAAGTTAGCGCTGCAAAATCGACGCCATTGGATGCTTAGTGCCATGGCAACAACATCAGGACTGCCGAAATATAATGAAACGTACTGAAAGTTCCCAGAATCAGTGGCATAAAAAATTCAACAAACTGATGTCAATTGACCGCACAGATGCACACGCATGCCTGTACACAAGCAACAAGAAATAATTCAATGTAATTTGTCATAATCGAGTAAATTGGAAAGTGTTAATTCATTTGCATGCCACATTGAAAAAGGTCTGCAACAGAGAGAGACACAGCTGAAGAGCAGCATAATTAAAATGTACTTTTTTTTCCAGGTTACTGGGTCTAAAAAACAACATGTCTTTTGTTTGATAGTGCCGTCCTGCCGCTACTTTATACGTGACACTCATGAAAGCTAATAGAGGACAAATCATTTGTATAAGCTGCTCAGTTTCCGGGCTCTGCGTTTGAGCCATAGTTTCTCTCCTTCTCGTTCTCATCCATTCTTCATTTATCTCACACAAGCTCATTTCCCTCATTCTTCACTTCTCTCCAGCATCTTCCTCATACTTTCTCTTGCCTTCTTACCCTATTATCTAATCTCTTTTTCCTCTCCCAGTGAGAAACTCATTCCTCATTTTCCACCCACTCCCTCCCTCCATATTTTACCTAAATTCTCTTTCCAACTCGCTTTATCTGTCTCTCTCAAACACAAAATGATTTCATATGAATCATTTGAGTGGAGGTGACATTTTAATGAATGTCAATCATGCAGATATTGCCTTGTTGACGAGTGTTATCATCATTCTACTTAATTCTTCTCATAGACGTGTGATTTCTGTGTCAGATCTCCAATGTCACAGTAACAGCTCACTTCCAGAACATACCGGAATATAGATTAACACCACAATTTCAGCTATGCTTTTAAGTTCTTCCTACTATGCAGTATACCTGTTATATAAAATAATATGTTAATAAAATAGTCAACTCTCAACTTTTAAAGAGAGAAATTATATTACTTAGTTTTATTTTAATCACAATTACATGAACATGCCATGTTCCTGAATGCTGTACTAAAATATCAATCAATCAATCAATCGATCAATCAATCAATCAATCAATCAATCAACCAACCAACCAACCAACCAACCAACCAATCAATCAATCAATCCCACCTATATGAGGTGAATGTCACCCATCCTTTAGGCAAGTCATGACATTATTTTTTGTCCAAAAAATAAAAATGAATTAATAGCATTAATATGTATAAGCCATTTATTCGATTATGTTATGTGGTGTTAGTTTTTCCTCACTAAAACATTCCATCCTGTTTGATAATATTATGATAATAGCAACATTTCAATACATAAATACATTTTCAGAAATGCTTGTGGTCAAACACTTTTATTAGTATTATTATATATTATTTATTTATTTACTTACTTTATTTGACATTTATTTGCATAATGGAAAAATATGGACATAAAGAGCTAAAATTGGCAATTGCTTAGTGAGGGATTGACAGACAAAATTACTTGATGAATATTGATTTTAATTTTAATCATCTTTTGAAATGTTGCTATTGTCATAATGATTTCTGTAATTTTTCAGGATGGAATGTTTAAGTGTTTGACCACAAGCATATTTCTGAAGGTCTGCTAATACCCAAATGAAATACAACACATACAACGCACCTTGAAAAGTTTGGATAAAAGCGTCGATCAAATGAATAAATGTAAATTATTTTAATGAGAGAAGCAAAAGCGAGGCTCATTTAGATTTATAGCTAAAAATGAGAGCTTATCTTTGCTCTACTTAACAAATCCTGCACAAATTCCTGAACCCCGAACGTTGTTAACGGACAACATGTGGGTGTGGATTGTGGTTCATGCTGCATTGAGTCTGAATGAATTTACACAAAAATGTCTAACAGTTGTTGGCAGATGTTAGTTGCAGCTACCTAAAGCTTTCAAATTGGGGAGCATGTCTTCATTCGCTCTCTTTACCACAGTTAGCTCATCTGCTACAAGCTCACTGCAATCAATTCACACAGTAAGTGATCATTAGTGCTAATCGGTATGCTGTTTAATTGCGGTTTGGGATGTCAGAGTTCAGTCACCCCTTCTGACAGTTCAGTAGTGGTTTATCAAGCTGGTTTGGACATTTAGGGCTTTAATGGAAACCTCCTGAAAAGACCAACACAAATTTAGTTTACTGCTGGTTTAGCCACATAACCGGTTGAGCATAATGCTGGTTAATCTAGTCAATAAGCCTGGCGAGCAAGCACACCCGAATCTAAAAACAAAACAAAATATAAAAACAACATAAGTTGGTGACTTTTTGGATGGCATTATTTATACATCCTCACTGATACAATGCCAAAACTTTCTAAATCCATTTTTCACAAAGCTCACAACTACACTTATTAGCAATCTGACTGACACCAGAACACCTACATCTAAGGGTGTGTTCACACTTGTAGTATACGGTCCTTTTGGGCCGACCAAAAAAATAAATTTTTAAGACCAATCCTAAAACCGAAACAAAACAAAAACATATTTTGCGACAATGCTGTGTGCCGGGATGATGGCATTTTTGACAAGATCATATGACGTAGCTCATATGACAAGAAAAATCAGGTATGAGTCAGCATTCTGTCCCTTTTAGGGTCGCAATTGGTGACATCACGTCTTATTTTTGGTTCGTTTAGATGTCTTTGGTCCGTGTTGGGTTAATTTTTCTGTCGAACTGGACCAGAGTTCGTTTGGAAGTGGACTGAGACCCATCTTTTCAGGGGCCTCGGACAGCTTGTTTGGCGTGCACCAGGGTTCAGATGGCAGCATCCACACTTATTTAATGAACCACACTAACAGAGCAATCACACCAGAGTTCGTTTTAATTGAACCCAACCTGCCAAGTGTTAACACACCATAAAATATATGGCTTTTTGGATGCAATCTTACTTATATGATGGCAGAACTTCTGAACCGATTTTCACGGCAAAAGCTCAGTTGCACTTGATATCCTGACTGCTTTTTCGATATTTGGTGAAATGCGAATAACAAAATGGATTTGGTTTTCCACAAATCTCTGCTTCCGTGAAGACGCCTGCAGTGCACGAGATGAGCCGAGGTCTGTCCCTTGCTTCTGCCACAAGATGAATAACTGTTTACACACCGGGCCAAACGAGGCCAGATTTACCAGCCCTGTCAGTGGCGGATAGAGGATGTGCAGAGCCGCTTC
Organism: Rhinichthys klamathensis goyatoka; assembly: GCF_029890125.1. NCBI lineage: Eukaryota > Metazoa > Chordata > Actinopteri > Cypriniformes > Leuciscidae > Rhinichthys > Rhinichthys klamathensis. Next base: position 1,252,271 of record NW_026606580.1, read on the forward strand.
ACAGCCAACATGAAATACAGCCACACCGTTACGGGCAGCGTAAAGCCAGGCACTCCAACTTTTTTTAATTTGGATTGGCAAGCGAGCTGTCAGGGTGCTCGTATTTTATACCTCCCCCTCATATTTGAGGGTCCTGCTCCAGCACTGAGTGGCTCTCGATCATACCTGACAGCCAGGTTTTATTGAATAACAGTGAGAGGGAAGATGGGCCGCCTCCCTGGACAGCAAAGCATGGTGGGAGACAGAAGGGCTGTTGAACTGTTGGGTCTCAGAAAGAAAACATTTTTGCTAATGTCATCATTACTGGTCATTTACATGAACGCCTACATTTACACATCAATGTTCATCAACTTGTCAAATACAGAGAAGGACAGATACTACAATTTCTAAATACTAAAACAAAATATTCTTATTCTATTAAGATTATATAATTCTGCTTTGATCAGCAAGATTTTTTTGAAAGAAATTAATACTTTTATGCGGAAAGTACACATTTACTATTTTCAACTGTGGCAAGACATGTTTCTTGAGCACTAAATCCTCATATTAGAATGATTTCTGAAGGATCGTGTGACACTGAAGATGAGATTTCAGTGTTGCTATCACAGAAATGAATTTTGATCCAATAAATGCAACATTGGTAAGTTTAAGAGACTTCTTTCAAAAACAGTAAAAAAAAAAAATTCACGCCAAACCCCCCACTAAAGATATAGTATGATAAAACACGGTAGGATACAGGGAAAGTTTGACAAACTATTACTTGAATTCCTTGCAAACCTTTGGCAGAAATTCTGTATGATATGAAGGACACAAATTGAAGAAAATGTAAATCATTGTCGTTGTGTTCATAACACATTTTGTAGCTGGCCACTAAAAAAACTAAAACAAACTTTGCCCTGACACAACACACTCTCACACACATGCACGCATGTGCGCACGCAGGTTGGGTTTCCATGTTCAACACATTCTCATCCCAAGGCGTCATCTAACTGACACTTTTGACCATGCGTCAACATGCCGACGCACATGGTACCCTTTAAGCGTCAATATGAGACGCTCATCCTCGGGCATCATCTAACTGACGCTTTTGACCATGCGTCTAAATCCGACGCACATGGCACCCTTTAGCGTCAGTTAGATGACGCTTCCGTTATGGGTAGGTTTAGATCTGGGGTAGGGTTAGTGTTAGACCACTAGGAGGCGCGTCTCATATTGACGTTTAAGGGGTACCATGTGCGTCGGCATGTTGACGCATGGTCAAAAGTGTCAGTTAGATGACGCCTTGGGATGAGAATGGGCTGCCATGTTGTATGGGGAGTTTTCATAGACATAATGATTTTCTTACTGTACAACAAAGTACATTTTCATTACATTTTCAAAAAAACACCACTTAGTATGAGTTTTAAGCCATTTTCCCTAATGGCGACCAAAAAAATTTCCCCACAAGGTCAAGGATTTTGGATATTGTTATCTTTGCGGCTTGTAGCTGGCACACACACACACACACACCTTAGATCTTTTTTTCACCTCTGGGTATTAATCAATCCTTTTTTAAGCCCCATACTCATTCTTTTTTCCATACATCAGCAGGATAATTTCTGTTAAGCATCCCAGTGCTCGAGATTTACTGTTCAGGGTGTCGTCAACGGCACCAATTACATTAAAGAAGACTTAAATGAATATTTAAGTATGTTGTAGCCACTAAATGCCTCATGCACATGCAACCATAGAAAGGTTTTTCTATATTAATAGGCCGATAATGCTTCTGCATCTGTGGAGGAAGGGGAGGGTAATTATTTGTATAAAATAGTATCAAGAGCACATGAGTGATTATAGATGCAGCACGTGGTGGATGTTTAGCGCTCAGGCACATTTTTTTAAGTGCAGATGTTTTATTAGAGAACCCAGGAGGAAACAAGCAAGTGAGTTTCACATTATAGACCTCTCTGTCTTTCCTGGTCTGTAGACACACGCCCACAAAACCTGAACAACAAAGCCAAACAAGGGATGGGAAGAGAGTCATTACTTTTTCATACTGTGGCTAGTAAAACAAGAAGACCCCATTACCGCCCAAGTGAGATTAATGGCTGACATGGACCTCAGCGACTAAAGCAAGGAAAAGGCTGAGAGAAAGAAATAAAGGATAGACAGAGAGTGTGAAAGAAAGACATAGAAGAGTTATAGAAGAGAAAGGGTGAAGGGCATGGTGCCAAAGCTCATTGACTTCTTTTCCCACCTTCTGAGAGTCTACGCGTAGGTCGGATGAGTCACTTTAGAGATCTGATACTCACGAGCTGTCGTCCTCTCCTGATTTAGCCCTCGTCTTGGCCAGGAAAGCACAGGGCTATAATAACCCGTCGCACAGCCGCCCAGTGTAAGACAATGTCCCATTAAAACACTGAAGGTGATTTAGCTGATATTAATGAGTTGTTCAAATGTTCAAATAGCACCCTCAGATTTCCCTGAAAATATAATGGGAGTGGTTCCAATATCATGGGTGGCAACCAGGGTTTAGAATAGTATAATTCTGGATGAACTTAATTTTAATTTATGACCACAGAGCTGAATTGAAATGACAGGTGGAATTTATTGAATCACAATTCGGTTTAATTTAACATTTACTATAATATTTAATTAAACATTTAATATTCTGGGAAATTAAATGTTTCTCTCACCCTGGTCAATAAAAAGAAAGATACTAATAGTATGATACTAATAATAATCAGGGCTGTCGATTAATTAATTGGATACGGGACAAAAAAGTTTGCGTTAAAATTAGTAATGCATTTAATGCATCTGTCCCACCCCAGACCAGCATAGTTCATCTTATATTTCATACAGCTGATTGGTGATGAACATGAAAAATGTAAGTGCTTGACAGCCCTAATGATAATAATATTTGAATATGCTGAGATGAAAAAAAAAACATTTAATTTAACAAAGTGGCATTAAATTTTGAACTCATCTTTATTGAATTTAATTGGATGGATAGATTTTAATTCATGGATAACAATAAGAAAAAAAAAATGCTAAAATGTAAATAACTATTAAACCATTTGTAATTTTATTATCAATAAAGCTTGATATCCAATAATGTAAACCTGGGTTCAAAAACAAAAACTGTTGAGAACCACTGCAATACACCTTGTGCTGCTACTGCAAACTCAGTCAAGACAGTGCACTAAATTTCAATGCGGTTCAGGCTCGTCTCTCTGTATTACTAAAAAGCGGTGCTCCTTTGCCCTTGTGTGATGAGCATCAAGAGAGGGTGCGAGCAGTAGGGAAAGCACTTAGCCACATGCTCTACCCGCAGTGCACTCTTAAACAGGTCCCTTATTTATGCAGGTTATAAAAAGTGCATTAAATAAAAGCGGGGAGTTGCCCATGCCTGGGTTTTGTCATGCCGCTGTGATGCACTGCTGCCCATAACTCACTATGACAGACAGGCACACACAAGTGACAGTCCTCTCAAGAAAAAAACAAAACAGCAGTTGATTAACCTGTTCTGTTCGTATTCAATTATTTTAAGGTTTAATGCATTCAGTAGAGTCAGCTTGTTTACGCATATTGCACACATCTCAAAGAAATGGTGCATTCACTCAACAACAAGACATCTGGCTTGATGGTACACTTATCTATTTACATGGATCACGAGGGATGCGGTGCAACAAATTCAAATGGGGGCAACATATTATATCACATATTATATCAAGCTACGTTATATACCACAACATGGTTATTTCTGGATGGAAGTTCAACAAATAAATTGTTTACATATTTAATAATTATATATCATAATCCCACTGGGATTAAATAAAAAGTACATAATTTCGTTAAATAAATACAAATGGAATTGCTTGCAAAATGTCACTTTTCATGTCTGATGGAAAAAATAGCAGGTTTATAAAAACATGAGGATACGTAAATAATGACAACAGCAATTTCATTAGTGGGTGAACTAGAATGTGTACAAAGAATGAAATGACAATGTCATCCAATAAAGCACTGCATGTGTATTTATTTTCACTTTACATATTGAATGACTGAACAGTGCTATGTCTTTTATGTGTTATTATGGTACCATTTGGTTGAAGGGGTTTATATTGAGGGACACAGATCTTAGCAGGTGGCCTTCAGCAATGCTTTTAGTGTTGAACAATAACACAGAATTAAACCCTAGTGCTCAAACCCAGATATTTTTAAGTGATAACGGTATAGATAAAGGGACATATTCACAGCAGTGGTGAACTAATACAGGCTGCTGTTCATGATGAACTGATATTTTCTTATAATTCTATAATTCTTATTTCTATATTTCTAATAATAATAATTACCAGAATGCACATGAATGCAGATGTTTGTTCACCTGTTTTGCCTTAAACAAAAGCAATAGGAGCATCAACAAGGGTGATTATATGTTTAGTGCTGTTAATTTTACCGCAGTTAACACATTTATTCAGTTTGACATTATAACTGTTTATTTCTAAAGTGACCAAAACAAAATGTCCCCTTACCCTAAACCCACCCGTCAAAGAAAACTTTTTCGAAAAACATCACTTAGTTTGATTTATATAGTATGCTGGTTTCCAAAAATTGTCCCCACAAGAATCCATCTTTGTGGGGATACTGCAATTGCCATCTTTGTAGGGATACTGCCATTTTGTCCCTGAAATGCACACACATTTTTATTAAAAAAAATGCAGTAAAAACAGTAATATTGTGAAATATTAGATTATTTTTATTTACTTTTTTTTAGATGGCAAAAGCTTAATTTTCATCAGGCATACTCCAAACTTTAGTGTCCCATAATTTTGTAATAGACATTACAAAAAGTAGCTTTAGAAATAGTTATTGTAGCCTGCCATAGTTCGGTTCGGTTTGTGAATCGGAAACACAAAACCGAGTTACTGAGGCAAACAAAGAAGTTGAAGGCGTTTATCTGAATTAACATCTTACAAAGAAGAACGCTGATATTGCTATAGACGCGCATGCATTCTGAAGAAACAGAACAAGATACAAGCTACATGATCAAGAAATTGCAAAGTGATGGTCTGGGGCCGTATTCACAAAGAATTTTAAGGCTAAAAGTAGCTCCTAACTGGCGAATTTAGGAGCAACTCCTAAAAATAATGGGCGTGTCACTCCTAACTTTAGGACTCCTAATTTTTTTCACTAAGAGTAATTCACGAAGCATTTTAGCCCTAAAAGTAGCACCTAAGTCTGGGACAGCTTAAAAGAAGTCGATAGGACTCCTAACTAACTAAGACCTATTCACAAATGATTGTAGCGCATACCACCGCCTCTCGCAGTCGTCCGGGGTCCGCGACACAAGCGGGAATGATGGATTGATCTGCAAACAAATCCTCTCCCATTCTCACGCTTAGTTTTGCTTGATATCCCAGTGCCGAATTTCCTTTTTATTATGTTTTAAAAAAAAAAATTAGCACCAACTGGGCCAGCAGCAGTAACTGATCCTGCGTCCAGTTGGGCTTTCTTTTCCATTTTGGCGAGTTCATAATCCACCGTCATTCAACTATTACATTACTTCAATAGGAGCAACATTTCCTTGCTTTAAGTAGTCTATTTAGGCTAATAGGATGTCAATTAACCAAGCAAGTGTCGTTTTTTCATTATTAGGCAAGTGGCGGTTTTCATTGGGGTATTAGGCTACCTTGATTTAATTTAATTTAATTCACGACTTTTCTCTCTCTCTCTGCCTTTTTAGAATTACACTTAACTGGAGCCTGCACAAACATGTAAATATATATGCATTTCGATGACATTACTATTATTATTTTGTGTAGGACACAGACATATTTAGATGTCGTAATTCCATGATTTGTTGCGTCTGTGTTGTGTTCCGCATGATGGCCCTGTCATCTAACAACCAATCACCGTGATCATTGCGAGGAAGCTTGTGCATGAGAATTGACGTCATCCATAGCAACAAAGACTCCTTAGTTTAGGAGTTGTCATTTTTCCTTACTAAGAGTAGGTCTGAAAGGCGTTGTGAATAACTTTTAAGAGAAAACTCCTAGCTAAAATATTTTAGTGCGATTTAGGAGTACTCCTAATGGTAAGATAAAATTCTTTGTGAACACGGCCCCTGGATAAATTGAACACCTGAAGAAGCTTAAGCTCACAATCTCAAGAGAGATCTCAAAGAATTGGACGATGGAAACTGATGCTTTCATTCAGGATTCTTTGAATGAATAGAATTCATTTGAAATAGAAATCTTTTGTAACATTATAAATGTTAATTTTTTTAGAATGCATCCTTGATGAATAAAAGTATTCAAAAATCTTTTGAACGATAGTGTATATTGTTTTAAATAAAAGTTATAGAAAAACGTGTAAAATAGCACTGTTGCATTAATTCAATCATCCACAGAAATTGCCAAACTAATATAAAAATTTTAAATAATTTTTTACAAAGGAACTATGTTAACTATGATCTCAAGAAATATATAAAATAGTTTAATCCACTGAAAGCCCTAAAGACCCAAAAGGTTAAATGAACGCTTTATAAATGGTTCTCCTGTGTGCTGGCGACCATAACCATAGTCAGTTATATTAATGAGGTCTGTCACTCATGCTAGCCATCTAGCCGTGGACCTCCATGGATGTTACTAACCTCAGGGTCGGCAGACGTTGTAAAGTTTTGAAACCCCTCTCCATCATCATACTCTCATACCGCTGTCTCTCACATGACGGAGGAACGCTCTGGCCCATCCATAACCATCTACCAGGGTGTACGGCATGCGCTGTCAACCGAGGCACGCGATGATTAGTGACTGACCATGTGGTGACATTATGGCCAGAGGCCTCAGTCTGAAATTTAAAAGGAAAAGATAATGAACAGAACTGGCCTTGATGGTCCGAATAAGGCGTCGGGAAAGGTTAACAGCTTCCCAGGCCAGACTGGGCAAGATTTTCCCCGCTTTTGCATTCGAAGGAATGGAAATGTCAGGGGACGTTGGGGGGAAGGGTCCCGATGACCCGCAGGACGGTGTGACGTTTCCACGGTTCCACTAAAAGACGCTTATTAACCCTGGCGACTGGGCCGGCGTGACATTTCACAGCGCCCCTGTTAATTTTATTTGCCACACTTGCTATTTATGGCGAATGATTAAACGCAAACAGTGCTGATGACACAGTACAAGAGAGTAAATTGCGATTCGCTTTTTAATAAAGGAGTCCAAATCATAAGAGCCATCTGCTGCGATCCAGTGTCTCTGTGGGGAAAAAGAAATGTGTCAGAGTATTAGCATTCAAATGAAGAACTTTAAAAGGCACAGATAAGATGCTTATCACAGATTCAAACTTTCTGAGCGGCAGTATTTGGATTTCAGAGGCTGTTTATTTATTTAATTTACTTGTACGTTCATCTTCAGGGTGGAGAGCCGTGGATTGATCTTCCGAGCTGATTTTATACACATGCTTCATGTTCCTCGGGGCTCTTCAAACCGCATGCTCCTGCATATTGATTGCGAGATGCCTTTTGGGGACAAGTGCCGTAGTGCGAGTTTCAGCGGGCTCTCGGGAGGCTGTGGAAACACAGCGTGGATAATCCATACACTTGCCCTGAATGATTTATTAACAATCATTTTTTGTTGGAACCAATTTGTTTCATTAAGCACCTTTGTTTGTTTATTGAGCAGCGGGGACAAAGTTAAAAATTAATAGGCAAATAATTGCCTACAAAGCACACCTTCATAGAGCCTTCCCGGTGAAATATTACTTGGCGGAGCGATCCGGGATGACCCCCAGTGCATAGAGAAGTGTACCCAGCAGTCTCAGCCTTTATTAAAAAGCCTTCACACTCACAGGGTTAATGGGATATAATGTATAATGTGTGACGCCGGGGTTCCTTTACTAGCGCTCACTGTATGATATTTGCAGTGAAGATTTGAGAAGCTAATAATGTATGTAAACATAATTTTGTATGACATTTCAGGAGGATTTCCCACCTTTAAAAGCAACTTCATGCACTGGAATTCTTATTGTTATTCCCTCACTTCACTTGCCAATCAGCTTTACAGAACAGAGTGGCTTTAATAAAAATGCGAATAAAAAAAACAATCTAGCAAACAAACAATCTTCTAGTTAGCAATACTGTAAATGTCAAGAAAAAAAAGTATCCGAGTATCTATCTAATAATATACAATAATGACAATATTTCCTTCAGTTTCATAGATTAGAGAATTTAGTGTATTTGAACCATTTCAATTGTTCAGTTTTAATAATAACCTCTGAAAACACGAGGCCGGTTTCATGAGAAGATACTGTACCTAAAGGAAAGAAAGTTTGAAATTCTCCATTTCGCTTCCTCTTTTACTATAAGTCTCACATCTCACTAATACAGACAGTTGAAGAGCAGAGGGATAAAAGAAGAGATTATACCCAGCCCTCGCAGACCTCCTTCCTCACCAGCGTCTCTAAAAGATATTCAAATAAATTCTTTTCAAGTGCAGGTGACCTTTAAGGATTTTAGAGCTCAGCCGCTCAGAGGTCTCCATTGAGTTGCCTCAAGCATTTTGTATTAGATACCCTTGGCTAAATTCAGTTATGAACTCCTGTACTGGAAAGGGACGAGAGATGGAGAATGTATTATCTTTGAATTATTGTGTGATGATTCCTTTTATGTTGTCCATATCACAAAGCGGGTATTTTGCACCGTATGTACAGTTGGGTGCAAAGGTCTGAGAGCATGTTGCATTTTTTTTCTTTACACCTGAAAATAAACAGGTTTAAATAATTCAAAACTATATATCAATTAAATTATTTAAATAGCACTTCCACTAGTGGCATCAGATTTGTGAACCTCACTATATAATCATACATGGGTTTGACTTGGGAAACACAAGCAGACTCAACCCAGTGCAACGCAATGTTATATTTATGAGGTTATATTATACGCAAGGTTGTATTTACAGTGCAACGCAAGCAGAATCGGTCATCCAAATGCTTCACCGAAAGACCAATACACAAGTGCAAAAAACCTAGCCTTCGCTAGCTGAGAAAGCAGATGGCGAGAGGTGTGTTATACAGGTACAGTATGTAACCTATGGAAATAAGTAACATTTTGTCTGTGAAAGACAATACATTGATCTGGTGGGCCACCATTTTAGTAACTCAGTGTCTACCCTCAGTACCGCCAGGATGGCCTTTTCTTCCCTGTCCTCCGAGAGAATCATCTTTGCTTTCTGACATTCACAGGAACTGACAAAGAATTAGATTAAAGTCATGCTCAGCTGATCTCTTCCCAACACTCCTCCTAATAGCTGTCATCGGCTCTGGCCGTAGAATTAAGCGTGCCGGACATGATTTACCTGCGGACTCTGAAAAGCAACAACAGACAGTGTGTCTCAGCTGCTCTTCAACAGGAACATGCTTATATATAATATATACATATATTAGTGCTGTCAAATTATTTTTTTAATAATATATATATATATATATATATATATATATATATATATCGTCTCGGGTTATGACTATAACCCTTGTTCCCTGAGAAGGGAACGAGACACTGCGTCGAGAATCGACTCTTTGGGGACGCTCCCTTAGCGTGCGCCTCTGAAGTATGAATGAAACTATTCCAATCCTGATTGGTGTTGCGTCATGACGTAACATGTGACGGCATAACCGGATGCATAAAAGCTACGCCGGAACAAACACAAACTAGCCTAGCGATGAAGCAAGCCGCTCTCAGGCCTTAAGGGGCGTGGCAGAACGACGCAGTGTCTCGTTCCCTTCTCAGGGAACAAGGGTTATAGTCATAACCCGAGACGTTCCCTTTCGAGGGAACTTAACACTGCGTCGAGAATCGACTCTTTGGGGAACGAGTGCCCACTAGGCCACGCACCGAATAGGCCTGTCCCGGAGTGAAACTGTCTAGGCACTCAGCGAGGACTAAGCACGTGTGCACCAGGCGTACTAGGAAGGTGGAGACTGTAGAACCTAATAAAAGTATGTGGAGTAGCCCAACCGGCTGCCTCACAGATCTCCTGTAGGGGTACTCCCGAAAGAAGGGCCCTAGAGGAAGCCATGCCTCTAGTTGAATGAGCCCTCACGGCTAAAGGTGAAGGCAAGTTGCGCACCTTGTAAGCCTCAGTAATAGCTTGAACAATCCAATTACTAATAGTCTGCTTGGATGCTGGGAGCCCCTTCTTAGGTGACCCAAAACATACTAATAATTGGTCCGACCTTCTCCAAGAAGAGGACCTCTCAAGGTACACGCTCAAAGCTCTGACGGGGCAGAGCAAATGAAGCTTCTCTTCTTCTGCCGACACATGAGGTGGAGGATGGAATGCCTGAAGGACTGTAGACCGAGCCGTACTAGATGGAACTTTAGGCACATAGCCCGGACTCGGGTGCAAAAAAGCTTTTACTCTGCCAGGGGCAAACTCCAAGCAAGCTGGTGTCACTGCCAGGGCTTGGAGATCTCCCACCCTCTTAAGTGAGGTAATAGCCAAGAGAAATACCACTTTTAGCGTCAAGTCCTTAGGCGAAGCCGACTGCAAAGGTTCGAAGGGGGCCAGGGATAACCCTTCAAGAACTATTGCCAGGTCCCAGGTAGGAACCCTGGACCTGGTTGTCGGTCTCATCCTCCGAGTACCACGGAGAAACCGAATGACCAACTGGTGCCTCCCCAGAGGCCCCTCACTCAATGGTGCATGGAAAGCCGCAATGGCAGCCACGTACACCTTAAGTGTGGAAGGGGAGAGACCCGCAGAGAAACGATTTTGAAGAAACTCCAGAACTGAAGCCACTGGGCAGTTAACTGGATCTAACTCCTGTTCTCTACACCAAGCGGAAAAAAAACATTCCACTTGAGGCCATATAATCTCCTAGTAGATGGAGCCCTAGAACTAAGTATGGTTTCAACCACTCCGGCTGATAGACCAGCATCTAGGTACTGAACCCCCTCAGAGGCCAGACCCACAGCTTCCACAGCTCTGGGTGAGGGTGGAAGACTGTGCCCTCCGCTTGAGACAACAGATCCCTCCTCAGAGGAATCTGCCATGGCGGAGCTATCAGGAGTGATATTATGTCTGAAAACCATACTCGGGTCGGCCACCTTGGGGCAACCAGAAGTAAACTGATGCCCTCCTGACGGACCCTCTCCAGGACTCCCGGAAGCAGAGCGATCGGGGGAAAAGCGTACAGGCGAAGCCTCGGCCAGGCCTGTACCATGGCATCCAACCCCAGTGGGGCTGGATGTGAGAGGGAGAACCAAAGTGGACAGTGGGACGTCTCTCGAGACGCAAACAGGTCCACTTCCATCGGTCCAAACCTCTCCCATATTAACTTCACCACCTCTGGGTGAAGTCTCCATTCCCCGGGCCTCAGCCCCTGCCTCGACAGGATGTCTGCTCCCTGATTCTGAACCCCCGGAATATACATTGCTCTGATAGACAGTATTTTCCCCTGGGACCAAAGAATAATCTGATGCGCCAGTCTGCACAGAGGGCGCGATCTGAGTCCCCCTTGTCGGTTCAGATAGGCTACCACTGACGTATTGTCTGATCGTACTAATACATGGTGACCTTTGATGTCTGGGAGGAAGCTCCTCAGAGCCCTGAACACAGCCATCATCTCCAGGCAATTTATATGCCAAGAATGATGATGGTCCTGCCACAGACCCCTGGCAAAGCGGCCGTCCATGACCGCGCCCCAGCCAGTGAGGGAGGCGTCTGTCGAAACGGTTTTCCGGCGACAAGACACTCCCAACACTGGCCCTTGGGACAGAAACCAAGGTTTCTTCCATATTTGTAGAGAACGAAGGCATCTGCGCGTTACTCTGATCATACGAAACGGATTTCCCTTGGGAGAAAACCCCTTGGTTTTTAACCACCACTGAAGGGGCCTCATGTGTAGAAGGCCCAAAGGAATGATGTTGGATGCCGCTGCCATGAGGCCCAGCATTCTTTGAAATTGCTTTACAGTGATGGCTTGGCCTAGCTTTAACCTGGATACCATCCCCAGAATTGACTCGATACGTGCGGGAGACATTCGTGCCTGCATCGTAATCGAGTTCCACACGACTCCCAAAAACATCGTGCACTGGGATGGTTCTAGCACACTTTTCTTTGTATTGAGTCTCAACCCCAATTTCTGAATGTGGCCAAGGACGACATCTCGATGCCGAACTGCCATCTCCCGAGACTGAGCCAGAATGAGCCAGTCGTCGAGATAATTCAATATACGAATGCCTTGAAGTCTCAGTGGAGCAAGGGCTACATCCATACATTTGGTAAATGTGCGGGGAGAGAGAGCTAGGCCGAACGGAAGAACCCGATATTGGTAAGCGTCGCCCCCGAAAGCGAACCTCAGGTATCTCCTGTGACATGGAAGGATGGAGATGTGAAAATAAGCGTCTTTTAGATCTATCGTGACAAACCAGTCCTCGGACCTGATCTGACTCACGATTGCAGGAATGGTTAGCATTTTGAACCTGAACCTCCTCAGAGACCGGTTCAAAACCCTGAGATCTAAAATTGGCCTTAACCCCCCATCCTTCTTTGGAACTATAAAGTACCGGCTGTAAAACCCGGACTCCCTGTCCAAAGGAAGAACACGTTCTATGGCTTCCTTTAGCAGCAGAGTCTGTACCTCCTGTTCCATCACCTGAGCCTGCTCTGGAACCACTGTAGTCTGCACTACCCCTGAAAACCTGGGGGGGCAGCGCGCGAACTGCAGTCTGTACCCTGATTTTATTATATGCAGGACCCATGCAGATATGTTGGGAAGATGATACCATGCCTCTACAAAATCTACTAGGGGTACCAGCCTCTCGAGACTGGCCTCTGGTGTTTTTCGAGCATCTTTCTCGACTCCCTGAAGCGGAATACCGGCAGGGTGTAGTCGATACGGCTTTTGTGACCATAATTGATGCTTTTTCTTTATTAAAATATTTTCGCTGGAAAGAGATGCGGCCCGAAGCGTCGTAGACGGCGGGCAACATACATCGTTTCCTAGAGGGCTCCGCTGCGAGAACAACCTCGGTTGCCCTACAGCGGAGGGGACAGCCCTCAGAGGTCCTACCACTTCGGTTAGGACCTCTTCCCCGAAGCCCTCCTAGCCTGAATGACGTCCCTCAGGTCGCCCTTCTGGCTGGAGGACTTCGACTTTTGAGAGTGTTTCCTCTGTTGCCAAGCTCCAGGAGGAGGGGCTCTAGAGGAAACGCTCTCTCTCTGCTCTGCTCGGTGTGAGGAGCCGGCTGATGGCTGGGGCTGATCTTTTGGCCCCACCCTACTCGATTTGGATTTCGCCTTACGGGGGAGGTACTGCTGGAACGCCGCAGATTGTTTCTTCGCCTCCTGAAACCTGTCGACGACCGATGTAACGGCGTCGCCGAACAGGCCAGAAGGCGAAAGCGGCGCATCCAGCAGAAAGGATCTATCTTTCTCTTTCATGCCAGATAAATTCAGCCACAGATGTCTCTCCGTGGCCACCATAGCTGCCATAGAGCGGCCAATAGCGCGGGCCGTCTCTTTTGTGGCCCGAAGAGACAGATCTGTGGCTCTCCTTAACTCCGCAATATCTTCAGGAGTTGGCCCCTCCCCCTCATCCAAATCTTTCAGGAGGTCGGCCTGGTATGCCTGCAAGAGTGCCATAGAGTGCAGACATGAACCAGCCCGACCTGCCGCCATGTAAGCCCTGCCTATTAATGCAGATGTATCTCTGCAGGGCTTACTAGGCAACGCCGGGGTTTTTAGGGAAGATGCCGACTCAGGAGAAAGATAACCCGCTAAAGCCTCTTCCACCTTAGGCATCTTCCCATAACCCATATCCCGTGCCCCCATAACATTGCTGTAATCCACCATACTGGGATTGGAGACACGGGATGAGTGCGGTTTATCCCACGATCTCGAAATCTCTTTGTGGAGATCGGGGAAAAACGGCAAACCCCGGCGCTGAGGTTGCGATCTGTGCTGCAGGAAACGCTCATCAAGCTTGCTTCTCACTTGCGTTCCCTGCTCATCATGTGGCCAGCTGATGTTAAGTCTGGCCACAGCACGAGTCACAACCTCCACCAGCTCCTCATAACCTTGGCCGTGAACTGGCGCGCCTAGATCACGGTCATCCGCATCGATGCTGAGCACATCTACTTCCTCGGAAGCAGAGAGCTCAAGCATCGGGACCTGATCATGGGCAGGAGAAGCCGCGATGCGGGCTCCTGCACCACTCTCAGAGGCTACGAGATCCTCGGATGAAGAGTGAGAAGGTGCCTCAGCAGTCTCAATCTCATCCACAAGATCCCGCTGCGAACCCCACGATCTCAATCGCCGCGCCGCCTCAACGGACGCGGGACCAGAACCATGGGGAACGCGAGCCTGACCGTGCTCATCAAAGCACGCCAGCCGGGAGCGCAGCACTCTAATGGGAAGTGCTTCACAGTCTACACAAGCAGCTCCCTCGAGAGCTGCCCGTGCATGCTGCGCTCCCAAACAACTCACACACAAAGCATGTGTGTCCCCACCCGTGATAAAACGAGGGCAGGGAGGCACACAAGCTTTGAATTGTTCGCTGGCCATTATATACAATATATGTGACAAACAACACCAAATAAGACACACAGTTTCAACACAGAGCGCTTGCTGAAGAGCGAAAGCTAGTTTGTGTTTGTTCCGGCGTAGCTTTTATGCATCCGGTTATGCCGTCACATGTTACGTCATGACGCAACACCAATCAGGATTGGAATAGTTTCATTCATACTTCAGAGGCGCACGCTAAGGGAGCGTCCCCAAAGAGTCGATTCTCGACGCAGTGTTAAGTTCCCTCGAAAGGGAAATATATATATATATATATACATGTCTGTGTGTGTATTTACTGTATATCCAAACATATATTTATACATAATAATATATATACACGCATATATATAAACAAAAACTTGTATGTTAGCGATTAATCGTTTTGACAACACTAATACAGTATATATATATGTTCGTCACCCCGTTCTCATCCCAAGGTGTCATATACTGACGCTTTTGACATTTCGTCTACATCCAACGCACATGGCACCCTTTAGCGTCAATATGAGACGCAGATAGATATGGGCCAGAAGGCGCCTCCTAGCGGTCTAACCCTAACCCTACCCCAGACCTAAACCTACCCATATCTATCTGCGTCTCATATTGACGCTAAAGGGTGCCATGTGCGTTGGATGTATACGAAATGTCAAAATATGTCAAATATGACGCCCAAGGATGAGAATGCGTTGGTTCGGTATGTGCTATGTTCATGGAACTGTCAAATAAAAATAAAGAAAATGAGAACAAATAATCTAACTACAAGCAACAGCACATATATATACAATAAAGTAAAGATACAAATAAAATAAACAGTGCTTTTCAGGTTATTTGGGTCTCTAACAGTAGTTTTTAGTTCCAGAAATTGAATAAAGTAATCAAATGTAAAATAATATTGGATAAAATATTCACTATATAAATTAAATAAAGATTAATCATTATCAAAGTTACAATAGCTGGTCAGTCAAGGGCAGCGAGTGATTTTCTCCTTGTCTTGTTTTGTTTAATTAACATTAAAAACATAGACAGCAGAAATATTTGGCTGCTGTCACTTACTCCGATATACTGATACTGTCCACATGCGTTGTCTATCTCGACTGTTTACGTTCATTTAAGACATAACCTACTATGTTTGCTAAGATACTCACCAAGACGGGCATGTTGACATAATTTTTGTGTTAATTTGCACAAAATCATGCTTCGGGATGTCTTGGAAAGCTTGTCTGTGTTAGCAAAAGTAACCAAGGGGATGGAACTTAACAGGGTCATTTGTATATATTATAAAAGTCAACACATTGAATGATTGACATTACTAATTTTACTTTAAAACATTGAAATGTTAGCCTGGGAAAACCCAGACAACTTCCGGCAAATTTAGATTTGCTCTGAAGTCTGTCAAAGAGCTCATTCAAGCCCATTTCCAATCCGTCGAAATTGAGGCACCAATCAGAAACGTTGGGGCGGGCTTTACACGATGACGTCAGCGCTGGGATTTTTAAGCAGATTTTGTAGCCTACATTACAAACATGGATGCCGCCGTCGAACATCACTCGTTCGAATCAGCTATCGCGTCTGTTTTAAGCAATTTGAACGTTTACTTTTTGTTAAAAACCGAGCAAAGAACAACACTCGGAGATGTTTCTCCGCCGCTCTGCATACGTCATCTCCTTCATCGCTCTGATTGGGTTTAGGTCTATCCACGACGTCCGTTGGTGACGCCCCTCTGGAAATGATTTGTCTATGACGCTTTGCCAGACCACAACTCAGTTACAACTGAGAATGGTCTGGTTTTAACCAGGCTATTGAAATGTAGTAATTTAACATGAACTGCATAGGCCCAACAGAATGCAAAAGAAAAATAATAGATTTTTGGGTAGCTTTGGCGCCTCACAGCAAGAGGGTCCCCGGTTTGAGTCCCGAAAAACATGCATAGGTAAATTGCAGATTTCGTAGGTGTGTGTGTGTGTGTGTGTGTGTGTGAGAGAGAGTCCAGAACCATGTAACAAGGATGGTTGGGGAAAGAGCTGAAAACCTAACCCTGAAAAATCATTGCCGAGAAAATTCATGGTCAGTCTCTCGCATATGGCAAGAGTCAGATACGACTGAAATGGTTACTGAGAGAGAAACACATTAATATAATTAGCTGTGCTGTACTTTTTTTGCAATTAGCAATGTATTTTCTCCGCTGTCCATGATTCTACCAGGACATACCTGGGACCCACCAGTTAAGAACGACTTATAGCAGCAACAGCCTTATCCAGGTGCCTGTGTTTCCAAGACATTTGATAAAAACATCCTTCTCTCCGAGAAAGCCCTTCTATCAATCTATAACATCCATTTCCCACAGATGAGGATGTGATACATAGTCTTTTTATCACTAAACTTTCGTGCCTCAGTGCAGTAAATGATTCATAGACCCCATGCGGTGGGACCAGCTCCTTTTATGAGTTTCCCGCTGCACAGACAGGTGATGGGATGGCCCATCATTTCCCAGTTTTGCAAGGCTAAGTGGAAAGAATTGATTGGCCGACAATGGGCGAGAGCGTTCAAATGAGGGAGGCTTTCCTCACAAAACCTACTTAGCGCTGGTCGCCTGTTACATCACAGGACCATTATTCAAATATACGGCTATACGGGTGGGTATATACACCAATGGCGGCTGCCTTTTTAGTGCCAGTTGAATGGAAGCTGTTATCTATCTATTAAAGTCCAGAATGCACCTGGCTCCCCCTTGTTTGGGCCACATACACTCTACATCATCCTTAGCACTGTGGCTCTAACCCCTGCTGGAAGAACAACAAACCAATCATCTAAAGTGATGCCTGGCTTTTATTGTGGAAACGTTCCATGTTTCTAAATGTAACTAGAATCTTATTTGCATGACATGTGGACTTAACATTTTAAATTTTACATTTTTCTCAATTTTATTATTTATGCATTTATTTAGGTATGTCCAATTAACTCACATCACTTTATTGAAATATATGATTATTGTAGTATAGTTATTTGATATTTGTTAAGTGATATTTACATAGCCAGTGAATAATTGTTCAGGGTTTAACAAAAAACAATCTAATTTGCCATTTACCAACCACAACAAACCATGCAAACTATCACACTTTCACATTATTACAAGAGTAGTTCGTTGGAGCAACTAGAGGTTGATTCACTCAATTGGGTCACATATTCTCAGGATTGAACCAGTCTCTTTCCCAGTAAGTGTTTTGTGATCCAAGATAAAATGTGTTTCTATTCCACACACACATACATACATACCTCTATCACTAACTCAGCTTTTCTCATCCAGACGCCACAGAAACCAAGTTGTGTCAAACGTGCCAAGACAGGTAAAACATGTAACTCCCTTCAGTTGTGTCTGAGTCAGTCACCTGCTCATTCCTTCATATGGCTTTATCCGAAATAGTGTTCTGCCTCTCGCAGCAGGAATCAAAGCAACCGTCTCAGTTCAATGACCAAAGTAATAGAGGAATGACTTAAGTCACAGTTTACTTCTACGAGCTGTTTATTTGTTACATGCATTATCAGAGGAAGCAAAGCAAATGGAAGCAGGAAGCAATATTCGTTTCAGTGATGTGTATTTTCTTTGACTGCTTTGAACACATGCCAATATTTCTTCTGCAGGATTTCATATTAAATATATGAATTTAGACACCACTTTATTTTATAAATTTTAAATCCTGAAGAGCTTTGTCACTGATATGCGTCTCCTAGCCTTAGACGTCACGGCCACGGGAACGTTGGCTGAAAGTCTGATGCTTATGGCACACAAAAATTGGAAACACTTCAGGAGTTTCTAAGTCGTCATCTGATTGGCTGAATTATACACGATTTACGGGAGACTTGTGTGTATTGTGCTTTAATGGCCTGCCTGGAAACCAAGCCGTCGTGACGCCAAAGCCCATCATGGAAGAATAAAGCCATTTACATTTTCACACCTCTAAACATGTGAGGAAATAAACCACAACCACATATTTCATAATGGCTATATTAAATAATTTGACTTTTGATTGAAGCTACAAACCCCGCAATGGGTAAACCATACATTACCACCATTACACCATTCAGCAAAGGACTTTAAGGGATAGTGCACCCAAAAATTAGCATTTATTTTACTTACCCTCATGTCGTTCCAACCCGTATGACTTTCATTCTTCTGTGGAACACTAAAGAGGATATTGAGAAACATTTTTGGGTGAACTTTGATATTAACATTTTTTAATGGCTTTATGAGATTTTTTTTTTTTTCATTGTGCATTTGTATTCTATTGAAACAGGAAGTTTGAAACAGCAGCTTATTTTTACATGCAGGATAAAAAAAAAAACGAAATAATGAACTAAAGTTAATGAAGCTAAATGCCATATACAGAGGGTATTATCTGTCTTCGCTTCTTTAAATCACAAACAATTGACCATGCTTAGAAACATTCAACACAACATCACTTTTTGAAAATGTGGGAATATGATTAATGACGCAAACAATAAAGCACAAAATAAACTCAGACACAGAATGCCTAATTACCTCTGCAAAAAATAAACCGAAGGTCTGAAGCTCCACAGAGAAATCACTACACAATAAAATACAACTGCACAAGAACAGCTGTCAGACACCAAGGTTTGATCATTGCGTCAAAACCCTTGCTGAAAATATGGTATAATACGAAGTCAGAAATATGATTGAATCTTTCAGTTTGATTGTAATTAACCCTTGTGCGACCTTATGGACATTTTTGTCTTTTTCAGGTTTTTATATTTATTTATCATTTTGTCGGTGTTAATACCAACTGCATACATTTTGGCACAGGTGTGTATTTTTATTGGAATTTTACTCTTTCATCTCCATTTCCTTTAATAGATCTATTTTGCACTAGGTATAGGTACACAAAATAGTTCCACTCAGGACCTTTCAAATTTCAAATGTCCCCATTGAAACCCATTAAAACTGCAATTTTTAATCACAGGGCCATTTCAATAAAATATTGCAATCTTTGTTAATAGGCTTTCATTCTGTTGGCAAGGCTTCAAATGTTTTATTTTTTACTTGCAATTTTCTCAGCTTTGGCCTATAAAGCAAATACTCGCTTTGTTCCTGTTTTCTGCTTATGCATATTATAGAGCCAATTGAATAAATTAGAAACATTAGGACAATGAATAATAACAGATCATAATTGTATCCATAAACAACAAAAACAAAGAATAGCAGCAAACTAAAAGAGTTGAAAAAGCGTCGAACAAATCTTTATGAGTGAATTGAAAAAAGAATCCATGCAGAAGTATAATGATGTATGGCAAGGTGGCCCAGATCCAATCTACATGTAAATAAGCAGCTTCAACATCAGGTGTTGCCACAGATTGTAATTTTGCTGTTTCAGGGTCTATTTTATGCACTTTCTCCTCATTTTGCACTCGCTGGTACATTTGTTCATTCGTCAACTCATCTGCTCTCTCCGCTGTTCACCTTGGATAGTTGTACCATGAAAAAAATGACGTATGAGAACAAATGTAACAGAAAAGGTGAACTGAATTTTATTTGTTGAGCTAAATGTGTTCACTAGACAGTTTAGAAAGTTTTGCATATACACAGGTTAATAAATAATAGTATAAATTATACTAAAATGTGTTTTTTTTTTCTGGTGTCTGAGATCCATTTAAATAGCCTGGAAAAAATCGTAACATTTAAGAATCACGTTGATACATTGTGGCTGTTCCTAATCTTATGAGAAATGACTAAAAATAATATAATAAATACTACAATAATAATAATAATAATGTAACATTAATTACTTGAATGTGTGGGATTATGCAAAAAATATTTTCACATTAAATTAGTGCCAAAACAGCTTGAAAATTCTTGCTGGTCTAAGCAGAGAAGATGTGCATTTTTTTCTTTTCTTTTTTGAAAACTGCACTTATAATTCCCAATGTTATAGTCTACACATGCTTTGGGTTAATCTCGCAAAAACACCCATGCTGCCCTGCTAGACTCAAGATAACAACCTTCCAGCCAAAGTGCCCAGAACGCTGCTTCTTCACCTGCGAATGAGACATTTTGGCGTCTTGAGGTCCCAACCCTCCTCTTCAATGGGAATGATAAGAACAGAAAGGACATCGAGGTAGGGCTGGCTCGTCTGCAGACGTAGAGGTAGTAAGCAATCTGCTGGGTGCCCTTCCCTGCCCGTAATGCATGCAGAAGTGTGTGATTGATTTTCAGCAAGGGAGTGGGTGTCTTAATGTCCTAATGCATTGCTCTGTCACAGTCGCCGTGGCTTGGCAGCCTGCCCTTTTCATGGAGGGATCTATCGCTCGATTGGATGAGACCTGGGCAAATAAATAAAGAGAGGGGGGTCTAAGGAAGCGGAAAGCAGCGAGCACACTAAAGGAGACAGGACGGCTCTTTTTTTTTTAAATCATCTTGACTGATGGCGATTCAAGAATCGATTCTATTTAGCAACACTCTGTGTGTTTTGGTCCACATCTGCTGTTGTCACCTTGTCAGCACGACTCAATAACATTTCCGTTCCATTTCAACTTTCCGTAATTCCTCAGAGTAGAGCGGTGCTCATCACTTTGATCACACGCAAAGGAAGCAATGGAAGCTCTCAAAAACCATCACAGAGCTCGTCTTTGAGCTATTAAACAAAACAACAGCTTCTCAAGAAGAGCTAATGACTTTCACACGCTAATGAGCAACATGATGGCGTCTTGACATTGATTTCAAGATAGAACAAAACTACCGTATGAAAGTTTTCACCGGGTTTTAAAGTGACAGAGGGACTGTGACCGTGTCATAAATCTCATGACCATAACCGTTACATTAATGAGTTGCTATAAACTGCCAAGACATGTATAGTGAGGGTTGTGAAGACATACGTTTAATTGTTGACATGTATGAAACATTTCAGAACCCTACAGGAAGCCAAAACTTTATAATTACTCATCTGTGATATACATTTTCATCTAAAGAACGTAATTTGGATCCAAAGTGTGAAAATAAGAGGTGAGATGTGCAAACTAAATTTAAAAAAATAAATACACAACAAGGTTAAACATTATTAGTATCTTGCAAAAAATGTCCCTAATATTGTAACTAGCTATTTATACTAATTTCCTGCCTGTTTTAAAGCTCTTAGAATCTTTCCACACATATCCTTCCCTTGTGTGAAACAAGAGACTGCCGTCATGCTCCACTCTACAACGTGTTAAAGAGGCTGACATTATATTTCGCAGTGAATTTAATGAGTACAGCAGTGGCGTCCTGGAGCTCAGAGGCTGATGGGATGAACGCAGGCCAGCTAAAACACAATATTGTCCTGTACCAATTACTGTCTGAAAAGGTCTAACCCTCTGATGAGAAATATTTTTTGTTGCCAAAACACCAATTTAGTGCATCAGTGGAGTGTTTCAGTGTAATGACTGTAGGTGTGCAGCTGTAGCAAGAGGGAAAAATTATGGCAAGAATCTGTAATGTGTGATGTGCACACAGGGTTGGGAACAGAGAATTAAAAAAATATTGTTATTTAAATACCATAACCAAATGTTTTTCATGACATTCTGTTTCTTAAAGGTTCTCAAACGTATATTCTTCGGCTAGTGGTGGAACCCTGTACTAACAAACTATTTGAACTAAATCTCCAGCATAAAACAAAGTGTAACCATAAATAAATGACTCCTTTAGTGAATCTTTTCACACACGAATGACTCTTTTAGTGAATCCAAACCAGTGCAATCAGAGTAGTCTGATTCCCAAACAAATGACTCCTGAGCCGGATCTTTTTAGTGATTCAAAATCATACAAAAACTGTACAGTGTGAATAGTGTACTCTGATTCTCAAATGAGTAACTCTTATGAGACAGTTTTTTTGTAAGTGAATCATAAACATGCAGCACGACCAGTGAAGTCCGAATCCAGAGCGAATGACTTTTATGAGCTGGAATCAAAAACCCATTCCAGAATTATACTCATTTGAACCAATTATTTTTTATAGAATCAAAAACATACAGTATCCACAGTACATCCATTGTCTGGTTGTTTAAAAGACAATTATCTTTCTATTCACCAAAAGTAAACTCAAATATGATATTTGATAAAAATGAATACATGACTGAAATACGTCACACGACAACAGCCTGCACAAATAACAAAAAGTGTTTAAACAAATGTTTACTCCTCAAAAGTACTAAAATAATTTATTGGACCATTAAGGAATTGTAATCAGAACCAGAATCTCTAAATTCCTTAAAGGAGAATATTTTTCTTACACAAACTCATCATTTTGCTTCAGAAGGCCTTTATTAACCCCCTGGAGCCGTGTGGAGTTTATTTATAATGGATTGATGCACTTTTTTGAGCTTCAATCTGATGGTTGCCAATTCACTGCAATCATAAAGCTCGGAAGCGTCAGGGTGTTTATTAATATAACTCAGATTGTATTCGTCTAAAAAAAGAAAGTCATTTACACCTAGAATGGCTTGAGGGTGAGTAAACATGGGCTTATTTTCATTTTAAAGTGAACTACTCCTTTTAGATTCCCATCCCTGCACATATACACATTCACACACACACTTTTGCACGCAAACCTCGTCCTCTTCACATGCTCTGTGATTCATGGCTAGGGCGGTGTGCGGAGGGCAATTATACTCTATCGATCTCAAACTCCCGTGGGCTGAAATGTATGTACGTGCATGAGCTGTCAGGTGGACTTCCACCAGCACATTCAGCCTGACACACTCACTACTTAAAATGTCCGTTGGGGTTTCACCCTGGTGGTCTCGCTAAACCTGTAGAAATGACACAAGGTCAATTTGCCCTCAACCCTTCATCTTTCCTTACCCAGTCTCCACTCTCAAAGCCAGCTATGAGTGACGTGAGCGCTACAGGAAAGGTCATCGAGACGGCTGCTGCTCTGTCTACACTTCCTGTGCAGCTTTCCAGATCCCTAAAATGAAAACAAAAACCCCTTCAAGCTAATCTAGTGGTCTCTGCATTTTCAAACGAAAACATATTAGTGTGGACAATACTAAGGAGGCCTGCTGCTATGTGCTGAGAAGTAGTTTTGACAACAAGAAACACAAAGTTTTTGTGATGTGAGAGGGTTTGCATGTCTCATCTGAACATGGCCAGAGATATGAGTTTTTAAGTGTCAAAAAACAGAGGAAGTGAAGTGGGAGAGGTGTGAAAGAAAAGTGTTAATCCATGTCACGACTGACGGAGCGTGATATTGAGAAATGATTGTGTGTGCGTGAGCGTGCATACATGCTACCAGTGAACTGCAGGGGCTGTGTTCGCTGACATTTGTGCTTATTTTTGTTACTTGTGATATTTTCATGGCTAAAGTCTGATTACACTGTATTCAGCACAAACTCTGCTACAATAATATGTCAGTAGCATGCACGTAAAAGTTTGTAGTTTTTAGATAATGACATTGATGCGTGGTTTGTGAAAAATCAAAAACGTCACTGAAATAAGGTCATGAAACCCATACTGATTATTTCTTCACAAGACTTTTTAAAATTGTATCACGCAGCCTAGAATATTTGCTTCAAAACTATGTGAAAATCATCCAGCATACTCATTCAGATAAAAGAATATATTGATTTAAAATTTGTAAGACATGTTTTGTGTAAGAAAGCTCTATGCGAGGAGGGCGTGAATCATCATGAACATTGATGTGTTTCACACCTGAGAAAGACAAAGACCCTCCCATAATAGCCCTTATAAGGTGCTATCAGGCCCTATCATTATGAGGAACCTTGCACAAAGAATGAGGAGAGATTTAAAAAAGAATGGCTTTTTGATTGTTTGGATTTATTTACAAGTCAACATAATCCAAAGATACACAACAAGTGACAAAAAAAGCACATTATTGAACACACTGATCTAAAGACAGAGACTTGAACAGTCACACACCTTTGTGCCATTCCTGAAACATAGTACATACCTGTCGTTTCCAATGTGTTTGATTTTTCACTTGACTCATGTCAAACAAACAAACAAACAAACAAACAAACAAACAAACAAACAAACAGCTGTGAACATTTACATATACACTCACCTAAAGGATCATTAGGAACACCTGTTCAATTTCTTATTAATGCAATTATCTAATCAACCAATCACATGGCAGTTGCTTCAATGCATTTAGGGGTGTGGTCCTGGTCAAGACAATCTCCTGAACTCCAAACTGAATGTCAGAATGGGAAAGAAAGCTGATTTAAGCAATTTTGAGCGTGGCATGGTTGTTGGTGCCAGACGGGCCGGTCTGAGTATTTCACAATCTGCTCAGTTACTGGGATTTTCACGCACAACAACTTCTAGGGTTTACAAAGAATGGTGTGAAAAGGGAAAAACATCCAGTATGCGGCAGTCCTGTGGGCGAAAATGCCTTGTTGATGCTAGAGGTCAGAGGAGAATGGGCCGACTGATTCAAGCTGATAGAAGAGCAACTTTGACTGAAATAACCACTCGTTACAACCGAGGTATGCAGCAAAGCATTTGTGAAGCCACAACACGCACAACCTTGAGGCGGATGGGGTACAACAGCAGAAGACCCCACCGGGGTACCACTCATCTCCAATACAAATAGGAAAAAGAGGCTACAATTTGTAAGAGCTCACCAACATTGGACAGTTGAAGACTAGAAAAATGTTGCCTGGTCTGATGAGTCTCGATTTCTGTTGAGACATTCAGATGGTAGAGTCAGAATTTGACGTAAACAGAATGAGAACATGGATCCATCATGCCTTGTTACCACTGTGCAGGCCGGTGGTGGTGGTGTAATGGTGTGGGGGATGTTTTCTTGGCACACTTTAGGCCCCTTAGTGCCAATTGGGCATCGTTTAAATGCCAAGGGCTACCTGAGCATTGTTTCTGACCATGTCCATCCCTTTATGGCCACCATGTACCCATCCTCTGATGGCTACTTCCAGCAGGATAATGCACCATGTCACAAAGCTCGAATCATTTCAAATTGGTTTCTTTAACATGACAATGAGTTCACTGTACTAAAATGGCCCCCACAGTCACCAGATCTCAACCCAATAGAGCATCTTTGGGATGTGGTGGAACGGGAGCTTCGTGCCCTGGATGTGCATCCCACAAATCTCCATCAACTGCAAGATACTATCCTATCAATATGGGCCAACATTTCTAATGAATGCTTTCAGCACCTTGTTGAATCAATGCCACGTAGAATTAAGGCAGTTCTGAAGGCGAAAGGGGGTCAAACACAATATTAGTATGGTGTTCCTAAAAAATACTTTAGGTGAGTGTATATAAATAATGAACACCAGGTTTGTTGTGCCTTGTAGGCTACGTGTAGTGATGCATAAAATAATAAAAACCTAAGCCTATAGCAGGCGGCCTATAAATCGTTAAAAATGAACACTGCAGAAACACTACACTAGAGACAAATATATATGGATTAACATATGTTACTTCAAATGTATCCATTCGTTATTACGTTATGAAATGAGATTGGAGTAAAAACATGAAGCCTAACGGTTGGCATGGTTTGCATTTCAAACGCACAGCGCGAGTGACTCAAACTCGAGAAAATTTACTGAAGCGATCGAGATGCTCCAAACTATGAAACATTATTGTTACGTTACCATATTATACATATCAACGTTTGATCAAATATCCACAAACACAGTATTTAACAGTAAACACGGGTCTAATTATTATAATATTTAAACATCCTCAAGTCGTACATGTATATAAATATAGCATTCCAAGGTTGCCTACCTGTCTAGTTCATATTTCAACATGTTTCTGTCTATATATAGATAAATATACATGCACAACTTTAGGCTTCATGTTTTTACTCCAATCTCATTTCATAACGTACATTTTAGTCTGGCACCAGTTTAACTAGTAGCCACAATGTAAAGAATAAAAAATAAAACTCTTACTATTATGAGTGGAAATGTCTTACCTTAAACATCTTCTCATCTTCAAATCGCGTTCTTCTAATTCTTCTGAGGTAAATCCAAACCACGCCAGCATGACCGCCGACCCCAGGGGGTTAAACAGAATTATGGTACGTGTACGCGACAGTGTTTTGCTTCGGGTGGTTGGGCGTAACTGACAGAACAGCAGTTTCTTTCAGTTTTCCCGCTCCATTTGGCCTAAAACAGTGTGTTCGTTGTGATTCAGTTTGAAATTACTGCAAACACTGAGGTTTTTCACATTTTCCATCGTGGCGTTCTCTCTGTATTTATGATTCGTTGCAGCCTTTTTAGTTGCTACCTACAACACGCTGGATTCTTTACTGGAAAGCTGACACCATTATAACTAAAAGCAATGCTGTATTTGACTCTGATCAGCATATCCATAGCAGACTGGTGGGAGTGGCCTTGGATGGCAACATGCCCAGTGCATTATGGGCGTTGAACCTATACCTAAAAGGAAGACAACAGACTTTTTTCCCTTTGTTTTCTCTAGCCAGGAATCTTTTTTTCCAACTATGTACTGCATAGGCAGCCAAGTTTTATTGAAAGCCCATTTTGCCAGCGGTGAAGTACTCCTTTACGGCAGCTTTATATTTTAATATACAGTATGAAGCATTTACACTGCGTAAGAACAATATAAAGCATGGTAACATTCTTCCAAAATGAAAGAGATAGTTCACAAATGTCATGAGGTTGAGGAAATGGTGACAATTTTCATTTTTGAGTGAACTATCCCTTTAAATAACTGCCTTTTATTTGTCACACTGTACACATAATTAATATATTATCAAATAATATTTGTACTAGGTCGACAACACATCATGATATTAGACATATAAACCTGATGGGAAATGTTTTAAGTGCATTTCACAATCAACATCATTCTGAATCAGTATCATTCTGAATAAGTTTTACAATGTGGTCACGTCTTTCTGGCTACATCCAAATGTGGTTTCCATGAACAAAAAATAAATTAAAACTCAGGATAATTTCTTTTTGCTAGCAAGATTTAATTCCCAGGGAATGCATGAAAAAAAAAAAATGTTAGGCCTGCATAAGTCACTTTGGATAAAAGCGTCTGCCAAATGGAAAGACTATGGGTCTTGGGACTATGGGTCAGCTCTCTAGTTAAGTAGTCAGGGCACTGGATAGGGAGTTGGCCATTTTAAGGGCTGTCTCAATCGCAGTTTCCTTCCAGGGCACTGAAACGTTCGATCCCTAAAAAGTCCCACAATGCACCGTAAACACCAGGGAGCATCAATGCTCACTATGTTCCCTTAACGGAAGTTATGAAGCGGGAAACTTAAATCACGTGAGCCAACTCACTACATATAACGACACACGATAGATATTTAAAAAAACAAACATTATTTTATTATATTTCAACATAAACATACATCGCTAGGCAGGTAATGAACACAATCTAGCTAACATTAATAATTTATTTGAAATGTTGCACGTAGGCGATATGTAAAAAGCATCATATTTATCACAATGTACAAGTAGAGTCAGAAAGATATCAGCTTTTCTGTTCATAAATACCAGTAGTGATGTTGTACAATGAAGACATTGTCATGTCACCACAGAAACAGAGTCACCAGTGTCCAAATGTGTAGTAACCCAGCGTCCTTTACTGTCCTTACCAGTATCCAAATTTGTGAACACAATATACTGATTCACGAGCTCGGGAGATTGGGAGCTGATTGAGATGCACCCTAGCCATTGTATTTCTTGTGGGCATTTGTTAAGCTAGTTAGCCTGGTAGAGACACCAGCATTTACCAGCATCCACAACACACCATGTGCTGGAGTTTTCATCAGGGTGGCCTGAACATCGCAGCAATTAGTAGAATGTCATTCATGCTGTATTTTCAAGGGCTGAACGCACGTCCAGGAAAAGAATAACAGAACTGCACTACAAAAGACCTGATCTGTAAGATCTGTAAGTCAAACTAGACACTCTGATGCCTGAGGGCAGAACTTGGTATAACTGATCTCTCGTGCCCCATGCAATAAAAGCCATCTGGGAAGCCTGCTTTTGATCAGCATGAGTTTCTTTGAGCCGATCAGTGGCGCTGTAGAGCACGTCATCATGAGAAGTCTTCAGCCTAACAACTTCATCAGGCGAGCTGCTAATTATGCACAAGGCTCATTAGCGAGGCCTGAGGAAACGTGGAGCTCTAAAACTTCATTAATGTAAGCATTCAGCCTGAGCATAATTACATCCCCTGCCCCCCTCTTACCACGAGACGCCACATTAACCCGCGACTCCATCCGGACACTGGAGCAGACTCTCGACAGACTTCCTCCGCAGCTGCTCCGGGTGGGATTGCACGCTCCATTGTGGGTAAAGCATGTGCACTTTTCCCTTCAGACTCCGTTGTGAGCCCTTAATCAACACCGTAGAGCAGACCTCGTCCCATATGACCGCCTTACCGTTCCCATATGATCCCGCATGCTGTCATCACTAAAAACCTTTCTGATGGGACCAGAGACCAGAACACAGTGAGAACAGAGAAGCGGTTGGATAGGGTTATTGATCTGACAATGCTTTTTATTTTTTTCTCGCTGTCTTTCATTCTGTTAAAAGTGCGAGTCCCTAGGTTATAAGGTTTGTGGTTTCACAGCTTTGCAAGTGGATTTCATCACCATCTCTCGGTCTTATGCATATGTCAAGCTGATATCTTGACAGCCATGATGAGACCTTTATTTGGAAAGGATGAATAATTTACTGCATCATATCAGAAGAAAGTATTTGATTGTGATTTGAGACCGCTATCACCTGTTTAGCTGTCTCTAAAAACGTGAAAGGAATTCAGCCAGGCCTGTTTGCTTAATTTTTCTGATCCTATCTGTTCTTTATTAGACTTTATTTGAAATTAACGAAAATGGGTTTGAAGGCCAGAAAAATAGAAACGATGAACAATGAACAGAACACACACAATTGGCCTATTTTAGATCATATTGAGGCAGAAAGACAGATTCATTGAAACATTAAGACTGTCTCACCAGTTGATTGATCAAATGTGGGCTCCCAGCCAGCCACCGAGGACAAATTCACTCTTGCCAACATTTTCTCTGGTGACACCATATGAAATTGATGCTTCACAATTCACTCTCACTCTCTAGACAAATTTTTTGTTAAAATATATGCCAGACAGACCAATTCAGGTAAATAAAAAACAATGCTCAAAACATTAAAACGTATGCATGTACCTGATCAAAAAAATTAGGATGAGGTTTCAGTTCTGTCAACTGGCCCGGAACTCTCTTACACAGGCTCCGGGTCATCAGGCCATACTTTTGGGCCATGTCAAAAAGTTTAAAGTTTAAGTTTAAAAGTAAAAAAAAAGCCATGTCACCTTTTTATCCCCACTCACTAAAGACTGACATCAGGTTGAAAATGACACTGACGTGTTCTGACATCTCAGCCTTATATCCCTGTAATCAGGTGGGCCCAATCATACAGACCAAAACAAAACTGAGGGTCAGCGTAGAGGGCAAGACTGAGAATATGATGCCTGACTCAGTGTGATGGCTGGAGGCAGTTAGTAAGGACAAGAATAGGAGTCTCACTTCCAATCTCATCCCGGCAGACTTGCACAGGTCATGGGGTCAGAGTGATTACATGCTATTACATGCAACAGCGCAGCTCAGGTTTGTTGTTGTACACAGAAGAGGTCACGAGGACCGCGCAGGGACTTGGTGTTGGACATATAGATGACAAGAGTGCAGCTCTCAGGAGGAATTGCTTTAGAGAAGGCGAAGAGGGTGTAGCTAAAGAGAGGGCAGGAGGTGACAGCAGAAGAACACAAGAACAGAAGATGAAAAGTGAGAGCGACATTGGACAGCCACCGAAATACCTCAAAGGATTAACTTCTTAAATGGAGGTCAGGAAAAAATATCATTGTTTTGACATAAAATGCTGTAGTAAGCATTGTTCTTCTAAAGATCTCTTTGGATGTGAATGTCAGTGTCCCTAAAGCAAATGGAAGTTTTACAGGATAAATGGTCAATCCAGGCTAAATAAGTCGATATTGTAACATTAGTTGGTATCTAAAATACATGAAAAGACAGCACTTTGACTTTCTGCTTGTGTGTAGTATCATTATTGATCGAAGTGTGCCTCATTCACAAAAAAAAAAATGCATACAAGTGTTCTTTCTAAGGCTTTCACACAAAATATGGTCTTTACGCTGTTTTTTTTTACACCGTCGAGCTGAACGGTTTTAAGAACGGTGAGGATCTGCTCTAGTTATATTTCCACTTGAGCTTGGTTCGACACGGAATGGAATGGTTGAGCAATGAAAATGGTTTGGCCCGATGATGGAAATGCGGCTGTACATTATGTTGATGAATCCAGATTATTCTAATTGAAGAAGCCCAGGGCTGTTGTATCATAATACGCACCTAAATCATTTCCATATAAGGATTTCCACACAAGATCCTCTGTACGGGTGCAAACATAAAAATGTCTCAAAATCCCGTATATTGACTCGAAGCAAAAGCATGCCCTTCACAAAAACAGCTGGAACACAAACACCTTTTAAACATGTACAATTTGACATATCAATCATGTTTGCAGCTCTAATGGTGACGCCTAAGCTGGGTTCTGTACAAAAAAATAAAAACTATTAAAAAAGGATGGACAATGGGCAGATTTGTAACCTTTTCTGCCGTTTATTAGGATTATCACTACTAATAACCAGGGTTAATATTCATTTTATATTCATACATATTCGGTAATAATGCATTTTAAGTGTGCTTGAAGGAATTCAATGATATTGTCTCACTGTAAAAGTGTGTAGGATAGAAGCATTAATCATGTGATTATCAGGGATCAGTGGCATTATTGAGTTTTATCCCTGAGTATTGTACTGTAAGCCAGAGAGCGCATATAGCAAGGGTATTTCATAACATAAATTTGTTCTTGTTTTGCGAATTGCTGTGATCACTTGACACAGGTCGCTCTTGGTTCCTCAGGCCTGTGGTGCGCTTGTCAGCAAGTGACAGATTTAAATAGGATTTGCATCTCAAACCAGCCTGTGAGGAATATGAGTGTGATTTGTTGAGAGAGAGAGAGAGAGAGAGAGAGAGAGAGGGAGAGAGGGAGAGAGGGAGAGAGAGGGAGAGAGCACCATAAAAGATGACAGAAAGATTGCATTACAGCTCATACAGAGAAAAAAAACTGTCGCTGCCAATGACCTTAAAGAAAATAGTCAGAGGAACTGATTTGCAGAGGAGGAGGAGGAGGAGGAGGAGGAGGAGGAGAAATGTCTCGAGATGAGGAAGATGCCATTGTAGAAACAGATAAGATAAGAGACAGTACAATAGGACACCACCTCATATCAAGTTTGCGGAAAGTAGCAAAGATGAATCCAACCCAGCATGAGAACCAATGGTAGAACGTTTAAACAGATTAGTCACACAGTCAATGCCACATGGAGTCCAGGCAAAGGTAGTGAATGAAAACCTGAGAGTGCAGCGAGCAATGACTAAAGTGGCTCAATTTGACAGTGCCTGTTCAAGCGCTTACTGGCGCTGTAATTTTACCATACATATTTGAAAGTTAATTTGCAGGATTAAAGGTGTGCAAGGGGCTCACGGTAGGAGTGTCACACTCATAGACGGGTATCACTAAGGGAACAAACAGTAAGATGGAAAAATCAGGCACGGTGAAGCAGAGAATCTGCTCTTTTAAGATGCCAGAAGACTTATGATATTTACGCTTTAGGTGTGGTAATCTGGCTTTAATTTGGAATTATGCATGACTGGTACAAGGAGGCGGTGAAATGACCAGGTTTTGCATACAAGTTTTGCTAAAGCAAGTTGTGCATTACTTAAAAATGCATGTTGGAGACATTTATTTTGCTTTGCCTCTAGAGCAACATTTTTAGAGTTGGTATAAACCTTATCTGATAAATAGATCTAATTTACAGGCCTTTGTAAAAGGGTGTATGATTCAGCATAATGTGATGAATGATTATTTAGAGTTAGCTTAGCAAACATTGCAGAGTAAAATCTAGGGTTGGAAATTAAAAACACATGGAATAAAATGACTTTCAGTTCAATTAAAATAATCATCCAAAAAATGATCAGAACACAAAAGCAGAACGTGTGAAAATCAAAAAAAAAAAAAAAAAAAATGCAAAAGCCCCATTAGTATAATGTAATTAACTCATGAAACTTAATTTATGCACTATAGTCCAAGTCTTCTGAAGCCATGATAACTTTGTGTGAGGGACAGACTGACATGTAACTGTAAGTGTTAAGGATCTGGAATTGAAATATCATATAGATAGATACATAATATAACGCTGCGCTCTTTGTCTTTTGTCTTCCAGTTTGTATTTCAACAGCGATCTTACGTATTTATGAATGAACTGCTAATTTCAATGTTCTACGGTCTACAGACATTTGTTATGACATCTGCTTTAATCATTACAAGGCTCATGTTAACTTTCATTAACTCTACAATAAGTAAATCCACTTCACCAGTAATTACTCTTTTACAGTGATGCCATATAAATATACAGCTACCGCAAAAACGGAAGTTCAAAGACAAAATTCTAAAT
Organism: Rhinichthys klamathensis goyatoka; assembly: GCF_029890125.1. Taxonomy (NCBI): domain Eukaryota; kingdom Metazoa; phylum Chordata; class Actinopteri; order Cypriniformes; family Leuciscidae; genus Rhinichthys; species Rhinichthys klamathensis. The sequence continues at coordinate 1,285,352 of NW_026606580.1, forward strand.
ATGGCACCGCGCTTTTTTCTCTGGCGCATAAGGTATATAGAACATACTTTTTTAGTGGTCGTGAAGTAATTACTTGTTCAAAATGAGTACCTACTCAAGAGAGTCTACGATTTCGGACACAGCCAGACAGTCACTGAGTGTCACAAACAAACAGCAGCCTCCTTTTACACTTCCTCCCGAACCAAAACAATGAGCTTATGCTGCATTCACACCATTTCACACCATGTCGGAGTCGTAGCCGTAATTATGAGATGGCAACTCGTGACGTTCTACTCGAAGCTGTTCACACCCTCAGACTCAGATTTAGGTGCTATATTAACACTATCAACGCCAAAATAAATCTGCAGCATCAGGTAAGTAAGAGCTCTGTTGTTTATGTTCATTATTATTGTAACTCCATGTGCTTTGAGACATGAGGTAGTTTAACGCCATCTCCCATCTCGTATCCCTTTGCAGACTCTGCTATATGTGTTCATGTGTTTTGAAGGAGGTGTGGCTTTGGAGAGCTCTGAAGGGAGGGTGGGATCTCATGCTTTCAAGGCAAGCTTGCTATTGCTAGGCTCTCTGAAATTGCCTACCCAACCTTTAAATCAAAACGAGGGAACGAATTCAACATGTCCACCTTTACTAAAACGAGGGAACAATTTCTTAATTTCTGGCCACAATCTAGCCTATATTTTTATAGCCTATATTTTCTATGTGCAGGGCTTGCATAAAATATTTGTATAACAAAAAAACAAAAAAAAACTGTCCTTATCAGATTCTAGAAACGTAACTCATGTTAGATTTCAGATCTGAGAATAAACTAAGTTTCACTACTCATTATTTTTTCATAACTTCGTTTTATGAAACTTTAGATTATGCCGTGGAGAAACTCAAAGGCCAAAATAAATCTGCTCACATAAACCAAACACTCACTCACACCTGATATGATGCAATGCTTCATGTTTCATCAGTCAAACAGTCCAGCAGCTGACCACTAAGGAGCGAATGTACAGTGACGTGACATAGCTGCCAGATTTAAACTGTGATTTCGGTCTATGGCTGGCGCTGAGCCAAAGATGGACGAGCCCGTCATTTATCACAACTATTCACAACATATAATGTTTATTTTAGGTTTCAGGCATTTAAATACATATAATTTATAGCAAAATAATAAATGTATAGTCTGTAAAATACACAATGGTTTCTATGGAAGCAGCAATAACAATCCATTCAAATATATTTGCCGACATGTTTTGTTCATATCAGATACACAGTGTAAGTAACTATAAAGTTTACTCTATTCTTCTGCCAGTTCACCGGCCACTTACTTTCATGTATTTCGGGAGAAACTGGTGAATTCACGTGCTGTAATAAATCCAACAGACAGGACTCTCTGAACTGCAGTCCAAACAAACACGTTGCGGCGCCCATCTCACGTTACAGACAGGGTTGCCAACTATTTTCAAAGGAAAGTAGCTAAGGCCTTCCCTAGAAGTCCCTAAATGTCGCTAGATGACGTCATACGTCAATTAGCATATTAATGACGTCATCGCGTCGTACTTGCGTTCTGTCAGCCTAGTGCGTTTTCTCTCTAAATTAATGCTCTATTCAATATAATATAGCCGAATGTCAAATAAAGCTGTTATCATTTCCTATTTTTTTGTTGTCAGACAATTGAACGAGTAGCTATAATATAGTGAATGATTATATTTTTTATAGGCCTATCATGTGGAACATTATCTGAATTGAGAGAGTTAGGGAACCGGATGAACTAAGCTCTGTGCTAGTGAGTGTTACAAGTAATAAGCACAAGAAAAGAAATACAATTAAAATGGTCAAACTAAATTCTTTAAATAAAAAACAAAAGAAAAGCAGATAAGTGATAAGTCCATGGAAAAACACTGCTCATTCGCGTCTGTCAGCGGCCGTGCGCTCCTCTCAGCCATTCCTTGAACAGGAGAGACGCAGCTAGAGAGAGTGACGACAGGGAGAAAGCAAGACCTCGCGCTCGCAGGACAGTATACTGGCAACATTTGGAGGTTACTGAGGTTTGTCCAAAAGTCGCTAAAATTGTCGCTAGTCGCTTTTTTGAAAAAATGGCGCTAAAGGGGTCTGAAAAGTCGCTAAAAATAGCGACAAAGGCGCTAAGTTGGCAACACTGGTTACAGATCAAGATCATTTATAAGGGGGGAGGGGGGATCGCGATGCCGGCTCAACATCGCAATGTCTGTCAGCCATTGCGATGGACGATGGCATCGTATATCGGCCAAATTCAGGCCCGGTTTCAAAAACAGGGTTTAGATTAAGCCAGGGTTTAGTAGCCAGCATTTTAAGTAGCTTTATTAACATGCATTAGAAAAAACAAAAACATTCCCAGATAGCAAACAGTCATTGAAACTATGTTAAATCAACATTCCGTTGTCAACATTAAGTCATTGAATCAACATCGAAATCTGATATTGATTCTACATCATTTTGCACCCTGTTTTAATATTGAAACAACATTGAAATCCTGTCCATAAATCAACGGAATTTCAATGGTATTTCAATTATCAGGAATATTGAAACAATGTTGAAATTTCAACTGAACTAAGGATCACCGTGATTTCAATGGAATTTCAATCGTTTTTAAATGTTAATTTTAAATGAAATGCCATAAATTAAATAGCCTGCTTTATCTACTACAGCCAGGATGTTAAAAAGTAATGGAACATTTGAAATCTTGTATAAAACACTGAACACACCACACAAACAAATTCATTTTTATTAGCCTTTTTATTTAATTATTTGTACTCTTTATTTACACTTCAATGTCCTGACGCCTGAATATTTTGTCGTCCAGTCCCTCGATCCTGCCCGGTCTGGCACATGTGAATTGGGTGACGCCGGCTGTCCCCATCTGCTGAGTAAGAGCACCTAAAACAGAAAATAAAATCACAATACAAAAAATTAGCATTTAAGTTAAACAGGAGATTATATGTATTTGTATTGGTACATTAGTGCCGCGAGATGAAGTATGTAACGTGGGGCTAAGCCCTTCCAAGTCCCCCCTTGACGCCAGGCCTGATTGTCAGGCGCTATAACAGTGCGTGCAAAAATCGTGATATCGCATAAGCACTAGTAGTACATTCATATTTTGGATTTGTATTACGACGAGATCGTCTAATCGGCATTCCCAGTTACAACTCGAGACAGTTCTGCATTGAATAAAGTAAAGTAAGTCATGTCTTCTGTGTAATTCTGGCCCGCCGCGGTCACTTCTGTGGGTTGCGCTAGGTGAAGCACTGCTATAGCGTTGGTTCCGTCGGTGTTCTCCGGTGGTCAGAAGAAATAGCGGTGCTGTGTTAATAGATTTCACGACACAAGCAATGGGTAGGCTACAGACCTGTATTTTGAGCTAAATATCACAAAAATAGACTGGACTCGGAGGTTTTGCTAACTTTATAACCTAGAAGAGAACTACAAAGTAGGCCTAGCCTACTTTTGACAGATTTTTACACAGTGGTAAAACAAAAATCTATTTCAGTGACTGCAGCACTGGGTCGTTACTAATGTTACACTAACCATCATGTTAACGATCAGCCTAACAGCCTAACAGTATTTGATTTGGTACAATTCATTCATATCAAACATTAAGCAAGCTTACCTTTACGCTTGTGCCAGGTCCAGAAATGAGCTGTGTCCGGACTCCGGTGCAGTTGGTATAACACCCGTTTATCTCCCGGTCAACCAAAAATCTATTGATTTTCAATCATATTTCCCGGTCAACTATATATCGATGCATTTTCAATCATCTGTCCCCCTCAACTATATGTTGATGACTTTTCAACAACAGCGTCGTTTCCCGGTCAACTATAAATCAATGACTTTTCAACACATTCAGCGATCGCCCGGTAAACCAAATATCAATGCTTAATCAATCATAAAGATAACTATCGATCAATGTTGTTCCAATATCGCTGCCATCAACATTAATTACATCAGGTTTTCATCGACGGGGTAATGGTGATTCAACATTAATTTTGCATTGAAATTTCAATATCAACCATAATGATGATTCAGATGGAAAAACAATGTTTATTCAATGTTGGCTTTCTGTCTGAGTTAGGCCCAGTGCCCGGTTGCATAAAGCACCTTAAGTTTTTCCCTTAAGTATGATACTTAAGGGGCGATTTTCCCTTACCTAAGAGAACAACTTAAGGGTGTTGCATATAATCTCTTAAACGGTTCTCTTAGGTAAGGGAAACATTTAAGTGTTTCACGACAGCGATCCTGGATTCACGTTATAAAAGTCTGTTGTTGCCATAGATACGCAAAACACTAACATGTCGGAATATCACGTGTCAGTCCAGTGACGCTATCACGCAACACCGCGTTAGCTCCGAACGTGGCGGCAGTTTGTGTTGTTCACCGTCTCATGCTTTGGCATTTGTTTAGGTTTTGTGAATGCACTTCTGGCTCTGTGTCTCGAAATACAGCTGAGTATATTTCCATAGCATACCTGTTTTCTTCTGTCATGATTCCTTTTAAAACACAGAATCAGCTCGTTCTCCTGTGAATTTTTTGTCGGCCACACACTCTCCGTGCGCGCACTGACTTAACGTTGTGATAGTTTACATGCGAGTCGCGTGTAATGACAGACAGACGGCCGTCTAGTTTTTTATAGCGATGTCAAATATTGCGTGTCGATCAAATCGGTATTCTTGCAACAATTTTTCATGGCTAAATTGGTCCAAAGGGTTCTCCCTATTCCCTATGATCTTCAGCTGGTTTCATAAATTCAGCCATGTCGTCTTATTTTTGTCCGCGTTACTCTTAAGGTTACGATTTCCAAACCTTAAGTTATACTTAGGGAAATTACCGTTAAGGGGTTTTATGCAACACTTACGGATTACTTAAGTGAAAAAACAGCATTTAAGGGAAATTCTAAGTGTTTATGACGTTTCACTTAAAAAAACCGTTAAGTAACACTTAAGGGTATTTTTCTGCAACACCCTTAGGTTTAAGGGAAACATAAGGGCGACTTTAAGGGCAAAATTACACTTAAGGTGCTTTATGCAACCGGGCACAGGGCCGTAGCTAGAGGATTCGGGGCCCCCTGAAAAAATATTGATGTGGGCCCCCACCACCCTCCACCAATATCATATACTGTACAATAGATGAACATGGAGGCCCACATATAACAGAAGACGGTGATGTTGTTGTGAAACCTTTATTTTAAAAGTTAAATGTTTATATAAAAATTACAACTAATAAAAACTAACAAAAAGCAAGAAATTGTTAAATAATAATAAAACCAATTTTTAAAAAGTAATATTTTTTTCCCCCCATCAGTCTGTTATGATTCATAAATCAAAAAGTAAACATTTAGAAATTGACAAGAATGCAGTCTAATTAAAAAAATAAAACCATATTGCCTTATTTTTTAATAAAGATAATATGGAACTGGTAATATTATTAAATAAAGCGAATACATTTATTCATCCAAGTGCAGTGTGTTGAATTCGTGTTTTCTCGATGTTTCAAATATCATCAGCCGGCAGGTCAGATGCATAATGCAATGCGTCGTGACTCGTGTAATTTTTTTAAAACTCTATTTACAATAGTGTAAAAAGACAGGAATTTAGACCACGTAATCATTCGGTCTATTGTGGCGCGCACCGATAATAAAAAATGACTGTACACGGCAGACTGTAGACGGAAGTTTTCTAATTCCCAGCGAAATAACAATACATAACCGGTCTTTAAGAACGTCTTGATCGACTGGGATACAACCACTCTCCTTGCCTCCCTCTCCGTCTTTTCCTGGCATTTCTGGTACCTGATTTTTGTTTTCTTTTCCCCGACATTTTTCAGTCAGTCAGTCTCCTGCTCTTCCACCAAGTTCATCGTTAACTTCAGGCTGCCGCCTCAACTCTGATTGGTTCTGTTCACGAGCTGGGGTGGGACTTACAATTTTATTGGGTCCATCTGATGTTTGTCACTGACTCTGACTGAATAATTAATAAATACTTTAGGTCGGACTAAACCATTTTTATGGAGGTAAGAGAAGCAGATATTTGGAAAAATATTTACCCAAATTCCACATTTTTGTGGTTTTCATTTAAATCTCAGGCATACAACTAATATAAATATTAGAATTATTCATACATCAGGGGCCTAAATAGTATAACTGCTGGATTTTGTGGGGTCCCCTGGGCAGCGGGGGCCCCTATAATTGTCACCACCTTTCACCCCACTAGCGACGGCCCTGGTTAGGCCTAACTGGTGTGCATCTTAAGACAAAACAATGACACTGACATCTTTTAAGATGTGACAGTGCAAGTTGCTTTTAGATAAAACAGCTTAAACATGCATTTTAGTCTGGGACTAGTGGTTTGTGTAGCACACTGATCATTGAGAGCAGAGGCCTGCTAGCTTGTCTCGCTTGTCTCACAGATATATCATTAAGGGCTGCAGTTATGCCCTTCCTGGAGTAAATGATTATCATTTTGACACTTGACAAATCAGAGGTTTTCACAGTTGCTTGGATTTCTTTTTGCGATTCGCTGGTGGCAGCCAAACACATGGCATATTTTCTTAAGGGGATTATTTTCACACATTCATTATGTTCAGTTGATTTGACAGTGCTTTGGCTGTAACAGCATATCAAGAAACCTGTCTAGACAATCAGTTGTAATTTGCAGACAGTGCTATATACAGTAATGCACCTTCGGTTGAAGCAATTGTCCTGTGTCTTCCAGCATTTGTATCCATTAATTTACCCCGGCTATAGCCTAGCCTACTGTTTGCAGTTCCTATTTCGAGTTTTTCAATTCCTATTAAATGCAGTTGGTAGACAGAGCAAACCAAGAATTCCTGCACTTACAAACGATGATAGGGATAACCTAATGGGTTTGTTGTATGACCCTGGTGACTATTGGTGTATTTAGTACTGTAAGTTATGGGGGTTTATCTTTTAGATGCTTCAGACCCCCAAATATGATCATGGTCATGTGTGGGCCCGCCATCCTAAAAATGTAAAGGCATCTATCATTTATAAACAACCAACTTGTACAGTGAAAAATTTATATTATAAATCTAAAATTACTTTCTATTATAATTTTGTATACTCACTAAATTACTGTTCAATGTATTATTTAATTATTTAATTATTACATTTTACATTTTTATTTAATAAATTAATAACTAATATATTTTTATTTTAATACTTTTTTTTATTAATATTTATATATTTTTTTTTTTTACAGTTTTACTCTAAGACATTTCCACAGACCCCCTAAAAATGTCTGGACGCTAGACCTGCCTCTAAAGCAGCAAATAAAAAGGAACTAGAGCTTGTTACTATCATGAAGAACCTTTTTTATATACTGAAGGTCTGACATGTTCCAGTAATGTGTAGTTACTAGTGACTTGAATTAGTGAGAAATGAGAGGCAGAGACCTCAGATTGCTCAGATATTCATATTATGCAGTACTGTTTCATGAGAGTGGGGCTAGTTGTCACACTTCAATAACTCTCCGCCGTTATTGTCTGAGAAAGAAAGAATAAATAAATACATGCATAAATAAATAAATAATGATTGGTAAGTTGTTACAATGGAACATGCCCCTTTTTCAGGAAAATCTATATGAAACCTAATGTAATATACTGCATCAGACTATTGTTTTGCCCAACAAACTTTGTAATTAATACATTTATAACACTGACAACATACTGTATGTGACAACTAGCCCCAGTCTGACGTACTCTTGTCCTGAGAGTACAGTTCAAATTTACACTTAAAATCTACCTAAGTTATACAGTTGACTCTTGTCTGAATGTAAGCTAGTGTGCATTTATTGTGTTCAGTTGTTTACCTTACAGATACAGAAGTGCAAAAACTTGATGATATTATATATACATTTTTTGTTGTTGTTTGGAGAACAGAACTCATAAAAAATATTATAATTTAAAAGGGTTTGAATAAGTGTTTGAAACTAGCATACAAGTTTGATTGACTAGATCTTTCTGCCTGTTTATAGAAATATTTCCTTGAACAACGAAACTGGCATATTTCTTTAGAAAGCAATTTCTTGATGCTCATTTTTCTGCATTTTCCTGTTTTCTTTTCACATTTTCAATTGTTTGCATGCAAAAACAAAGGCACCCAACATTTTTCATAAAACTTCAAAATTGGTGTGAAGCCAATAAGGTTTGCACAACGAGCGTACGTGCTTCTTGAAAAAAAAAGGATCTCGGGTCATAATCCATAGACTGCATGTGTGAGAGTGTTTAAAAAGGCAGAGCATGACAGTGATAAAAGAGAGAGATAGACATCTGTGAGTAGAAAGAGAATGAGCACAGAACGTTGAAAGAGAAAAGATAGGCCAGATAGGAAGATAGAAAGCACAAGGTTTTGCAGAGGATCTATTTTTTCCCCCTTTCTTGTCAGCAGAAGCCTCACTGGGTTTCTTTCCACCCAGGATTTGCCTACACAAAAGCAGCCCAAGTAATACGATCTAATCCCTCAATCCGAGCCTGGTAGGGAGTACGATAGATTTGTAAATGGTGCCCTTTACAAATCTGTTTTATTCCTTTTTGTCTTTTCACATCCGTGTCATTCACCACCTTTTCATTTCCTTTCTCCCCAAAATGCTTTATCTGCGTTCCTTAGTTGCTAAATGCTTTCTTCCTTCCTCCGCGCTCCACAACGATAGTGAGCGCTTTGCAATGTTACGGCTCAGGATTGGATGTTCCACATTCGAAAAATATATTCATTTCTCCATCTCGTTATATTTAAATATCTAACAATTTGCAGTCCTATCTGCACTTCACATTGACTGTGTTCTGATTGGACAATGTAATGTAACAAATTAGTTTTTATATTCTTGAGAAGTTTAGGTTTGAAGAAGGGGTGGGATTATGGGCTCAAACACTATACACTATATATATATATATATATATATATATATATATATATATATATATATATATATATATATATATTAAAGATTTAAATATAATGTCAAGGATTCATAAACATGCTTATGTTTCTAAAGCTGTGCATGCATTATGTAAATACTTATACATTTTAGATGCTGTCGGTATGTCCATATTGAGTTTTTCAGTGTGTGTTTGGATGTGTAAACGTTCAGGATGAATACTAATGAGATCAGTAGTAAGCTCCATTCCAGCCTGAATTCTGCACAGTATACTGTTCATAAAGTAACAAATGAAACCATACACATTATGCGACATTAACTATTTTGTATTTTGTTGTCACATGACCTAGAGCTGTTCCATTCCAATCCTTCTTATGCTTTTCTTTTTTCTATAATAATAATATATTTCTTCATACTTATAAATCAAAAAAGATGTTGAAACTATGCCCAGTTCATTCATCATTCTATAAATAGAAGGTCAAGACTAGTGCATCAAAAAAATTGGTGCAACACTAGTGAAATGTACTGTAGGTCTTTCAGATAATCTACACATAGAGAAAGATCACAAATTGTGCCGGGGGAAACTGGTCATTTCTCAACTCTTTGTAGAGATTGTCAAGAATTTGGCACTTCAACATCTGCAGGGTTTATTCCAGATTCCCCTTTTGTCTGCAAGTTACTTTGGAAAGGACCAGAAGGGCTTGGGACATCCACTGAACTGCCCAGCTCTGTCCTGGGCAAGGCATTGTACTTCCAATTAACCCTCATACCCAGAGGAGAACCCAACCTTTCAGGGTCTTAAATCAAAAACAATCACATTTGGAACCCTCCAAAAAAGGACATAATCAGGCATGATGCCTCTTCATACAGCCTGATCTCATGAAAAGGCATCTCTATAGCACGCATTGTGTTTATCTTGCAATTTATACGCGGAAATGAGTTTTTACGCATATGATATGCAGTTTTCGTGTGCATATGATACGCACTTTATTGCATGTAATACACACGCACTCCACACCACTAATTCTTCCCAAGCATATAATACATACGTACCCCACACCATTACTAAACCTTGCATGTGCATCATATGCACGTAAAAACTAATTTCCGCGTATAAATTGTACGATAAATACAATTAGTGAGATCAGGTTGCTTCATATTGTACTTATGCTTGTCACAATTGTGCTGCTTTGCAAGTGCTGCTACTTAGTCCATTCTGCAGTCACATGACTGTAATTAACTTTCCAGATGGTGCCTATTTGGGTTCATTTTTGATAGTTAATTTTTTTTGAAGTCGAGCAGTGCTTGTGCTTTCACCCTTCAGTCTGCTTGGCCTTTATTGACTTCGGATGACCTCATCTCCTGTGTGCTCTGATTGAAGTCTCTGAATCATCAACCACTGTCCGGCTAGAGTTTCCACACTGTCTGAGTAGGATTAATCTATTCTACACACTCTCTCTTTTCTTCATGGCTGCGTCCGAGTTGAAGAGTGCTGGCTTTGCAGACAGCATATGGAAGCAGGAAGGTGTCGAGGCACATTTGAATATATTTTTAGTTTCACATCTGTAACACAAAAATGTAGCATTCGTTTCTGCAGTAGGAAGAAAAAATGTAAATAGGCTGAAGGACCTAAATTAAATTTTTTTTTCATTGTGATCCCATTTAAAAGATAACATTTTTGTAAGGAAATATTTGCTTGGTTATGGCTAAAGCTCACTTGAATTTGTTCTAGGTCAGCAATTTGGAGCAATTTATTCGATGTTAAAAAAAATCTGTCTTATTAGAAGCACATGAACTGCTGGTTTTGTTAAATGTAAAATGTTTCAAACCACCTGTTAACAGGAAATCAAGCTCACAGAATAATGTCTTGACCGTTGGTTGATAGCCTCTTTTTTTCATTCAAGAGTAAAATTTTGTCAAAGAGAACATTAAATATTCACCTTCACTGCCTATAAAAGGCATATATATTAACATTGTAACAGTTATTGGGGAAAGTTACATGGGGAAAAACTGCCATATAGATATTTTTTATATTATCTCAAATTTTTTTCTCCATCCATTGAATGTCTAGGGCTAGGCAATCAATATTTTTAAGCTTCAAAAAGTATGACGCATCGTAAGAGCTATCCACAATCAAGCTGTTTAATTTAACATATGATGAACAGATTTTAATTTAGGCTTTTATTCACATATATATGATCAATTACCATTGCAAATTTCATCACCTAAATGTCTGCTCAATCAATGTATTTGTTTTTACAATGTGGTTATTTTGTTGCAAATAGCTTTTACACGCTTTTACAAACTTTAAATTGAATTTACATTAAAGTCAGTAAAATAAGAACAAATAAACACATTGCAAACAATAGCACAAAAAATACAAATTAAATAAACAGAACATTTTCAGGTAAGTCTAACAGTTGTATTCAGGTTAGAAATATATTACAATTGATATAAAGTAATCAAATGTGAAATAACACTTGATATTTTAAAAATGAAATGCAGATTAATCCTACAATTAAAGCTTCTAAAGTTATCCAACCAAGAGCAGTGGGTGATTTTCTCTTTGTCTTTTGTTGTTTGATTAACATTAGTGACAGACAGCAGCAGATACTGTATATGGTGTGTGTGTGTGTGTGTGTGTGTGTGTGTGTGTGTGTGTGTGTGTCAACTCAGAGAAGATAGAGCGAGAAAACGCAACAGTATTGGTTTATCGATACTGAGAGAAATGAGTATTGGAACCATTTCATGTATGTCAGTGTCGATTTCTGTCGAAAAATCAACTGTATAATATACTATATTTTATATTCAATACATCTGTCATGAAAACAAGTTATAACATCCACCGTTCCCACTTATTGGAATATAAACATAATTATGTCATTGGAAAGTTGATATAAAAAAAAAATTTGTACAGTAAACTACTAGTACATTATACTATAAGTTTTTACTTTAGTGTTAATTATTAATGTAGAAAGTGAGAGGGTTCCTTACAGCATTAGTTGAAAGATTTTTTTTTTTTCTAATCGAATAAAGATCAGAATCGAATCAAATCAAGAGATCTGTGTCAGTGCCCATAATAGTTTTATAGTGTACATTTCCAGAGTCATGCTGTGTTCCTCCTCAGGGCAATCCGAGTGCCACCACAGTTATGGTGGATGGGAAGTCTGTCTGAACCCAATATCCTTCATACTAAAATGCTGTCTGTGAAGTCATTGAATTGGCTTTCAGACACAGGCTTTGTAAGGCTCAGGGCAGCAAACAGGCTAATACCGGAGCTGTGGAGTCAGCACAGAAGGCCATAATTCGCAGGCCGTGGAGAATATCGGGTCATTGTGTTATCCGTACTCGTGATGCTCTGGGAAACTTCATTTTGGTAGTTTGTTGGAAATAGTGTCATGCATGGGGGTGTTTGGTAGCATCTGTTAATTTCCCAGTGGTTGAGACATTCATAATACTATATAATTTTAAGTAGCTCTCGAAGGCAAGCAAGGGACTGGAGGAAATCTCTGCAGATTGAGCAGGATTTAATTTGTGTAAAGGAAGTATCTGTAAAATGTCTGCTCTTAATTGTCTGTTAGCAACACCATCTTGAGATGACTCATTGAACTCAAAGTGGAAACATGATTTTTGTGCATGTCAATAAGGTTGCATATGACTGTTTTGAGTTTCATTTGCATATGCATAATGTTGCTGTTTAGCTTTTTCTGAGGTAAATACGTACACCAATTTCACTGGCGACAGAAAAGTTCATTCAGAGGTGGCCTTGAAAGATTAGAAAGCTGCAATCTCGGAAGAAAATGAAGAAACTTACCAACTGCTCTTTTGCCAGTCTATTTTTTCACCCCCTAAAATGATTCATTTCTGGTCCTCAAAGCACAAGTGATTGCAAAACTGATTAATTCTTTTATAAACAGCCATTTGGTACAAAGTCATTTGTAATCATTCTTAACAATGTAATCAATTTAACAACCCTCTATTTTCCTTTAGAATTCGACTGCAATCGCAGAGAGGTTTTGGTAATCCAATACTGAATATCACAATTGTGGCACAAAACCACAGATCTTTTCGTGCTGAGAAATTCTGACGACATGATTGCCCATCACTTTGTGTACTTATATCTTTTTTTTTTTTTTCTATCTAATATGGCTTGCACAAATAATGTTCCCACGTGATTTAAGGAAACGGAATGAAAAATAAATAAATAGGCAATTTCACAACGTTTTTTTTTTTTCGTCTCTAAATACATATCACAGAAATGCTTTATGTAGTATAATTTTCATCATTCTTTATTTTGAAAAAACACCCTAAATTTAAAATATATTTAAATTACAGTGTAAATATAACAATGAATTGCAATTTTGGAAATATAATTGGAAAGTTACAGCGAATGTACAGGTGAAAAGTGGATCGGATGTTCACGGAAAGTACAGTTTTAGGCTACAAGCAGCGACAGCGAAACCAAAAAGTCGAGAAGAGTTTTGAGGACGCTTGCGTAATGCCGTCTCCATTTTAAGCATGTCTCTCAGTTCATCAGAACGCTGTGATCTTTTTAATTCTCCACCTGCTCTCACTCGATTAGTGTGTGTCTGAGTAATCCCATTAAAGTCTGAAGTTTCCTCCAGCAGTGCAGTCTCTGCTGTTGTTGCTCAGCTGGAGGTGAATGTGTCCTGAAACAAAGACGCAAGAAGATATGCGTCCATTTCTGCCTCATAGGGACTAAGTGGCCTACATTGGGCTTTTCAAAGCCAATATTTTTTTATTTGTTTTTTTTTTCATGATGAGCATTTGGACGTGTAGAACTGCTCCTTCTGTCTAAGTGTAGTTGTCTTGCCAATGCATTATAGGACAAATCAGCAACAGGCCAATGAATAACGGTTTACAAAAAGTATTACTGGAAATAGGTAATTTATATGCCTAGATGTTGGTGCATATTTGGCAAGAGTTCTCGATTCATGATGTCATTGTTCTCTGGACTCCAGAGTTTAGTCAGTAGTCACATGGCATTTAAGGCTCAGGTGATTGCGTCCTGAACCAAGCACCAATGAGCAAAGACTGCAGATTTCACATCATGTATTATCGGGTGTTTTGTGCTTGTCGTACAATTAAATAAACAGAATTTAGAAGCTACATTATTATATATAAAATGTAATAAAAACTTAAAACATATTGACTAGTAAGTAAGAGAATGAACCCTGATATCCATAATTTTGGTTTATTTATGTTCTTGCCTAAGGGTTCTGGGTACATTGTTCTGATTAGCATTTTGATCTGAGCATGAGGGGAAAGTATGGCGAAATTATAACAAAATGGAAGCATCTCATAATCTGCTCTTCTTAACTTCTTTCTGTGGGTAATTGTGATATAGTAGTGAAATAGTGTTTGAATCTTACAAAATATTGATATACTTTTGGTGAGAGATGTGAGTGTGACAATGTGTAACATCATAAGTTAAAAAGTTTATGATACACAAATGTGTAGGGATGTACAGTTCATTTGTACAATATCAGTTATTGATATTAGAGTTTTTGTTTATTTTTTATTTCAATTGATCAGTTTTAGTTCATATAGAACTTAATTATACATGCTCCTTTCTACTATTTCTACATTAGGATTACCTTTGTGGTCATCTAAAGCTTACTTAATAAAACCGAATAATTCAGTAACAGTAATTTATGGTGTTTTATTTATTTAAGGTGCAGTATGTAATATTGACAGCTAGTGGTTGAAATGGGTACTGCAGTCCAAATTCAAAATAATGGAGAGCGTTGTTTCCCCCGCCACAGACTCGACGAGCGCAATCTGCAAGGCGACAAGCCTTAGGCGCCATTCACATATAGCGCATAAAACGCGTAGAAAGCGCTAGGCACGCCGCATTCTCCTTTTTCCAAAGCGCTAGGGTGGTTGCGCTCCGGAGGCGTCTGTCGTTGCTGTGGTTGGTTCTTGTCACGTGACCTCTGGTGCGCTTGCGGCATTCTGAAAAGTTGAGATGTTTTTATCTCGATGCGGCGCGGACGCGCTTGGAAAAAACGAGCGTGTCGCACCGCGACCGCGTCGCTTCCATTATGAGCGCGCATACCGCGCGCCTAAATTTGAAATAACGAACTCGAGCGCGCAAAACAGGCCCTTATCCTGTAAGTTGACAGTTCCAATTGTTTTTCGGAGAAGAATGTGAACTCTGCACGTTTCCTACATATCTGCAAACATATTATTGTATTTTTATGCTTTAGTACAATCAAAAAAATTACATACAGCACCTTTAATTTGTTTGCACAAAATAGTATAGAATTTGAATATTGGCCATTTATCAGTTCAAAATAGTTCCTGGCTAAATAATTTACACTGCTGAAAATTGAAAAATGACAAAAAAAAGTTCCGATTTCAGGAAATCATGTGTCAGGGTTAGTTTCTCTGTTTTTTTGCGTTTTTACTCAGTGGCAAAAGTAGAATGGACAGTGTAGATAGTGTAGAAGTCACAGGTTCTGTGTATTGCAGGCATGTAAAGAGAACCGCAGCCTGACCAGAGATCAGTGTAAGTCTCGCCGTCCTGAGAAGTCCTCTCCCACCATCATTAATCTTACTTTTCCCTGCTTTCAACAACCTGTTTCAGGCAGACTCCCATGGGCTCTCGTCTCTCTATCCAAGTGTCTGTTTTTTCCCCACTTCTACTTTCTCTGTTGAACTGAGATGTGATTAAGTAGCGCTTCCCAGCTTTTCACATAAAACAGTATGACTCAGCAGGGAGTCAGTCTTGTTGACACTGTGTGTACCTGTGTGAATGTATGGGATCAATGCATTATGTACGCTCAAGGTATAAGGTGAGAACACCTATTTTAGAGATATATGTCAGGTATTGCTGACATTTTATTTGTGAAATGCAAAAAAAAACATTTTTCTTGGAGTTAATAAAAGGACAGTTCAATTTTAATAAATTCAAATTCCTTCATTATTTACACACCCTCATGTTGTCGCAAACCAAAATACAAATTTTTTTTTTCAAATGTATTTAATCTTCATAATTAAAGATTCCAGCAGGCTCACAGTATGTTTCAAATTCTAGCTGTTTTCAGTAATAATAATTGAACAATATGGACTGGAATTATTTTATTTATTAAACATTGTTTGTATGCAAATACTACGCAGCGCCTCTGCATTCCAGCAGTTTGTTGATCAAAGCTGGATTTGTTCTTTAAAGAATGTGAAATTGTTATTGGGCTACACAATACTGAAGCATTCCTGAACGTCACAGAGGAAGTGCCTGAGAAAATTGGTTGACCTCTCTGAATAGTGTGGTAAGTAAAAGGGCAGAAGGTGTTGAGATATTTCAGCACAAGCATTTTTGCTGTTCACAGTTGTTTTCACAGGTCCTCAGTCCTTGTGTCCACACTTTGGTGATGTAAAGCTGCATAGACTGTTGGGTAGAAACGTGCTGTAGAGGCCAACTGTGGCACTTGTGAGCGCCTAACATGACAAATGGCATCCTGTGGACATCATACACATGTGTTGGCTTACTTGGCTATTACAAGTCCGCAAGTACACATCAAATGTGCCATTTGGGACAGAGCCATCTTTTTTTAAAGTACGTTTTGGTGCGATTAGTGCATTTCTGCAATTAATATGTCAATCATGCTGCAGAGATGTTGAAATACATTTATAAATAGAATTATTTTGATTTGAAATACTGTAGGTGTTATGCATGTATGTGTGTATAATACAAACTAATAAATAGTAATGCATAAATGTAATAATAATAATTTATTTACATCATATAATGTATGAATAATGTACTATTAAACAACATATGTGTATAATATAATGTATTTATTTATATTATTTAATTTATTAATATATATATATATATATATATATATATATATATATTTATTTATATTATATAATGTATTAGTATATATATATATATATATATATATATATATACCGTATATATATATATATATATTAATACATTATATAATATAAATAACTATTATATAATATTTATTTATTTATTTGTGTGTGTGTGTGTGTGTGTGTGTGTGTGTGTGTGTGTGTGTGTGTGTGTGTGTGTGTGTGTGTGTGTGTGTGTGTGTGTGTGTGTGTGTAGTGTGTAGTGAACTTATGAAAATGTTGATTTTAAATAGAGGTGCAATCTTTTATTTTTGTATAACATTGCACCTCTATTTAAAATCAATATTTCATCATAAGTTCACTACACACTACACCACACACACACACACACGCACGCACACACACACACACACACACACACACACACACACACACACACACACACACACACACGCGTAGTATATATTATCTATCTTGCATTAGTTTTAGTTGAAAAATAATCAAAAACATGATTTATAAATGGAGATTTAAAGTTATTTTTAGTGAATAAAATGACTA
The DNA here is from genome assembly GCF_029890125.1 of Rhinichthys klamathensis goyatoka. Lineage (NCBI taxonomy): Eukaryota > Metazoa > Chordata > Actinopteri > Cypriniformes > Leuciscidae > Rhinichthys > Rhinichthys klamathensis. The sequence goes on from NW_026606580.1 coordinate 1,302,667, forward strand.
AATAATTGTTTTTTAAATAAATGAATACATATCATTGTTTTCAGTTAATTAATTTAGCTAATTTATACTATTTTAATCTAATATCGCACCACTTTTAAAAAATAAAGATTTTCATAACTTCAATATGAACATGTTCTGATCTAAGCTTTTATTACTAGGTGATGGACAAAATGACATCATATACTTGAAAATACTCAAAATAAATAATCCAAAGAAATCCATTTTACGTAAGGTGGCTTTATTTCACTGTTGAAAATAAAGCTGAAATGAGACTTTGATGCCAATTGTTCTTGAACTTTTAGACTGGTTTGGCTCTTATTCCAGTTTTGAAGCATACCCCCAAATACAGCTACTGTACAACTAATCCTACTCTTGTCTCACAATGCGAAGGCAAGGAACAATGAGATATTGCATTGACTTTAAATGTCAGGAATTACACGAATAGGCTTCAACACCTCGCTTTGAGACCTTTATTAAAATGAATGTCTGAGGATTTAGCTTTCATGTTCCCCTGCAACCCGACATCGGTGTCTTATTCGTAACATTACTGGTCACAGTTTTGAGGGATTAGTAGGGTGGTTTTAGCTTATCGTCTCTGGCAGAGGCGCAGGATGCTAAAACTGAGTCTCTGAGCAAAAATACAACTAAAACTAAACATGATATTATTAATATACTGCAGTCAGTAAGGAGTTTAGCTAAGCGGCTCTATTTTATTAGAGGATGGGGATGGCAGCTAATGTTTTTATTAGCTCTGAGTGTAGCAGTTTGTGGAAAATGTCACCTGTATACTGGTTTATATATTCTGAATTTATTTTTATTTTTTTCTAATACATTTTTTAGGACATACCAAGTACATGTATACTGTGGTCAGCCATTCTGTCTTCCATAAAATGCTGTATATTAGAAATGTTTTAGACTAAATTTAACTCTTTCACTCACTCATTTTCATTCACTCCTTCAAGTGGAAATAGCGAAAGAGGTTATAGGGGGTGATTTCGAACAAAGCCCACGACTACCAAATGAACGGGAACTAAACCAGGAAAACCAGGAAAAAACGAAGCAAAATAATCTTCAAACTAAGAGTCTCTGAGCTCAAAGAACCAACATCCGGGACACCTGCCTCAACTTCCTGTCTCAGCAGGAAGTGCGTCCCCTCAGCAGCAGCTGGTAGCCCCGGGCTGAGTTTTTAGAAGGTTCTCTGTGAAAAGGACACGGGAGTATTGCAGGTGACAGCATACTGCTAATGCAACAGAACACAACATGGACAAAAGGAAGAATGGGACAGAGAGGACAAGTTTTAAAAAGGCTGAACAACATCAAAGTGCAACTTTAAATATCACACCAGGGGTCAAAAAAGAAGAGCACGAAACAGAGTGAAAGAGACACCGTGAGCACAAGAGGAAAGAGAAGGCAGGGGCTTTGATGTTCAAAGGTCTCTTGAATCCACTCAGGAAAAACAGACAATAAGAAGTACTGTATGTATTAATACTGACTTAAAGATGAGGAGCTGTTTATAATGTCATTCTGTGGTTTGTTTTAGATGGAGGGGGGGGAGGAGACCGGCTGTCCATAATTTAATCTAATTTCCTTTCTTTATTGTTTTTTTTTTTTTCAAATCCTGTTGGAGAACTCATGAACTCAGGCCTGAAATATGGATAGCCAGTGAGCCACAAATGCTGACCCAAAGCGCAATTACGAATTAAAGAGGGCGAATATTAATTATCAGCAGTTAATCATAACGCAAAAACCAATAAAATAGAAATGCCCTTAATTTCTGGTAAGTGATTTACAATGATGTAGTTCAGAAGTGGCAGAAAAACGTTAATATCAATGAGCTCTTTCCAGCGCGTCAGCCAAATGTAATCAAACCTGGAAGAAGAAAGCTGAAAAAATCACTGTTTAATGAAGGGAGTGGGGAAATGAGGCAAGAGGATTGAGATCGTTTGGTTTAAAAAGAACAAGAAACGGAGAAGAAATACTTTTGAAGGGTTTGTCGGAGCGAATGAGAAAGATGACAAGTCTGAAAGAGGTTTTCACATGCATGCTTATGTAAATAATGTGTTAATTACAGAGCATCCAGATTACAGACATGAAACAGAGGCCTCTTGTTGTGACCTTTCTGAATGGATATGCAATCAGACTCCAATAAATAGACCTTCTATTTCAAGTGCTCAGTCTCGCCCCCTCCCTCGCCCCAATCAGTGACTCCATTTCACTCCTTTTTATGGCTGCATCTTCCCATCAGCTCTCCTTGTCCTCTTCTCCTCTCGTTTCTCATTTGCTATGATCTGTCTTGATTTGGCACTATGAGATCTAAGCCACGGACAGATTTTTTATTTTTTTTAATGGCAAAGTTACAGCTGCACTGCAGATTTTTTTGCGGATTCATTGCAGGTTTAGTTAAAGTAATACCTTGATTTTTAATTTTCTGTCACATTGTCTATTAAGGAATTTTGAAGTGATTGCGGTTTTGCTTTTTGTTTGAGTGGGAACCTCTCAACACAAGATGTGCTGCGTTGACCTCCAAAAGCTTGAAACAGAATAAAGTCCTAGGCCCCAGATAATATGTGTAAATTAGATCTTGTAATCATGTTAATTTGTTCTCTGGCTAATTTGCCTCTTCAAACTCATGTGCGGCTTTGATTTGTATACTGGATTGAGTTGTGGATTGAGATAATTACACGTTTCTGTGTTTAAAGGGAAGGGCACATGCATCAATATTCAATACTTCAAACTATGATCAGCAATGCAACAATTAGCTGGAACCCCTGTCTGGGAAGCCCTGACATAAAGTAATGTTTAATGCGCCTCATGCTGTTGATAACAAAGAATGGAATATATTTTCTTTCACTGTGTATTTTTATATCAATAAGGCACATGATAATCGTGTTCAATTCAATGAGATAAACGAGTTAGGTCAAAAGTAATTTAAAACCAAGTAAAGGCTTAAAAAAAAAAAAAAAAAAAAATCAATATGTTCACTCCGAGAAGAATCGAGATTTTAACGTTTCCGTTTTTGCGTTCCTCATTAAACATTACCGTTCTGAAAACGGTTTGATTAGAAAAAATACCGGTTAATGATGTTATTTTAATTTAGCTGATACTTTAAACAAATATGTATAAATCAGTCACGATTTTTGAATATTTGATTAGTTGATTTTATTATAGGTTGTGCGATTATTGTCTTTAAAAAAACGCACATAAAAGCTGTCAATCAACTATATCAGACAACAGAAGAACAACACATTGTATGTAGCCTACACATGCATGTGGGGGAGGGGTGCGATTTTCAAATAATAATCTAATAATACCCAGCGATCTTCCAATATTATTGTTGCTCGAAATGTCCATCCCTAGTATAAATAAAGAGTAATTTTCACTCAAAAATAAGATAACACGTGATAATTAAACTTGAACATTTATTTCATAACATTGTTAAAACCACAACAGAAATACCTGTTTTAATTACAAAGCATAAACAGCTGGAAAAATATTAACCTGTTTTACTGGACCGTTGAAAGTGGCCCTCTTATGCCAAAATTTTTTTCAGAAGAGTGATACAATTCTTTGTACATAACTTTTTTTGCAACACGACATTGTTTTTTCGGGCATTTCACTCACGCTTGATGAGTCAACGTCACATGCTGTACTACTCAATTCATGATTGGTCACTGCCAAATCAAAATATTATAGAGAATGATAAAATAAAGTTATTAACCGGTTAATGGTCATTTCAAAACGTTTCTGTTCAGAACGATTAAAATTGATTTTGTTTTCGTTTTTGTTCCTATTAATATTTCGTTCGTTTCAAATCAATCAAAAAGGGATTCTTAAAGTGACGGCAGCCTAATAAACCTGCTTCGGTTTGTGTGCTTAATGTTATTAAAACAATAATAGACAAAATCATTCACTGCTCTTGACTGAATAACTTCTTTAATAAGAATCAGTATTTAATTCATACTGTTACGACCCTGTCTTTTTATTCACTAAAATAAAATGGTGGCAGTATATCATTGTGACATCACTGTTAATTGGATAATTTATGGGTGGATGGTATAAATGTTTGGACCGATTTACCCAACCTTACTTCCTCTGGTGGAATGTAGTTCTCCAAAGAAGTCGTTTGCTCCAATTTGTTCTCTTTTAGTTTGTCTTTTATTTACCAACATTTATTACCCCATTGGACTATTATTTTCTTTTGTTTATTTAAATCCCTAGACATTGTGTTATATTTCTGTAACAGATCATTTTTTCCTTAATAAATAATCTTGCAATGCAAACCGTTCGTTTGTATGTGTAATCCTCTTTATGTTACGGTCGGCAAGGAGCTGGCTTTGACAAAACATATATTCATTCATATTTATCAGGCCTATCTGAAACCCTAACCCCCCATGGTTTTATACTGACGTTAAAATGACACATATCGAATATTGCTTTATTTAACGAGTTATTTTTCTTCAATATCGTGCTGCACTATAATCTTTCTAGCACTATATATATAGTAAGAAAGTGGCATGCAAAGTGGCATAAAACTGACCATTTTTATAATAAATAGTGTGTGTGTGTGTATTGTATATTTTTTATGTAATATATTTTTATGTGATATGTTTTGGACTCGGGATGTTCTTGGTGAACTAAAATCGCAGTCATAAGGCATTGAGCTTCTCTTCGTACGGTTGGTAAAGCTTTTACTACTTTTCTTTGCCCTCTAAATGCCATCTTGAGGTAAAATCATGCATGGAAATCGTCTCGGGTTATGACTATAACCCTTGTTCCCTGAGAAGGGAACGAGACACTGCGTCGAGAATCGACTCTTTGGGGACGCTCCCTTAGCGTGCGCCTCTGAAGTATGAATGAAACTATTCCAATCCTGATTGGTGTTGCGTCATGACGTAACATGTGACGGCATAACCGGATGCATAAAAGCTACGCCGGAACAAACACAAACTAGCCTAGCGATGAAGCAAGCCGCTCTCAGGCCTTAAGGGGCGTGGCAGAACGACGCAGTGTCTCGTTCCCTTCTCAGGGAACAAGGGTTATAGTCATAACCCGAGACGTTCCCTTTCGAGGGAACTTAACACTGCGTCGAGAATCGACTCTTTGGGGAACGAGTGCCCACTAGGCCACGCACCGAATAGGCCTGTCCCGGAGTGAAACTGTCTAGGCACTCAGCGAGGACTAAGCACGTGTGCACCAGGCGTACTAGGAAGGTGGAGACTGTAGAACCTAATAAAAGTATGTGGAGTAGCCCAACCGGCTGCCTCACAGATCTCCTGTAGGGGTACTCCCGAAAGAAGGGCCCTAGAGGAAGCCATGCCTCTAGTTGAATGAGCCCTCACGGCTAAAGGTGAAGGCAAGTTGCGCACCTTGTAAGCCTCAGTAATAGCTTGAACAATCCAATTACTAATAGTCTGCTTGGATGCTGGGAGCCCCTTCTTAGGTGACCCAAAACACACTAATAATTGGTCCGACCTTCTCCAAGAAGAGGACCTCTCAAGGTACACGCTCAAAGCTCTGACGGGGCAGAGCAAATGAAGCTTCTCTTCTTCTGCCGACACATGAGGTGGAGGATGGAATGCCTGAAGGACTGTAGACCGAGCCGTACTAGATGGAACTTTAGGCACATAGCCCGGACTCGGGTGCAAAAAAGCTTTTACTCTGCCAGGGGCAAACTCCAAGCAAGCTGGTGTCACTGCCAGGGCTTGGAGATCTCCCACCCTCTTAAGTGAGGTAATAGCCAAGAGAAATACCACTTTTAGCGTCAAGTCCTTAGGCGAAGCCGACTGCAAAGGTTCGAAGGGGGCCAGGGATAACCCTTCAAGAACTATTGCCAGGTCCCAGGTAGGAACCCTGGACCTGGTTGTCGGTCTCATCCTCCGAGTACCACGGAGAAACCGAATGACCAACTGGTGCCTCCCCAGAGGCCCCTCACTCAAAGGTGCATGGAAAGCCGCAATGGCAGCCACGTACACCTTAAGTGTGGAAGGGGAGAGACCCGCAGAGAAACGATTTTGAAGAAACTCCAGAACTGAAGCCACTGGGCAGTTAACTGGATCTAACTCCTGTTCTCTACACCAAGCGGAAAAAACATTCCACTTGAGGCCATATAATCTCCTAGTAGATGGAGCCCTAGAACTAAGTATGGTTTCAACCACTCCGGCTGATAGACCAGCATCTAGGTACTGAACCCCCTCAGAGGCCAGACCCACAGCTTCCACAGCTCTGGGTGAGGGTGGAAGACTGTGCCCTCCGCTTGAGACAACAGATCCCTCCTCAGAGGAATCTGCCATGGCGGAGCTATCAGGAGTGATATTATGTCTGAAAACCATACTCGGGTCGGCCACCTTGGGGCAACCAGAAGTAAACTGATGCCCTCCTGACGGACCCTCTCCAGGACTCCCGGAAGCAGAGCGATCGGGGGAAAAGCGTACAGGCGAAGCCTCGGCCAGGCCTGTACCATGGCATCCAACCCCAGTGGGGCTGGATGTGAGAGGGAGAACCAAAGTGGACAGTGGGACGTCTCTCGAGACGCAAACAGGTCCACTTCCATCGGTCCAAACCTCTCCCATATTAACTTCACCACCTCTGGGTGAAGTCTCCATTCCCCGGGCCTCAGCCCCTGCCTCGACAGGATGTCTGCTCCCTGATTCTGAACCCCCGGAATATACATTGCTCTGATAGACAGTATTTTCCCCTGGGACCAAAGAATAATCTGATGCGCCAGTCTGCACAGAGGGCGCGATCTGAGTCCCCCTTGTCGGTTCAGATAGGCTACCACTGACGTATTGTCTGATCGTACTAATACATGGTGACCTTTGATGTCTGGGAGGAAGCTCCTCAGAGCCCTGAACACAGCCATCATCTCCAGGCAATTTATATGCCAAGAATGATGATGGTCCTGCCACAGACCCCTGGCAAAGCGGCCGTCCATGACCGCGCCCCAGCCAGTGAGGGAGGCGTCTGTCGAAACGGTTTTCCGGCGACAAGACACTCCCAACACTGGCCCTTGGGACAGAAACCAAGGTTTCTTCCATATTTGTAGAGAACGAAGGCATCTGCGCGTTACTCTGATCATACGAAACGGATTTCCCTTGGGAGAAAACCCCTTGGTTTTTAACCACCACTGAAGGGGCCTCATATGTAGAAGGCCCAAAGGAATGATGTTGGATGCCGCTGCCATGAGGCCCAGCATTCTTTGAAATTGCTTTACAGTGATGGCTTGGCCTAGCTTCAACCTGGATACCATCCCCAGAATTGACTCGATACGTGCGGGAGACATTCGTGCCTGCATCGTAATCGAGTTCCACACGACTCCCAAAAACATCGTGCACTGGGATGGTTCTAGCACACTTTTCTTTGTATTGAGTCTCAACCCCAATTTCTGAATGTGGCCAAGGACGACATCTCGATGCCGAACTGCCATCTCCCGAGACTGAGCCAGAATGAGCCAGTCGTCGAGATAATTCAATATACGAATGCCTTGAAGTCTCAGTGGAGCAAGGGCTACATCCATACATTTGGTAAATGTGCGGGGAGAGAGAGCTAGGCCGAACGGAAGAACCCGATATTGGTAAGCTTCGCCCCCGAAAGCGAACCTCAGGTATCTCCTGTGACATGGAAGGATGGAGATGTGAAAATAAGCGTCTTTTAGATCTATCGTGACAAACCAGTCCTCGGACCTGATCTGACTCACGATTGCAGGAATGGTTAGCATTTTGAACCTGAACCTCCTCAGAGACCGGTTCAAAACCCTGAGATCTAAAATTGGCCTTAACCCCCCATCCTTCTTTGGAACTATAAAGTACCGGCTGTAAAACCCGGACTCCCTGTCCAAAGGAAGAACACGTTCTATGGCTTCCTTTAGCAGCAGAGTCTGTACCTCCTGTTCCATCACCTGAGCCTGCTCTGGAACCACTGTAGTCTGCACTACCCCTGAAAACCTGGGGGGGCAGCGCGCGAACTGCAGTCTGTACCCTGATTTTATTATATGCAGGACCCATGCAGATATGTTGGGAAGATGATACCATGCCTCTACAAAATCTACTAGGGGTACCAGCCTCTCGAGACTGGCCTCTGGTGTTTTTCGAGCATCTTTCTCGACTCCCTGAAGCGGAATACCGGCAGGGTGTAGTCGATCCGGCTTTTGTGACCATAATTGATGCTTTTTCTTTATTAAAATATTTTCGCTGGAAAGAGATGCGGCCCGAAGCGTCGTGGACGGCGGGCAACATACATCGTTTCCTAGAGGGCTCCGCTGTGAGAACAACCTCGGTTGCCCTACAGCGGAGGGGACAGCCCTCAGAGGTCCTACCACTTCGGTTAGGACCTCTTCCCCGAAGCCCTCCTAGCCTGAATGACGTCCCTCAGGTCGCCCTTCTGGCTGGAGGACTTCGACTTTTGAGAGTGTTTCCTCTGTTGCCAAGCTCCAGGAGGAGGGGCTCTAGAGGAAACGCTCTCTCTCTGCTCTGCTCGGTGTGAGGAGCCGGCTGATGGCTGGGGCTGATCTTTTGGCCCCACCCTACTCGATTTGGATTTCGCCTTACGGGGGAGGTACTGCTGGAACGCCGCAGATTGTTTCTTCGCCTCCTGAAACCTGTCGACGACCGATGTAACGGCGTCGCCGAACAGGCCAGAAGGCGAAAGCGGCGCATCCAGCAGAAAGGATCTATCCTTCTCTTTCATGCCAGATAAATTCAGCCACAGATGTCTCTCCGTGGCCACCATAGCTGCCATAGAGCGGCCAATAGCGCGGGCCGTCTCTTTTGTGGCCCGAAGAGACAGATCTGTGGCTCTCCTTAACTCCGCAATATCTTCAGGAGTTGGCCCCTCCCCCTCATCCAAATCTTTCAGGAGGTCGGCCTGGTATGCCTGCAAGAGTGCCATAGAGTGCAGACATGAACCAGCCCGACCTGCCGCCATGTAAGCCCTGCCTATTAATGCAGATGTATCTCTGCAGGGCTTACTAGGCAACGCCGGGGTTTTTAGGGAAGATGCCGACTCAGGAGAAAGATAACCCGCTAAAGCCTCTTCCACCTTAGGCATCTTCCCATAACCCATATCCCGTGCCCCCATAACATTGCTGTAATCCACCATACTGGGATTGGAGACACGGGATGAGTGCGGTTTATCCCACGATCTCGAAATCTCTTTGTGGAGATCGGGGAAAAACGGCAAACCCCGGCGCTGAGGTTGCGATCTGTGCTGCAGGAAACGCTCATCAAGCTTGCTTCTCACTTGCGTTCCCTGCTCATCATGTGGCCAGCTGATGTTAAGTCTGGCCACAGCACGAGTCACAACCTCCACCAGCTCCTCATAACCTTGGCCGTGAACTGGCGCGCCTAGATCACGGTCATCCGCATCGATGCTGAGCACATCTACTTCCTCGGAAGCAGAGAGCTCAAGCATCGGGACCTGATCATGGGCAGGAGAAGCCGCGATGCGGGCTCCTGCACCACTCTCAGAGGCTACGAGATCCTCGGATGAAGAGTGAGAAGGTGCCTCAGCAGTCTCAATCTCATCCACAAGATCCCGCTGCGAACCCCACGATCTCAATCGCCGCGCCGCCTCAACGGACGCGGGACCAGAACCATGGGGAACGCGAGCCTGACCGTGCTCATCAAAGCACGCCAGCCGGGAGCGCAGCACTCTAATGGGAAGTGCTTCACAGTCTACACAAGCAGCTCCCTCGAGAGCTGCCCGTGCATGCTGCGCTCCCAAACAACTCACACACAAAGCATGTGTGTCCCCACCCGTGATAAAACGAGGGCAGGGAGGCACACAAGCTTTGAATTGTTCGCTGGCCATAATATACAATATATGTGACAAACAACACCAAATAAGACACACAGTTTCAACACAGAGCGCTTGCTGAAGAGCGAAAGCTAGTTTGTGTTTGTTCCGGCGTAGCTTTTATGCATCCGGTTATGCCGTCACATGTTACGTCATGACGCAACACCAATCAGGATTGGAATAGTTTCATTCATACTTCAGAGGCGCACGCTAAGGGAGCGTCCCCAAAGAGTCGATTCTCGACGCAGTGTTAAGTTCCCTCGAAAGGGAACATAACCATAGGTGCAAAGTTGGGCCTGTCATTGCATAGAGAGATATTGCATACGTAATATAAACGGTCTGCACTTTGAAAGGTCAGAGTTCCAACTGTTTCATATGAGAACCGTATTACACAGTTAATGCTGTACAGTAGAGTTCAGTTCATTGTGGCACGATCCGATTAATGTGAAAGGACTACGTTGTTGTTTCACACCAAAACTTTGCTGTGACCTACTTTTATTGTTCTATAAAAATGGATTATATGATAATGTTACTGGGAAATGAGATCGTTCAACCTGTCGTGGCTCGCTGCGTAATGTTAACACATCTGCACTAAACATCCCATTAAAAAGTACATAATCTTTCCGTTACCTACTCCAAAACGGATTACCCTTTGCCAAATTCCTAAGTGTGTTCCAGTGGAGTTATCACCCTTGAAAGGCTTCATGAGCTTTTGAAATGCCTCTTCACCTTTTGAGTAGGCGCTAATTACCCATGACTGCCTGCTACACTTTACACGAGGCCCAGCTGCGCACAGCAAACACCCACCACGCAAACCCAAGGGCTCGTTTCATTTGGTTTCCTTAGAATGACTGTACTGCTAATTTGAGTGTGCATCTGTGGCCAACAATGGCCTACAGGTCTCACTAAATACACAGTTTTAATGATCTCCCAAAAGAGAAACAGCCCCAAACAACTCCCAAATTATTCTGTAATTGCAACAATTATATTGCGAGGGGAGGGGTCACCTGTAGGCTGAAGGACACGCTTGACTGCAGGCTGGGAAATTTCCAAAGCCCATGCGCTGTTAGCACAAAAATGCATCGCTTAAAGCTACAACATGTAATTTTCTTTTGCCGCTAGGGGTGGTTAACCTCTTACAATAACAAAGGCATACACTGTAAAAAATTAAATGATCAATAAGTTATGACAACATATGTTTTTACTTTGCTTGAACTTATCAACATAAGTTAAGCAATTTTTAACTTTGAATTTATACAAGATTCAACTTGTTAAGTCAGTTTAATGTAATTTAAGTTGAAATGACTTAAACTTCCAAGTTGGGTGTACTTAATTTAAGGCAGCAACTTTTTTTACAGTGTAGGTTGAAGACGCAGTGATACGCGGAATGATGGGACTTGCTGTCATGCTGATGGATCTAATAATGTTTATGGATGAGTGAAAACATGCATGTTTTTTAACATGACTGTGGTATGAAGCAGGGCGCGGTTGCTAATGAGAGACAGATATCAGCGCCACACGTGAGTCCCGCGGATATAAAGGAATAAGGACATTTAATTCCTACGAACTACCCGCAAGTGCTGAATTACTAACGTACTCACACAGGTCAGTTTTAGGGATGCACCCAAATGAAAATTCTTGGCCGAAGCCGAATAATAATGAAACACTTGACCGAACACGATGTTTCGCATTTTTTTCATCTATTTTGTCAATTTTTTCACTATTGCATTAATTAAATAGTAAAAATTAGCTTTTTACTATTTTGTCTCGTTTTTCAGAGAAAAAAAATCTGATTACAAAAATACAATTTAAAAATATTTATTTAACACTAAACATTTTTTTTAACATTCCAGCAGATATTATACAAACAAAGCACAATATAACTTAAAATGCATCCCTAGTCAGGGTGCATCCCTAGTCAGTTTATTTGACGAATTAAACTTGTGAGGTAACGCAGCGCTGTTTCACTTGATCTAACTTTACACTATCATAGTAAACAGCATTTGAGTGTGTTGAACGTTTTAATGCTATTCTATGTGTTAGTTTGTTTGCTATATGAGACTAGCAGTAAGCTAGATCAACATTAGAATAACATACTGATCATATTCTATAACATTTCATCATGTTGAGCTGTACAACATTGATTTGTTTTATGTACATTTAATTTGCTCACCTGTCTAAAGGACATGCAAGAGCGGCGTCTCTGTCAAGTCATGACTCGTGAAGCTCTGTCAAGTCCAAGTTAGTTGCGGACGCGGAGCTCTCGACATCTCGAAAACGCCACGCTGATATTGATGCTCGTTTTAGTTCTCCTTTTGTCCCAAAGTCTGCTTGCCATGATCCGTGTGAACAAAACAACAACAGCGTGCCGCTAGACATTACGCACTACGCAGTTGTCCACGTCTGTCGCCATGGTAACTATGGCAGTACAAGCTCATTGACAAGTGAACAGGGACAGGCACTTTTAAAATTGTGAATTTCTCTGAATTTACAACACAGTCTCATCCCAAGGCGTCATCTAACTGACGCTTCTGACCATGCGTCAACATGCCGACGCACACACCACCCCCCAAACGTCAACATGAGACGCTCATCCTCGGGCGTCATCAAATGCCGCGCACCCTTTAGCGTCAGTTAGATGACGCTTCTGTTATGGGTAGGTTTAGGTCTGGGGTAGGGTTAGGATTAGACCACTAGGAGGCGCGTCTCATATTGACGCTCAAGGGGTACCCTGTGCGTCGGCATATTGACGCATGGCCAAACATGGTCTAAAGCGTCAGTTAGTTGACGCCTTGGGTGTGAGACTGGGCTGGAATTTACTAATACTTGGAAAATTTAGGATAATGGAAATACACAAATGAAAGAAATACACTGTGCAAGTGGTTTTTGGATATTTTGCAGAGGTGGAAAGTAACTAATTACAAATACTTTCGTTACAGTAGCCTACAAGAGTAGATTTTTCAATTTTCTTGAGTATAATTAAATTGTGGTACTTTTACTTTTACTTGAGTAAAATAAAAATAAAGTATTCAACTTCGCTACATTTATTTTTCACCAAAAGTACAAAGTACTTTGACAAAGGTGCCGACGGAAGGAGCAACAGGGCAAGCTGACATTTGACAGACACTTTTTAAACTGCGGTGGAGCCCTGCGCTGCAGCCAATCACAGACAGATCTGAAGCGCTTCAGCCAATAACAGACAGGTCTGACTCGGGTGCAAAACCAATCAAAACTTCCAGTTCGGATGGGGGGTGGGGCATTCAAAGTAACCGCACTTTGACATTCACTGGCGCTCGTGTTTTGAATCAGTGGCCTATCGTTTCAATATTTCAGTAAATGTAAGTGAGCTATACTGATATTCTGATTTAAAATTTTAATTATGGCAACTCCTGAAATGGGTAGGCCTAATCCCATTGATAATACCAGAGCACTGAGCAGTTGAAGTAAATAAACAACTCGGCTCACATGGACAGTTATTGCATGGACGGAGCAAGAATAATGTAAGTGTCTAAAAAACATGCACACAATTCAATTAAACGGTAAAGCTCGCCCTCTTTAACAATACTTTTAACAGTTAAACTCAATGTACGAAGCAATTACTTTGTACAAAGCTGAAAAAAACCTCAACAACCGTGAAATAAGATTCAAATGCTCTTATGGACTTACTTTTCAAAATTAGTAATAAAACAATCGCTCTTGACAACAGAGAAAGCTATGTTTGCTCAGCATTCCGTCAAACACTACAATTTATGAGTTTAATGTCAAGTTTTGCTCCAAAATCACAATACATGTCAGTCGTGTTTGAAATTTCCTCGGTGGTTTCATGTTGCTTCTTAACACAGAGTGAAGATATATTATTTTATTAAATTCTATGATACAAGCTATGTTGATTAGCATTGCATTAAAGGGTTAGTTCAACCAAAAATGAAAATTAGCCCATGATTTACTCACCCTCAAGTCCTTCTAGGTGTATATGACATTCTTCTTTCAGACGAATACAATCAGAGTTCTATTAAAAAAATGTCCTGGCTCTTCCAAGCTTTATAATGGGAGTGAATGGCTGGAAAAAAGAATTGAAGAAAAAAAAAATACTCCACATGGCTCCAGTGAGTTAATAAAGGCCTTCTGAAGTGAAGCCATGGGTTTTTGAAAGAAAAATACCCATATTTATAACTTTATAATCAAAAATAATTAATTTCCGCCAGACGACTGTACGTATATATTTTGATACACAATTATTACATATTGTAGCTTTAAAGTGGTAAATAAGTGTGTGGATTTATTTAAGCTGCATGGTTATAGACAGCAGACTAATCATGCAGTCATCTATCTATCTATCTATCTATCTATCTATCTATCTATCTATCTATCTATCTATCTATCTATCTATCTATCTATCTATCTGTCTGTCTGTCTGTTCATCCATCCATCTATTTGTTTATCATCTATCTATCATTTTTTTGCATCCTTCTATTTTTCTATCCATCTATTTATCTGTTTGTTTGTCATCATCTATCTTTATCATCTATCCATCCATCCATTATTTTATCATCCCTTTGTCTGTCTGTTTATGATCTATCCATCCATCTCAATATCCATATCCAAGTTTTCAAGAAGTAATTTTGGAGAGTGAAACAAAAGTGAAAACTTAATTTAAAATAAAACTAACCTTGACTCAATTCTTCTCCTCTCAATGTTACACAGAGGACAGGATTGCTTTATTCAAATTTATGATGTGTCTGTACAGCAGTGTGTGAATTTCTTTGATATAATAGTGCGATCATATGCACTATTCTCCAAAGCACCCTGCTGAATTCTCAGATCTGTTTTGAGATCACAGCGAAAGCATGTTCTGCTGACAACGAATTCTGCGCGCGCCGAAGACGATGAAGACGGATTTATGCAAGACAGTCTCATTACACCAGCCTAATTTAACCTTTGCGGGTGAGCAGTTCATAATATTACCTTCTTTTTAATTGGCCTGTTTGAGAGTTTGTTGATAGTTATTGTAATTGCTGCCATGAACAACTGGCTTTGCGTTTATAGGGAAGATCATTAAAAATCCATCATGGAGAAAGGAAGCAGAACTTCAAACGTTCACCAAGGGGAAGGCGTTTAGGGTTCTCCCACGCCGACTACAATTACCAATCCTGTTGCCTTCCAATAAAAACAGAACAGGCAGAGTGTGGGAGGGGGGGGAATTTGAGAGATAGATGAATGAGAATTAACTACAAACAGATAAAGAGTAAGATGAAATGAATGTGCATGTTGGGGACATGAACATGCACTAGGGGACGTTTGCCAGGGCAGGACAAGGGGGAGGCTCGGGTTCATTTAATCAGTACTAACGGCTACACTCGTTTTCTGTAATTCACCAACTTATTTGCAGTATTCTCAGAGAAGTGTGTATTCAGATCTCTCTCCCTATAGACGGTTTCATCGAACGCACGCGCGTTGCCCGGGTTACGCGCTGGCCCGAAGTTAACTTCCGGTCTGTGTTTGTTAACCGGTAATATCATAATATCATAATATCATTCTCTGGTAATATGGCGCCGACTACAAACGCAGTGAAAATTAAGGTGATGAGCAGACTGAAGTTGGGCTCAGGTTGTTGTGTTGTGGGATGCAACCTGAGGCTCTGGGACAAATACCTTATCAAAAATAAAAAATTTCGGTTTCCTAAAAACGAAGGGAGACGGCGAGCGTGGATCACCGCTGTGCGATGAGAGGCTTGGCAGCCAGGCAAGAATTCAAGGATCTGTAGCACTCACTTCGTTACAGGTAACAAACTCATGATAAGCAACAGATAATTATGGAAGCTTGTTTCCGGCCATGAAGAATAAAAAAATAATAATAATTGAGACTTTTTATCTCATAATTGCGAGATAAGAAGTCAGAATTGTGAGAAATAAAGTTGCAATTCTGAGAAATAAAGTCGCAACTGCGAGAAAAAAAGACAGAATTGAGACTTTTTATCTCACAATTCTGACTTTTTTCTCACAAAAAGTCTATGGTTTCTACAGATGAACTCTGTTGTTATTGACTCTACCGGAAGTTAAGTTTGGGCCACAAAAGCGCGCATGCGCAGTAACGTTTATGTTGTTGCCATTGAAACCGTCTATACTGAATATATTTCCCTATTTTTTTTTTTTTTTTTCAATGTGGTAACATCTAAATGATTTTCAGTTAAATGAGGGATTTAATCTGACTAAATTAGGTGACATCAATAATAGAATAGTTCATCTAAAAGGTCAAATTCAGTGACCTTGTAAATGGTCATGGAATTATATGGAAAATAATTAATAAAATAAAAAATATGAATGTTTAATTAAAAGATTTATGACATATGACATGGTTCTTGTTTGTGAGAGCCAGAAAGTTCCTGCAAAACTTAAAAAAAATTATTCAAATAACTGTTTGTTAGAAAGTGGCAGAATGTGCAAGCGTAGGAGTTTTTGTAGAAATCAGTGAGCAGGGGGTTGACGGTAATTGTCAGAGTAAACAAACCTCTATGACTAAACTCAATGTTCCACAACAGGGCCAAATCACCAGTTAACAAAATAATGATGAACGTAACCTCAGGGATGCAGGTGGGAAGTCCACAAATGAGAGAAATAATTGACGGACAGTGAAGCATTGACTTTGGCTTGAAGTTTCAGCCCAGTTCTGAGAGATGAGCATTGTGGGAAGTTGTGATTTAGAAAGAGCTTCAACCTTTCGGTCCTTGATGAGCATGGTTTCCCTCGTGTTGTCAATGTTTTAAAGACAAAACAACCGATTGCTCCCTTCGTTTCCTGCGCTGATCTCAATAAAGTTGGAGGGGACAGTTGTCAGTTCTTGCTGTTTCATACTCATGACATGAGATGTTCATGTGAAGCGTTTTCCAGTATAGCCTGGTTTACAAGCTTTTGTTGTGAACTTTATGTAAGAGAAAGTGAGAATAACAGTGTAGAGAGAAGAAACAGGAAGCAGTAAACCATGTCACTAAAATATTCAGTGTGGATGCTTGATCATCTCTTCACACAACATTTACAGTATAAACCCATTTTTAGAGGTCTCCCATGGCCTCAGATGTGACTGAATGAATAAAAACAGAAGCCAACCTGATAGTGAAAGCTTCAAATAACAGCTGTATTGATTTTGATTCAGGTGCAAATTATGAACCTACAGTTTAAATAAACCTTTTGTCAGTTCATGGTGCATATCCCTTTTCTCCATAATGACATTTATTGCTGTATCCTGATGACATAATACATCTTCTATAGTACTCAAATCAAATATGGCACCTACTGTTATGTATGTTATTTGTGTTACTACTGTTATGTATTTTACCATACTGTTATATTATAATACACTATTATTCCTGAGATACTACTAACAAAAAACCCCCCCTAAAAGTACCATAACTGTTAGAAGAAAAAAAATACCTTTAGGGGTACAGCAGTAGTATCCTAAAAATTACAAGTTTGTACCTTATACCTTAAAGTACTACTAATCTTTTAGGGGCAAGAAGGTACAAAGTTTTCCCTTTAAGGTTTCTGCATGAGTAGCGACTGTATATTTCCATCCAGGTTGTAAATTTAACTTGTGTGCAAAATAAGAATATCGTATATACTTTTTAAGAATTATACTTTTTTTCTCTAGAGTATAGTACTAAGTTTTTTTTTTTTTGGACATGCACCATGTAATTATTTAAAGGACTTTGGTGTAACATGTAAAATATGGTGAAATATGTTGTCTTTTTTTTGAAAAGGTAAATGTTGTCTTTGATCTAAACTCTTTATGAAAACTCCAGCAGAAAGTTATATTCTGGTGGGATGTTTGATTTCTCACAAGTAATTAGCATCACTGAATAAACATTAGACTTTAAAGAAGGTGGAACACGTACATCAAGAACTCGACTGTAGTAAAATAACATCGCAGCTCTCTGTAGGGTTCCAGCACTGATCCAATACTCTGATACCACCTTTAGTGAAGGGAAATCACCAAAGAAAAACAGAATAAAAGAGAAAGAGAGAGAGAGAGAGAGAGAGAGAGAGAGAGAGAGAGAGAGAGAGAGAGAGAGAGAGAGAGAGAGAGAGAGAGAGAGAGAGAGAGAGACTGTGGGGGAGAGCATGAAGACTGGTGGGCGTTTGGTAAGTAAGAGATGAATAAAGGACTTCCATAATTAAGGTGCTTATGAGTGTGGGCCTGCAGGGAGCGGAGTCTTTAATAAACATCAGATCTGGTTTGAAACACTTTTAGCCAGTGTCTCCCTCAATCTCTCATCTCTCAGTTCTATTTCGAAAATACAGTCATATTAATTTCATATTAAGTACTATATTTTTGACCAGTTAATTTTTAGATTATCTGTGTGCTATACAAGTACAAAGCACAAGCAGGGTTTTACAGCTCATTTTTATTAATGTAGGTACCTGTGAATCACAAACGTGACATCACATGTCAAAGTGAGCGAGCAGGACGTGGGTAATGTGTGCAGAGGAAGTGAGAGTGGAAAGGTGGCAGGAATACGGCACACTTTGTATGGAAGCTCAAAACAGAAATGTGATCAAATAGCAAGAAGAAAGCAGGAGAGAAAAGAGAGAGAGGGAGGTCAGGAAGGATGAGTCAGGATAGCTACGCCGCAGGATGTTTATATTCCTGCGGAGCGCGGAGAGAGGTGAGGCTGTGTCGCACCTTCTGCTCACCTGTCACACTCACCCACCCCCATGATTAATGAGCAGGAGTGTGTATGCGTGCAGCCGGACACTGAGAAAGGGCTGCCGTCAACCTCTAGAGATCTGAAATGTGTGTACAACATTATGCGAGAAGCCAAATGACCTGCCTTTAATGCTTAATTGATATGTAAATCATCTTTCTCAAAGCATTTCACATTTAACGGTGGATAAATCCCCTTTAGACACCTGGCCCACCACAAACAAGCACGCACACAGACACACACACACACACACACACACACACACACACGGCTGAATTTAGAATATGCCCCTAGGGAGCCAGAACATTGCATTACTGCACTCTGACAAGTTGGTTTGAAACTAATGAGATAGATTTTTCATGCAAAGCCCATGTGGGTTTGGGCAGTTGAGGGTGTGATGTTGTTGGTGAAGAAGAAAGCAGAAGTAAATAGAGGAGAGAAAGAGGTTTTTTTCAGTTTTTTTTTTTTTTCAGTTTTAGGTAATTCAACATTTAAGCTAAATCCTTGGTGGCTAGCAGTTTTTCTCATCTTTCATCATCTGGCGTTTTTTTTTTTTTAGTCTGCCTGACCTCACTTTAGTCTCTCTTTCGCACTGTTCAGACTCGAATGTTGTATGTAACTGAAACTGGAATGGAATGTATGTTTACAGTGTGTGTGTATATAATATATATATATATACACTCACCGGCCACTTTATTAGGTACCCCATGCTAGTAACGGGTTGGACCCCCTTTTGCCTTCAGAACTGCCTCAATTCTTCGTGGCATAGATTCAACAAGGTGCTGGAAGCATTCCTCAGGGAGTTTGGTCCATATTGACATGATGGCATCACACAGTTGCCGCAGATTTGTCGGCTGCACATCCATGATGCGAATCTCCCGTTCTACCACATCCCAAAGATGCTCTATTGGGTTGAGATCTGGTGACTGTGGAGGCCATTTTAGTACAGTGAACTCATTGTCATGTTCAAGAAACCAATTTGAAATGATTAGAGCTTTGTGACATGGTGGAAGTAGCCATCAGAGGATGGGTACATGGTGGCCATAAAGGGATGGACATGGTCAGAAACAATGCTCAGGTAGGCCGTGGCATTTAAACGATGCCCAATTGGCACTAAGGGGCCTAAAGTGTGGCAGGAAAACATCCCCCACACCATTACACCACCACCACCAGCCTGCACAGTGGTAACAAGGCATGATGGTTCCATGTTCTCATTCTGTTTACGCCAAATTCTGACTCTAACATCTGAATGTCTCAACAGAAATCGAGACTCATCAGACCAGGCAACATTTTTCCAGTCTTCAACTGTTCAATTTTGGTGAGCTCTTGCAAATTGTAGCCTCTTTTTCCTATTTGTAGTGGAGATGAGTGGTACCCGGTGGAGTCTTCTGCTGTTGTAGCCCATCCGCCTCAAGGTTGTGCGTGTTGTGGCTTCACAAATGCTTTGCTGCATACCTCGGTTGTAACGAGTGGTTATTTCAGTCACTGTTGCCCTTCTATCAGCTCGAACCAGTCTGGCCATTCTCCTCTGACCTCTGGCATCAACAAGGCATTTCCGCCCACAGAACTGCCGCTCACTGGATGTTTTTTCTTTTTCGGACCATTCTCTGTAAACCCTAGAGATGGTTGTGCGTGAAAATCCCAGTAGATTAGCAGTTTCTGAAATACTCAGACCAGCCCTTCTGGCACCAACAATCATGCCACGTTCAAAGTCACTCAAATCACCTTTCTTCCCCATACTGATGCTCAGTTTGAACTGCAGGAGATTGTCTTGACCATGTCTACATGCCTAAATGCACTGAGTTGCCGCCATGTGATTGGCTGCTTAGAAATTAAGTGTTAACGAGCAGTTGGACAGGTGTACCTAATAAAGTGGCCGGTGAGTGTATATATATATATACACTCACCGGCCACTTTATTAGGTACCCCATGCTAGTAACGGGTTGGACCCCCTTTTGCCTTCAGAACTGCCTCAATTCTTCGTGGCATAGATTCAACAAGGTGCTGGAAGCATTCCTCAGGGACTTTGGTCCATATTGACATGATGGCATCACACAGTTGCCGCAGATTTGTCGGCTGCACATCCATGATGCGAATCTCCCGTTCCACCACATCCCAAAGATGCTCTATTGGGTTGAGATCTGGTGACTGTGGAGGCCATTTTAGTACAGTGAACTCATTGTCATGTTCAAGAAACCAATTTGAAATGATTAGAGCTTTGTGACATGGTGGAAGTAGCCATCAGAGGATGGGTACATGGTGGCCATAAAGGGATGGACATGGTCAGAAACAATGCTCAGGTAGGCCGTGGCATTTAAACGATGCCCAATTGGCACTAAGGGGCCTAGAGTGTGCCAAGAAAACATCCCCCACACCATTACACCACCACCACCAGCCTGCACAGTGGTAACAAGGCATGATGGTTCCATGTTCTCATTCTGTTTACGCCAAATTCTGACTCTAACATCTGAATGTCTCAACAGAAATCGAGACTCATCAAACCAGGCAACATTTTTCCAGTCTTCAACTGTTCAATTTTGGTGAGCTCTTGCAAATTGTAGCCTCTTTTTCCTATTTGTAGTGGAGATGAGTGGTACCCGGTGGAGTCTTCTGCTGTTGTAGCCCATCCGCCTCAAGGTTGTGCGTGTTGTGGCTTCACAAATGCTTTGCTGCATACCTCGGTTGTAACGAGTGGTTATTTCAGTCAAAGTTGCTCTTCTATCAGCTCGAACCAGTCTGGCCATTCTCCTCTGACCCGCTCACTGGATGTTTTTTCTTTTTCGGACCATTCTCTGTAAACCCTAGAGATGGTTGTGCGTGAAAATCCCAGTAGATTAGCAGTTTCTGAAATACTCAGACCAGCCCTTCTGGCACCAACAATCATGCCACGTTCAATGTCACTCAAATCAACTTTCTTCCCCATACTGATGCTCGGTTTGAACTGCAGGAGATTGTCTTGACCATGTCTACATGCCTAAATGCACTGAGTTGCCGCCATGTGATTGGCTGCTTAGAAATTAAGTGTTAACGAGCAGTTGGACAGGTGTACCTAATAAAGTGGCCAGTGAGTGTATATATATATATATATATATATATATATATATATATATACTATATGTATAATGAATAAAAAGTTAAAAACAACAGCATTTGTTTAAAATATAAATCTTTTGTAACAATATACACTACTGTTTAAAAGTTTAGGGTCAGTGATTTTTTGAAAGAAATGAATACTTTTTCTGTATTTTTATATATTTTGTCCTGACCATTTTATTTAGTTTATTTTCTCTCTCCTTTTTTGTTGTTTTAATCGCAAATCTAAGCCTGGAAAAAAAAATGCCAATGTGGTAAGAAAAATAAACATAATTCCAGATTTGATGATCTCTGACAAGTAAAACATCCAATTTTGCAAATTGTAATCTCTCTAATATAAGTATGCATTAGTACATTTGCTCAAATTGTCAAATCAAAGCGATATTTATATGCAAAACACAACAGTGATCTCAATCAGAGTGACAGCAATTAAAATTGAGCATATTCATTCAATACACTTGCTTAAATATCGCATATGAACTTTTGTGCATTCACAAACCATCCAACTAAAGAAATACACTGACGTGAAATTACAGACATTACATATCAGAGACAATCCCATTTAGTAGAGTGAGTTTGAATATTTCCTTAGCTTGCTTGACTGTAGAGCTGAGTTTGCAATGTGACAAAAGAAAACCACGTACCATTTTGTCATTCCATACTGCTACTAATTGCACAAACTAGCTTGTTACCAGAAAAGCAACACCATTTTGAAAACATCTGAGCTCGCTATTGAAAAATGCATTGCATGAAGCCAGCCAATCACTGTGGGCGGTTTGTAGGCATACAGTCTAAAGCTTAGACTACTTACTTAATTACACTGTCCTGTACGACATGCATTTACATTCTTTTTTTGTATCCAATGTGCACTTTCATGCAATTAAGAACATCTGCCAGAAATGTAAATGCAACCTCAGGAATTGTGGGTAACAGTAATGTTACAGCCTAATGGATACAAGTGCCTGCTTTCATATGCTGCTGTTCTCTTTACCCATGATTTCAAAAACATCATTGTATTACATAATCGGACATGAAAGCTTAAATAAGACATCCCTTCGGAAATCTTCCATGTGATGGAGCTTTGATGCACTGTTTTGTAGCGCTGGCAGGCTTGTGTGTGTGTATGCGTGATTCAGTATGTCAGCCAACACTCAGCGGGTGTGTGGGAGTTGCAAGTATCGATCTGTTACAGATAGCTGGTGGGAGTTCTCTGATAGCCGCTCCATGCTGGCCTTTGTTTCAGAGGAAGGCATCCAAGAGTAGACACTGAAGTCTAATGGGGTCGAGATTGATAAGACCAACTCTAATCCCTATCATTACTTGCTCTAAACTTTCCTCAGACTCCCACCTCAACCCAGCGGTACTTTGTCAACAATCCCCCTCGCAAAAAGGTGACTTATGTGTGGAACTGTGGACTGGACTGAATTTGGTTCAGTGCTTGTGAGTTTGCAGATCTGATGGTTGCAGGGTGTGTATTCATACTAGAGCTTTTACGTTTGACTTCTGCAATAGCAAACAGCACATGGATCTGCTTTCAAAACTTTTCGGGATATGATTCATGTGCCTTTTTGTAACTGATTGCAACATAATCCGACTGCTACCGATGATAGGGCTGCACAATGTTCTGAAACTCTAGATGCTGCAGGCTGATGGGCCCTTAACACAATCTGATGATATTTGCATCCTTAACTACATTTCTGTCAGGACCACTATCGTCAAATACGATTGACAATTAGCATACAGTTTGGATTGGCGGTATGGTTCCGTTCTAGGCGAGAACAAATCGGTTACCTAACGTAACCTCGGTTCTCTCTAGAAGAGGGAACGAGTATTGCGTAAGCTAGCTTACGCTGCGGGAAAGATTAATCTTTGCTGAGATATTGAAGCCAAAAAATTATTTCATAATTTGTATCCATACACAACGCAGTTCCTCTGCGGCAGACCTAGAGCAGGCTAGCTAGCAGCTCATTGGTTCGCTCAGAGAGAACTGCTTAAGCCTATGGGAGAGCGGGGCTGAACCCGCTTCCAATGAGAGGCGCCCGCGCGCTCATTGCGTCATAGCCCGCCAGAATGGGCGTGGCTATGGTGTATATAACAGTCTCTCCCAGGCTTATATGTTGATTTATTTCAGCGTGAAGCGAAACGCTAGTAGCGCAAGCACGGCCGGGAACGCAATACTCGTTCCCTCTTCTAGAGAGAACCGAGGTTACGTTAGGTAACCGATTCGTTCTCTTACGAGAGGTTCTCTCGTATTGCGTAAGCTAGCTTACGCTGCGGGAACACCTGGTCAACGCCGTGCGCGCTATGAATCCACTCATGAATCCCAGGGTGATACCGGGGGATTTTTAACGTGGAGTGAATGTAATATGAGGCCGGCAGAGCGGGCACATGAAGTGTATACATAAGCATGTATGAGGCCGGCAGAGCGGGCACATGAAGTGTATAAGCATTTAAGGAGAGCACAAGGGGCGAACCGGTTGTGTGAGGGACTCCCAGTAATGCAGCTTCTTAGGGAGCTGGTCGTTAGACAGCTAGTAATTTTGCCTGCAAGGCGGGAACTTCCAAGTTGTAAAATCTGACAAAAGTGGACGGGGAGGCCCATCCCGCGGCCACACAAATGTCATGAATGGAAATTCCACAGGACCATGCCCACGATGAGGCCATGCCTCTAGTGGAGTGCGCCCTGATGCCCAGAGGGCAGGGCAGGCATTTAGATGCGTAAGCAGAGGCGATAGCGTCTACTATCCATCTAGACAGTGTCTGTTTAGAGGCGGCCAGACCTTTGGTGCGCCCCCCAAACGACACGAAAAGGTGCTCAGCGCGTCTGAACGCGGCAGCGCGCGTAGTGTACAATCTCAGAGCCCGCACCGGGCAGAGGAGATTGGCGTCGCGCTCACTATCGGATGAAGGCAGAGCCGATAGGGAAATAATCTGAGCCCTGAACGGGGTACCAATCGCCTTCGGGACATAGCCATGTCTATGTTTGAGAATGACAACAGAATCATTCGGGCCAAACTCGAGACACGCGGCGCTGGATGAGAGCGCGTGAAGATCCCCCACGCGTTTTACTGAGAACAGAGCCGTCAGAAAAACGGTTTTGAGCGAGAGGTATTTTAGGTCCACAGACTCGAGCGGTTCGAACGGGGGTGCTTTCATAGCTTCGAGAACTATAGAAAGATCCCAGATAGGAACCGAAGCGGGGCGCGGAGGGTTCATCCTCTTAGCTCCCCTGAGGAAGCGGATGACTAACTCGTCTTTGCCCAGGGACTGAGCGCGTCGGGGTTCAGAGAACGCCGCGACGGCTGCCACGTAAACCTTGAGAGTGGAGGGGGACCTGCCCTTGTCCAGCATCTCTTGAAGGAAAACAAGCAAAGACGGCACCTCGCATGACCGTGGGTCCAGATGTTTGTCGGTGCACCATTTTGAGAACACAGACCATTTAGACGCATAGAGCCTTCTCGTGGAAGGTGCTCTAGCCTGTATGATAGTGTTTCTTACTCCTTCTGGCAAATCGACGAATAGTCGTTGATCACCCATGCATGTAGCGCCCAGCGCCGTGGATGGGGGTGCCAGATCGTGCCGCGAGCTTGAGAGAGGAGATCTGCTCTGACTGGGATGGGCCACGGGGCTGTCTGCGACAGCTGAATGAGCTCCGGAACCCAATTCTGACTCTCCCAACGCGGGGCTATGAGGAGCACCGAGTGGCGTGTGTCCCTGATCCTCTGAATTACCTGTGGTAGCAGAGCGATTGGAGGGAATGCATAGAGCGGGCGGCGAGGCCATTCCTGGGCTAGCGCGTCCTCGCTCCTTGAGAAAAATATTGGGCAGTGAGCGTTCTCTTCTGACGCGAAGAGGTCCACCTCTGCTCTGCCGAATAGCCGCCACAGTATTTGGACCGTTTGTGTGTTCAGGGACCATTCTCCTGAGGAGATGAGGTTCCTGGACAGTATGTCTGGACCGTCGTTCAGATGGCCCGGCACATGCGTCGCTCTGAGCGAGAGCAGGCGGCTCTGAGACCAAACTAAAATGCGGTGTGTCAGTAGGAAGAGATTCCCGGACCTGACACCGCCCTGACGGTTGAGATAGGAGACCACAGCCATGTTGTCCGAACGGATCAGGACGTGGTGTCCCCGAATGAGCGGGAGGAAGCGCGAAAGCGCGTTCTCGACCGCAAGCATTTCCAGACAGTTTATGTGTAAGGGGCTTTCCTGTGTCGACCAATGGCCGAAGGCCGGTGAGCCCTCGCAGACTGCACCCCAACCCGTGTTGGATGCATCTGTCGAGATGACTTTTCGATTGACTGGGTTGAAGGGAGCTCTTTGTCCAGTTGACAGAGAGGCCCAGCGTTTTCAGATGGTCGAGGAGAACTGCGCGGTGCGACAGAAGCTCCGTCTGTGATTGGGCCAAAATCAGCCAGTCGTCCAGATAATTCAATATGCGCAGCCCCTGGCTCCGCAGGAGGGCGAGCGCCGTATCCATGCACTTCGTAAATGTGCGGGGCGCCAGGGATAAGCCGAACGGGAGAACGGCGTATTGATAAACATGACCCTCGAAGGCGAAACGTAAGAATGGCCTGTGACGGGGATTTATCTGGATCTGAAAATAGGCGTCTTTCAGGTCTAGAGAGATGAACCAGTCCCCCTGGCGCACCTGCGCGAGGAGTTTCCTGGTAGTGAGCATCTTGAACGGTCTCTTCATGAGCACTTTGTTCAAAGACCTGAGATCTAAAATCGGTCTGAGGCCGCCGTCTTTCTTGGGAACCAGAAAATAACGGCCGTAAAACCCCGACTCGGTCATAGATGGTGGGACTCTCTCTATGGCGCCCTTTTGCAACAGCGTCGCAATTTCTGAGCGGAGCGTGCCGGCGGCCAGCGGGCTGACAGTAGATTCGAGCCAGCCGTTCTTTATAATGCTTAGTACCCACGGGGAAATGCCTGGAATGGCTTCCCACGCTTTGGAGCATGCGGCTAGTGGCCGAATGGCTATATCGCCCTGATTGCTGCACATAGCGGGCTGGACACAGTGTGTGGGCGCGCTTTGAATGTGTGTGGCAACGGGATTTGCACTCAGAGAGGAGTCTATGGGCCGTGAAACAGAGCGAGCAGAGAGGGGACACGCGCACGAGCTCGTGGGCGTGTTTATGTTCTCTGATATTAGAGCGGGCTGTGCCCGTTTCATGTGATGGGGCTCTGATAGAGACACGGGATATGTAATGCTTGTGTGTATGGGTGAGCACATGATTGTGGGCACATTTTCTACACAACTGGCAAATTTTCTCTTTTTGAGATTTCTCTGGGTAGCCGTAAAAACGGCTTTTTGTCGCTCGCAAGCGGGCTGGGACACCGGCTTGTTTGTGGCGGTCAACACTACAGCAGTCGGCGAAATAACGGGGACTGGCAGAGGGCGAAGCTTTGACGGCGGTCCGGCCGCAGCGGGAGAGCACCGTCGTTTTCTTGACTTTGCTAGGCAGACTTCTGATGATCAGGCTTCAGCGTGATCTTAGGTCGCGGGCCTCGAGGGGGCGGCGGTCTGCGGCGGCTGTCAGAGCGAGAGTGAGGGCGGCCGCCCTGTTTGCGCTGGGCTGTTTGAGTCTGCGGAGGGGGGCGCTGTGGTGGAGCTCTGGCAGGAGGCTCGCGAGAGCGGCCCGCGGAAGAGCTGGCGCGGCGGGGCAGAAACAAATTCATCGCCTGAGTAGCTTTCTGGACCTCAGAAAAGCGATCGACGATTCCCGTGACAGCAGATCCAAAAAGGCCCGTCGGGGAGAGGGGCGCGTTAAGAAACGCGGCGCGCTCAGAATCTCCCATGTCGGCGAGCGTGAGCCATAAGTGTCTCTCGGCAACACAAAGGCTGGCCATGCATCTCCCCAGAGCTTGTGCGGCGGCTTTAGTGGCGCGAAGGGCGAGGTCCGTAGCACTTCTCAGATCCGTGACAGCGGGGGAGGGGTTTCTACCGCCTTCGGCCCACTCACGGAGAATATCGCTCTGTAATACTTGGAGGACAGACATAGAATGTAGCGCTGCGGCGGCCTGACCGGCGGCGGCGTAGGCGCGAGCATGAAAGCTCGAGGTCGCTCTGCAAGCTTTCGAAGGAAGCGTGGGGGAAGAGCGCCATCTAGCAGAGGGCGGGCAGAGGTGTGCGGCGACCAAGTCCTCGACGGGCGGCATGGCTGAGTAACCTTTTTCGGTGGCTCCGTCCACCGAGCGCAGCGAGGCGGATATATCGGAGCGGTTTCTAGCCGAGAGCGGGGCATTCCAGGACTTCGTCAGCTCTGTGTGAAGTTCAGGCAGGAATGGGGCGGCCCGGTTACACGCGGGGGTCGAGCGCCGATGAAAAAAGCTGCCGTCCATCCGGTTCGGGGCCTGCTCGGGTGGAGGAGACCACTCGAGACCGAGGCGTTCGACGGCCTGTAAGAGGAGGCGCATTAGTTCCTCCTCTATCCCGGCGCGGATCCCCGCCGACTCTCTCGTGGATCCGAGAGATGACCAATCTTCACTGTCTGATGCGAGCAGTGAACATGAGTCCTTCTCCTCCGCGGCGTCATCGGAAGCGACAGAGCGGCCACTCGGCGGCAACTGTATGTCCGGCAGGGGCGGGGAGGGAGAGCGGGAAGCGGGAAGCGGCGGCGGCGGCCCGCATGGTTTCGCTGGGGGCTCCGGCGGCCTCTGGGAGCGGCGTTTCTTCTTACGCGGCGAAGAGGAAGGCGGCGCGGGAACGGATTTTGCTGCCAGAAGTCGTGCCCGCAGGGACGACAACGGCAGGCTCTCACAGAAGTCGCATCCTCCATCCGCGAGGGCGAGTTCTGCGTGCTCGAGTCCCAGGCAGAGAGCGCAGATGACATGGCGGTCTCCGTCCTCGAGACGAGCGCGGCAAGAGCCGCAGGAAAAACGAGACATCTTTAAAAAGACGCTCGGCTCTTTTAGATATAAATTGAGAAAAGAGAAGGATACAGTTGTCGGATGGCGCTAGCTTGCAGGGCGGCTGAAGGTGGCGAAGACGGCCGGCTTCTTCAGGGTCCGGGAGCTCGCTAGAGTGATGCCTTCTCGACGGCGACGGCTTTTCTCAGGACAGCAGAAGCGTGCAGCTTGCTGAAGATGAAATGAATCAACATATAAGCCTGGGAGAGACTGTTATATACACCATAGCAGTTCTCTCTGAGCGAACCAATGAGCTGCTAGCTAGCCTGCTCTAGGTCTGCCGCAGAGGAACTGCGTTGTGTATGGATACAAATTATGAAATAATTTTTTGGCTTCAATATCTCAGCAAAGATGAATCTTTCCCGCAGCGTAAGCTAGCTTACGCAATACGAGAGAACCTCTCGTAAGAGAACTCCCTGCGCATCCATGCAGCCTAGCATGGATAAGAGCAGGGAGAGCAGCAATAACCCCCCTTAGGGTCAACAGAACAGAACCAACATGAATGTATTGCAGATATCATTAATTCAAGATTTTAAAATACAACATAATTCGAGAATTTATTCGGATTCAAGGGGAATCAGAATGCCAAATGCTGACTGGGCAAGAGGAGGAGCTGGGGATGGAGGAGGGTAATTAGCTCCTGAGAAATGCGATAGTAGCTGAAAAATCACAGGACAGGTTAATCACTTTTGGAGGTTGGCTCCATTTATCATCAAAACAAAAATAAATGACAGATTAGGTGGGTGAGGGTGATCCTCGCTCCGATGTGGGACAACAGGTCATCAAACTGGGTGATCAGGCATCTTGCAAATAGACAACCGTCTAGCACTTGCCCCTCCCACAAGAAGCGGATCTCTCCTCAGACACGTCAATTCCGCTTCAAACTTTTGCTTTTTACGCGGTGTCCTATTTGCTCTGGACGCGCGAATGGATTCAAAATGTTATCCAACTGGACGTGATAGACTCGAATTTGACGCTCTATTCGCGTTTGGTGCACAAGGCAGCATAAGGGTTCACAAAATTTACATTTCGGTTTGATACGACACGGTTCGGTACGTTTTCGATACAGCAAAGAGAAAGAAATGCCAGAGAAATTTCCTTTATTTAAAATGTTTATTTATTTATTAAAACTAACATCATAAAGTATGATCTTTTTTTACTTTAAACAATGATGGAGCTATACTTGACCCATCTCTGGGGTGTCTTCTTAGCAGCATATAAAACAAAAACAGCTCTTTATAGATATAATTTTGTAGTAGTTATAAACAAGGGTTTATTTTATTTAAGTTTTATTTTAAGTTTGCAAGGCTCCAGATTAACATTTTTAGGGCAGCAATTGTATTCATAATGTCGAAATAATAATTCAAAAGCAAAATGAAAAAAATAATAATAATTGGGAGTGGAAATGGCAGCCACCTGGTTACTGTAACGAGGTGCGGTTGAAGCAGGATCCAAATGCAACACACGCTTTATTTAACAGACTATAAACTAAACTTGGATACAGGACTTAGGAACAGGATACAAGAACAACCAACATCAACGTTAACAGTCAAACATTAAACAAGAACTCACAAAGACAAGGCTGAAACACAGGGCTTAAATAATCAGGGACAAACGAGCTAGTCAAGATAATAAGGGGGCGTGAGAAATCAGAAACACCAGGGATAACTAATAGACAAGACAGGGAACCATAGAACATGACAGGACACAAACCCACATCGTGACATAACCCCCCAAAAAAATACTTGGGGAAATCCACGGGAGGAACCTCCGGGCTGTAAACGGGTTCAAGAGAAGCCTCCCGGAGCTTGAAGGGCACAGGCAAGGCGAGGCGCAGAGGCGGGGCCGGCAGGGCGAGGCGCAGAGGAGGAGTCCTCCTTCTCCTCCTCCTGCGACGGCGCGTCACTGGGCTTGTCTTACTCACTAGGCTAGATTCGGACCTGGACGCACTTGACTCACTTGATTCGGCACTTGACACACTTGACTCGGTACTTGACTCACTTGACTCGGTACTTGACTCACTTGATTGACTCGGCACTTGACTTCCTCAACTCGGCACTTGACTCACTTGATTCACTTGACTCGGTACTTGAGCTGGCACTTGACTCACTTGATTCACTTGACTCGGTACTTGACTTGGCACTTGACTCACTTGACTCGGCACTTGGCTCCTTCGAGTCGGCTGGCATGCGCTCAAACTCCGGTTCGGCCGACGAAACCTCTGCTGTCTCTGGATTAGCAAGTTCAACAGGACCAGTGCGGAATAAGGGCTCGAGGGGTCCGACACGAGGAGTGGGTTTGACTGGGCAGATGTGAAGTGCAGGCTCGTGGAGCGCGGTCTCGGCAGGGCTGAAGTGAAGCGCGGGCTCGACTAGGCAGACGTGAATTGCAGCCACAGTATTTGGACCGTTTGTGTGTTCAGGGACCATTCTCCTGAGGAGATGAGGTTCCTGGACAGTATGTCTGGACCGTCGTTCAGATGGCCCGGCACATGCGTCGCTCTGAGCGAGAGCAGGCGGCTCTGAGACCAAACTAAAATGCGGTGTGTCAGTAGAAAGAGATTCCTGGACCTGACACCGCCCTGACGGTTGAGATAGGAGACCACAGCCATGTTGTCCGAACGGATCAGGACGTGGTGTCCCCGAACGAGCGGGAGGAAGCGCGAAAGCGCGTTCTCGACCGCAAGCATTTCCAGACAGTTTATGTGTAAGGGGCTTTCCTGTGTCGACCAATGGCCGAAGGCCGGTGAGCCCTCGCAGACTGCACCCCAACCCGTGTTGGATGCATCTGTCGAGATGACTTTTCGATTGACTGGGTTGAAGGGAGCTCTTTGTCCAGTTGACAGAGAGGCCCAGCGTTTTCAGATGGTCGAGGAGAACTGCGCGGTGCGACAGAAGCTCCGTCTGTGATTGGGCCAAAATCAGCCAGTCGTCCAGATAATTCAATATGCGCAGCCCCTGGCTCCGCAGGGGGGCGAGCGCCGTATCCATGCACTTCGTAAATGTGCGGGGCGCCAGGGATAAGCCGAACGGGAGAACGGCGTATTGATAAACATGACCCTCGAAGGCGAAACGTAAGAATGGCCTGTGACGGGGATTTATCTGGATCTGAAAATAGGCGTCTTTCAGGTCTAGAGAGATGAACCAGTCCCCCTGGCGCACCTGCGCGAGGAGTTTCCTGGTAGTGAGCATCTTGAACGGTCTCTTCATGAGCACTTTGTTCAAAGACCTGAGATCTAAAATCGGTCTGAGGCCGCCGTCTTTCTTGGGAACCAGAAAATAACGGCCGTAAAACCCCGACTCGGTCATAGATGGTGGGACTCTCTCTATGGCGCCCTTTTGCAACAGCGTCGCAATTTCTGAGCGGAGCGTGCCGGCGGCCAGCGGGCTGACAGTAGATTCGAGCCAGCCGTTCTTTATAATGCTTAGTACCCACGGGGAAATGCCTGGAATGGCTTCCCACGCTTTGGAGCATGCGGCTAGTGGCCGAATGGCTATATCGCCCTGATTGCTGCACATAGCGGGCTGGACACAGTGTGTGGGCGCGCTTTGAATGTGTGTGGCAACGGGATTTGCACTCAGAGAGGAGTCTATGGGCCGTGAAACAGAGCGAGCAGAGAGGGGACACGCGCACGAGCTCGTGGGCGTGTTTATGTTCTCTGATATTAGAGCGGGCTGTGCCCGTTTCATGTGATGGGGCTCTGATAGAGACACGGGATATGTTATGCTTGTGTGTATGGGTGAGCACATGATTGTGGGCACATTTTCTACACAACTGGCAAATTTTCTCTTTTTGAGATTTCTCTGGGTAGCCGTAAAAACGGCTTTTTGTCGCTCGCAAGCGGGCTGGGACACCGGCTTGTTTGTGGCGGTCAACACTACAGCAGTCGGCGAAATAACGGGGACTGGCAGAGGGCGAAGCTTTGACGGCGGTCCGGCCGCAGCGGGAGAGCACCGTCGTTTTCTTGACTTTGCTAGGCAGACTTCTGATGATCAGGCTTCAGCGTGATCTTAGGTCGCGGGCCTCGAGGGGGCGGCGGTCTGCGGCGGCTGTCAGAGCGAGAGCGAGGGCGGCCGCCCTGTCTGCGCTGGGCTGTTTGAGTCTGCGGAGGGGGGCGCTGTGGTGGAGCTCTGGCAGGAGGCTCGCGAGAGCGGCCCGCGGAAGAGCTGGCGCGGCGGGGCAGAAACAAATTCATCGCCTGAGTAGCTTTCTGGACCTCAGAAAAGCGATCGACGATTCCCGTGACAGCAGATCCAAAAAGGCCCGTCGGGGAGAGGGGCGCGTTAAGAAACGCGGCGCGCTCAGAATCTCCCATGTCGGCGAGCGTGAGCCATAAGTGTCTCTCGGCAACACAAAGGCTGGCCATGCATCTCCCCAGAGCTTGTGCGGCGGCTTTAGTGGCGCGAAGGGCGAGGTCCGTAGCACTTCTCAGATCCGTGACAGCGGGGGAGGGGTTTCTACCGCCTTCGGCCCACTCACGGAGAATATCGCTCTGTAATACTTGGAGGACAGACATAGAATGTAGCGCTGCGGCGGCCTGACCGGCGGCGGCGTAGGCGCGAGCATGAAAGCTCGAGGTCGCTCTGCAAGCTTTCGAAGGAAGCGTGGGGGAAGAGCGCCATCTAGCAGAGGGCGGGCAGAGGTGTGCGGCGACCAAGTCCTCGACGGGCGGCATGGCTGAGTAACCTTTTTCGGCGGCTCCGTCCACCGAGCGCAGCGAGGCGGATATATCGGAGCGGTTTCTAGCCGAGAGCGGGGCATTCCAGGACTTCGTCAGCTCTGTGTGAAGTTCAGGCAGGAATGGGGCGGCCCGGTTACACGCGGGGGTCGAGCGCCGATGAAAAAAGCTGCCGTCCATCCGGTTCGGGGCCTGCTCGGGTGGAGGAGACCACTCGAGACCGAGGCGTTCGACGGCCTGTAAGAGGAGGCGCATTAGTTCCTCCTCTATCCCGGCGCGGATCCCCGCCGACTCTCTCGTGGATCCGAGAGATGACCAATCTTCACTGTCTGATGCGAGCAGTGAACATGAGTCCTTCTCCTCCGCGGCGTCATCGGAAGCGACAGAGCGGCCACTCGGCGGCAACTGTATGTCCGGCAGGGGCGGGGAGGGAGAGCGGGAAGCGGGAAGCGGCGGCGGCGGCCCGCATGGTTTCGCTGGGGGCTCCGGCGGCCTCTGGGAGCGGCGTTTCTTCTTACGCGGCGAAGAGGAAGGCGGCGCGGGAACGGATTTTGCTGCCAGAAGTCGTGCCCGCAGGGACGACAACGGCAGGCTCTCACAGAAGTCGCATCCTCCATCCGCGAGGGCGAGTTCTGCGTGCTCGAGTCCCAGGCAGAGAGCGCAGATGACATGGCGGTCTCCGTCCTCGAGACGAGCGCGGCAAGAGCCGCAGGAAAAACGAGACATCTTTAAAAAGACGCTCGGCTCTTTTAGATATAAATTGAGAAAAGAGAAGGATGCAGTTGTCGGATGGCGCTAGCTTGCAGGGCGGCTGAAGGTGGCGAAGACGGCCGGCTTCTTCAGGGTCCGGGAGCTCGCTAGAGTGATGCCTTCTCGACGGTGACGGCTTTTCTCAGGACAGCAGAAGCGTGCAGCTTGCTGAAGATGAAATGAATCAACATATAAGCCTGGGAGAGACTGTTATATACACCATAGCAGTTCTCTCTGAGCGAACCAATGAGCTGCTAGCTAGCCTGCTCTAGGTCTGCCGCAGAGGAACTGCGTTGTGTATGGATACAAATTATGAAATAATTTTTTGGCTTCAATATCTCAGCAAAGATGAATCTTTCCCGCAGCGTAAGCTAGCTTACGCAATACGAGAGAACCTCTCGTAAGAGAACTCCCTGCGCATCCATGCAGCCTAGCATGGATAAGAGCAGGGAGAGCAGCAATAACCCCCCTTAGGGTAAACAGAACAGAACCAACATGAATGTATTGCAGATATCATTAATTCAAGATTTTAAAATACAACATAATTCGAGAATTTATTCGGATTCAAGGGGAATCAGAATGCCAAATGCTGACTGGGCAAGAGGAGGAGCTGGGGATGGAGGAGGGTAATTAGCTCCTGAGAAATGCGATAGTAGCTGAAAAATCACAGGACAGGTTAATCACTTTTGGAGGTTGGCTCCATTTATCATCAAAACAAAAATAAATGACAGATTAGGTGGGTGAGGGTGATCCTCGCTCCGATGTGGGACAACAGGTCATCAAACTGGGTGATCAGGCATCTTGCAAATTGACAACCGTCTAGCACTTGCCCCTCCCACAAGAAGCGGATTTCTCCTCAGACACGTCAATTCCGCTTCAAACTTTTGCTTTTTACGCGGTGTCCTATTTGCTCTGGACGCGCGAATGGATTCAAAATGTTATCCAACTGGACGTGATAGACTCGAATTTGACGCTCTATTCGCGTTTGGTGCACAAGGCAGCATAAGGGTTCACAAAATTTACATTTCGGTTTGATACGACACGGTTCGGTACGTTTTCGATACAGCAAAGAGAAAGAAATGCCAGAGAAATTTCCTTTATTTAAAATGTTTATTTATTTATTAAAACTAACATCATAAAGTATGATCTTTTTTTACTTTAAACAATGATGGAGCTATACTTGACCCATCTCTGGGGTGTCTTCTTAGCAGCATATAAAACAAAAACAGCTCTTTATAGATATAATTTTGTAGTAGTTATAAACAAGGGTTTATTTTATTTAAGTTTTATTTTAAGTTTGCAAGGCTCCAGATTAACATTTTTAGGGCAGCAATTGTATTCATAATGTCGAAATAATAATTCAAAAGCAAAATGAAAAAAATAATAATAATTGGGAGTGGAAATGGCAGCCACCTGGTTACTGTAACGAGGTGCGGTTGAAGCAGGATCCAAATGCAACACACGCTTTATTTAACAGACTATAAACTAAACTTGGATACAGGACTTAGGAACAGGATACAAGAACAACCAACATCAACGTTAACAGTCAAACATTAAACAAGAACTCACAAAGACAAGGCTGAAACACAGGGCTTAAATAATCAGGGACAAACGAGCTAGACAAGATAATAAGGGGGCGTGAGAAATCAGAAACACCAGGGATAACTAATAGACAAGACAGGGAACCATAGAACATGACAGGACACAAACCCACATCGTGACATAACCCCCCAAAAAAATACTTGGGGAAATCCACGGGAGGAACCTCCGGGCTGTAAACGGGTTCAAGAGAAGCCTCCCGGAGCTTGAAGGGCACAGGCAAGGCGAGGCGCAGAGGCGGGGCCGGCAGGGCGAGGCGCAGAGGAGGAGTCCTCCTTCTCCTCCTCCTGCGACGGCGCGTCACTGGGCTTGTCTTACTCACTAGGCTAGATTCGGACCTGGACGCACTTGACTCACTTGATTCGGCACTTGACACACTTGACTCGGTACTTGACTCACTTGACTCGGTACTTGACTCACTTGATTGACTCGGCACTTGACTTCCTCAACTCGGCACTTGACTCACTTGATTCACTTGACTCGGTACTTGAGCTGGCACTTGACTCACTTGATTCACTTGACTCGGTACTTGACTTGGCACTTGACTCACTTGACTCGGCACTTGGCTCCTTCGAGTCGGCTGGCATGCGCTCAAACTCCGGTTCGGCCGACGAAACCTCTGCTGTCTCTGGATTAGCAAGTTCAACAGGACCAGTGCGGAATAAGGGCTCGAGGGGTCCGACACGAGGAGTGGGTTTGACTGGGCAGATGTGAAGTGCAGGCTCGTGGAGCGCGGTCTCGGCAGGGCTGAAGTGAAGCGCGGGCTCGACTAGGCAGACGTGAATTGCAGGCTTGTGGAGCGCGGTCGTGGCAGGGCTGAAGTGAAGCGCAGTCTTGCGGAGCGCGGGCTCGGCTGGGCAGATGTGAATTGCAGGCTTGTGGAGCGCGGTCTCGGCAGGGCTGAAGTGAAGCGCGGGCGCGACCGGGCTGACGTGAAGCGCAGGCTCTCGCAGCTTCTTCTCCTCCACGCCCACAGTAAACAAAGAGCCGCTCCACAACAGGGCAAGGTCAATATACCACTCTAAAGACCCGTGCGGATCAGGTTCGGGCATCAGAGACCGGAGTGGTTCCGATAATCCCCCGCGGAAGAAGATCATCAAGCACTGGGTTCTCATTTGCGCGAGATGTGCCAGTTCAATGAAGTCCGCGACGTACTCCTCTATGGTGCGATTCTCTTGACGGAGACGAAGAATCTGGACGTCTGGACTCCAGACAGGCATGGCTGCTGGATCACGATGCGGTGAGTTCTTCTGTAACGAGGTGCGGTTGAAGCAGAGATGAAGCAGGATCCAAATGCAACACACGCTTTATTTAACAGACTATAAACTCAACTTGGATACAGGACTCAGGAACAGGATACAAGAACAACCAACATCAACGTTAACAGTCAAACATTAAACAAGAACTCAAAGACAAGGCTGAAACACAGGGCTTAAATAATCAAGGACAAACGAGCTAGACAAGATAATAAGGGGGCGTGAGAAATCAGAAACACCTGGGATAACTACTAGACAAGACAGGGAACCATAGAACATGACAGGACACAAACCCACATCGTGACAGTTACAATGGTAATTTAATGTCTTTTGTATTTTTAAATGAGTGTGAGTTTTCCTACATCTTGAAACTTTTAGTTTTATAAATGGGGGTAATCTTTGAAGGATGAACAAATAATGTTTTGGTCATCACATTAAAAATAACATTTAAATATGATCATATTTGAGTTTTGAAGTGCTGGAAAAAGATGTTTGACAAACTTGAAAGCATTTGACTATTCCTGCCAAACTTCCATGGTTACAGTTA
Source organism: Rhinichthys klamathensis goyatoka (assembly GCF_029890125.1). NCBI lineage: Eukaryota > Metazoa > Chordata > Actinopteri > Cypriniformes > Leuciscidae > Rhinichthys > Rhinichthys klamathensis. The sequence continues at coordinate 1,339,991 of NW_026606580.1, forward strand.
GTGTTACTACATCAAATCCATGGTGAATGTTTCTGATTTGTGGACTTAAAGTCTAAAACTAGTTCAATCATGGCACAATGTTTCTCCTGGTTTTCACGTCAGCACTGTTTGGTAGAGATCTACTGTTAATAACGGAGAAATTTGAATGCTTCTAAATCACGCAGCTTTGTTATTACTTCTGTGGCAAATTCAAATGCTTTCTTTACTGGATCTCTTTGTGCGGTGTAGTAACAGTGTTACTTGATCAAGATCGGCTCGCGCTGCACTGACATCGGTCCAAACTCATAAACGCAAATGGTCCGTTAAGTACAAATGATTAGCGCAGTTTCGTTCCGCTTTAATTACGTTTGCCATTTGATGTTGGGCAACGCTGTAGTTTTGTTCAGCAGGAAAAATGGTCCAACGAATCGTTCGGTTTGTAATGCGTGCCGAACCGAAAGCCTCGTACCGAACGGTTCAATGCGAATACGTGTATCTTTACACCCCTAATATATGCCCCTACTGCTGATTGGCTACAAGTGTGTTGTGGTGCTCAGTCCGATCCACTTTTAACATCCACTTTCAACAGAAATTGCTTACTGCACCTTTAAAAAACCTGTTTGAAAAATTGGTGAAAAAATGGTCGTGAATAAGTCAAATATGACTTTTTGTGTTACAAAAAACTTGACTAACATTATAAGTGAGAAAAAAAGACTCCTATAAAACTTGGATATAATTGATGTTTCATGTTTATGTGTATTTAGACAAGCTACAAATCCAGCAGCCATAAATTGACTTGCCGATAGACATCACACACTTTTAAAGAACCGAGACGGTTTAATCTCCACCGCTTAACACGCCTATCCATGTATCCTTCACTGCACACAAGTTGATATTTATTAAAGTTCAGATTTGTTTCATTGAGCCGAAACTGAAAAATAAACAACAAAGGAAGCCCCAGGTTAGAGAATAAGCAGCGGTTGGCGGCAGCGCAAGGCATGTATTGATCGCTGCCGTTTCAGAGCGTCTGAAGAACATAGAGAGGGTGTGACCGCAGGCTGAGAAAGGCTATCAGAACACAATCTCAATCAATAACACCGGCCTTTGTCTGACCACTGTCTTTGAACAAGGGAGTGTCTGTATGTTTGTTTGTATACCGAACATTTCTTTCAGGGATCCAAACTTTTTTCTTTTCTTTTTTTGGACTGTAGTTGTAGTGCAAAATACTGTTAATACTTTATAGTCTTGTGTCATTTAATACGGTCAAAATTCTTGTGAATAGGCCTTAGATTATGAAAAGTGGTCACAGGCAATAGTCAATTGTGGAGAACTGCTGCCCTCTCATTAAACCCCTGAGATTCACATTGGAGGAAGAGAATATAAAATTTTCAGCAATGTGGAGGCTGGAGGCTGGAGCCTGGAGGTCAAGTTCACTGTCAATCTCAAAATATCCCAATAGTAACACTTCTCTTTAGTAATTTGCTGTTACTGGCCATAATCTTAACCCAGTGTTAAACTGCTGTGTTAACTATTAGGCAAAAAATAAATAAAAATGGAGACAATTTGTTTTGCACTAATCTGGAAACTATTGCTTTACATAATTGTACATGCTTATTAATTTAACACTGTAAACTACTTCAATAATCTTTGTTTTAATATTTTATTTTGTATTGTCTTATTTTTTTACAGTGTAATCACTGAAAGTTTTATATGTATATATATATATATGCACAGATGAATATCCATTAAAAGTATTGTTAAATTAAATAGGCTCAATTTAGCTTATATTGGCTTTAAATGATAAATTTACCGTCTTTTTGGGTGCATTTTTGTGTGTGTCATGATTTGATTTTGTTTCCCTTAAGCCAGAGTTACACTGAGCACCCTGGGAAATCATTTATATATCAAAACTAGTTTTTCTACTGACATAATGGTTAAAAATACATAGCAGAAGTTTATAACAACCCTTTCAGATGGATGGAGAATTCAGTTCCCTGTTTTCAATCAACCACACATTTCTGCCTGGGTGTTTTTAGGGAATAAAATTCAGGCTGGAGAATACTCACTGGAATTGTCTGAAATGAACTGCAATGTGCTACCATAGAAATCACATAAAGCAAAAATAAAAAAAACGATGTTACAAATGTAACCTGATTTTAAAGTCACCTTGTAACATTACAACCTAGTGTGTGTAATGTGACATATTTCCATGTGAAACATAATGTAGAACGGGACAAAAGAAGAATCTTTTGCAAAATGTTGATAAAATATTAATAACGGGAGTGTATTATTAATACATACAAAAATCTATCCCTCAATAAAGGTGTCAATTCTATTCTGTTCTGTTCTATTCATTTTTTACTGCTAGAATTATATGTATTAACCATATTTTCTTATTTCTATTTTTTGTGTGTGTCAATGTCAATAAAAACATACATTTTAAATAATCCATATATATGTCAATAAAAAAACATCAAAGTCCAATGGAAAAAAAAAGTTATTTCATGATTTATTTATTCATTGGCATATATATATATTTATTTATTTATTTAGTGATGTTTTTAATTAAATATTTATGGCAGTCTCAATGTTGTTTTTTTATGTGGAATAATGTGCACCAATTAATTGTGTACAATAAGACCATTAATGCGTTTTAAGAAAGTAATGTTTTAGTTTTCACGTTGACTTTAAATCCCTTGCAAGAATGCTTTGCTAATATCTAAACAGGTGCTAAAACACACATTAAAGCCAGTAGATCTTCTCTGGTGAATATCAGGAGGAAAGCATCACTATAATTCATCTTTAATTCATATAATGTGCCATGCTTCCCCACTGAGACGCTTCAGCCGTAGAGCTTCAGTGTTTGACCCCATCTCAAAGAGCGCTGGACAGCTTTATAGCCCACAGTGAGAAACATGAGGCCAGTGAATCATTTAAGCCTAGGATGAGATGATTAATCGTTGAGCACATTGAGGTTTTATTAGCTATGTGTTTAATAGAGAATCTATTCTTAATGGCAGAATGATACACTAATCACCAGAGGAACAAAAACCTTTTCTCTCTTTACAAATCTCTTTACACTGTAGCTATCACAACATAAAAGCACCGGTTCGTTTGTCTTTTCGTGTCCTTTTGTCGCTGTGAAGTGGAGAATATAGTCAGATCCGCAGCAGTAATGAGAATACGCACAGGCCTGGGAAAAGGACGAGACGGACAGGAAAGACAGCACTTCTGAACTGATTGTCCACAGACTGATGCTACCTTCTCTCATCAACACGGCATCTCTCGTCTGCCACCTCAAATGGCTTTCATTCTGTCTGTTTTGATTGTGAAGAGACTGGTCCACATTGGTTTGAACCTCTGGCGGCCGGCCTGTCTTGATTACAGATGGTCAGAGACAGTCAGAATAACTTTACTTCTATCTTCAAGCGGCATCTCTGATGGGGTGTTTACTGGCGCGAGGGCAGAGCAAACTGTCACTCACATGAGATTGACCAATAGCAAACCACAACCATCCAATCAATTCTCAATAGACACAATTAAGCCCCGCCATACATGTTTCTTGTTTGAGAAGCCATTTCATTCAGATATACGTCACAATAGGGACTTTAAGAATGACTTTTTTGCAATATATGCTGGCATGTAAAAAAACTGTGTACTTGTCCACAATTTGTGTGCACTTGTTTCCTGAACAATCAGAAAAAAAAAAAATTTAATTGTCTGCAATTTACCAGTAATGTAGTGCCATCTCCTGTGCAGACTTAATTCTAAATTCAACATTGATTAAAAAGATGAAAAAAAAAAAATAATCCAGGGATGGTGCATAACTTACATGGAAGTTTCTGTTTCCTCCTCCAGAGTTAAAAGGAACTTCATATAGCCTTTATTTTTATTTATTTGTTGTTATTTTGATTTATTATATAAAATTGTATACATTTTGAATCAATGGCATATATATATATATATAAATTGTAGAGATCTTCTAAAGGAGATTGAGATTGTTGGGGTCTTTTTTCTCAGAAGAATTAAGGAGACTTATGAGAATGTTTATATTTGTCTATTTGCTCTCCATTTGTCTGGGAGAAACAACTGAGATATGAACGAGGTCGCATCTGTGATTGCTCTTTGCTGGGCTCTCAGCAGATGCCAGAGAGGAGGATTCTCTGAAGGTCTATATATGTCTTCTCAGGGCTGTGTCTTTTTACTATTCATTGCTTTAATCACGGCTCTGAAGAGTCACAGTAGAGCGATGTACTTATGTTGTTCTAAATGATCCCCCAATCTTATGTTCTGTTTCTGGATTGGATGACGAACCTTCCTAATTAGCACCAGGATTAGGCATGAACCTATTTTACTTTCAGCGTCACATTTATATTACTGCCAATCATACATATTTTAGAAAGCTTGGGTAAAATAGGGGATGAATTTCTGGCTCAGACCTGGTTTGTGTATTTAAAGGAGTAGTTCACCCCAAAATGGGAATTTCTCACTGTTTACCCACCCCTACCTCTTTCCAAACATGAAAATGTTACTATTTTCAAGTGATAAAAAAAAAAAAAAAATCAGTTATCATATGACTTCAAAATGTTGTATGGGCCACTTTAATGATCATTTTAATTGTTTGCATTGAAGCTGGAAGGTCTGATTTTGTGTTTCACAAAATAATGAAGATAAAATGATATGAGGGTGAGTAAAGGATACTGAATGTTGTAATTGTTTTTGTGTCAAGCCACGTTCCTCTAAAACTCAAAACTATCCTCAAAATGTAATTTGACGAATTAATCTTAATTTTCAAATATTTGGTGTATGTAAATAAAACTCTACTGTTACACAGCCACTATAGATTATTTTGCTTTGTTTAATCTTCATTGCAATTTTTCTGCAAAAAAGGGTCACTTTCTAGAATTAATCTCTGCTTAAGAAGCAATAAAGGACTATTATGGAAAACAAGATAATTATCATTACGCTGTTCTCTAAGTGCTCACCTCTGAATGCACTCTGTCACAGAGGTTTGTGCTTATATTATTTTAATAGATTTCTCTCCAGGTAGTGTTATGAAATTGAATTAAAAGCAAAATGCACTGAAGCTTACAGAGTTGTGTGTGAGATAATAATTCAGACATTATATATAAATGACTAATGCTTTATGAATCAATGGATTAACACGAGCAGTTTCTCCTCATCAACTTGAATGTGTTGAATAATTAACAATTATCTTGATTAAGTTTATTTTTTTTATTTTTTACAGGGCTCCCTCAGGTCCAAAATCATTGCCTTTCTTATGCAGAATATATGAATTAAACATAGATATATTTCACAAACACATTTCAACATAAAGCCACGTGTTTTGTTGCTGAATTAATGTGTTTTTGACCCGAAAAAAGCTACATCATTGTTGTGTAAATAACGTGTTTCCCTTCCATGTTTGTTTCGTTCATTTGTCACAGGTTCATTTACCTGTGTTTATTTCCGCATGTGTTGCCAGCGCAGTCTCATCCCAAGACGTCATATGACTGACGTCTTGGGACGTCTTTTGACCATACGTCAATATCCGCCTTTTTAGGGTACCCTTAAACGTCGGTTAGATGACGTTATCGGATCCTAACTCTACCCCAGACCTAAACCTACCCCTAAACCTACCCCGTCACCTAACTGACGTTAAAGGTAAAGCGTCAGTTGTATGACGTCCCAGGATCGTCATAAACCGACGTTTAAGGGTACCCTAAAAAGGCGGATATTGACGTATGGTCAAAAGACGTCCCAAGACGTCAGTTATATGACTTCTTGGGATGAGACTGTGTTAGTGTTGCCATGGTTACTGATCCTTTGTGCACCTGTTTCTTGTTCAGTTCGTTTTCTCCTGTGTATTTAAGCCCTCGGTTTAGTTCAACTGTCCATTATCTTTGTGTATGCTGCGTTGCAATGCTGTTATGATTTCTCCTGTGCCCAAGCCTCATTCTGCCTGCTTTCTTTCAATGTGTTTTGGTTATTTATAAACTAAACTGTCTCTGATCAGATCCACAACCCCTTCTCCTCTTCCTTGCCCTGACCTGCTGTAACACATTTGGAATCGGTACTTTCTATCAGATTTTCTTCCCTCACATTCTCAAATCAAAACAGTTAGCAGTGCCAAAGTTCAAATCAACATAAATGGAAGCTTTAGCTTAAGTTCTGTCAGGAAGACTCAATCAGCGCGCCATGTATTACATCATCCCTATCCAATCAGGTGTTAACAGTCACAGTATATAAGATTGGTACTTACACTTGTCTGAGTTCGCAGATGCTGACGCTGCCATTCATGCTCTCGTTCAGTCGCCAGCCAACATGTTTCAGGACACGCATACTGTTTACTATTATTGAGTTCCGACGATGGATATGTCCCGCCGTATCTCCTGCTACACGTCGAGGTTCCCGCGTTCAGTGCCGCATCTCCCCGTAGGCACAGTGGTCTTCGGAGAGTTTTTTATCAGCCAAGGCCTCTCATGAGAAGTTCTGCTCCTCTAGGCCTAAAACACCCCGGGTCACCAATCAGTTTCCATTTCACGTCATCAAAAGCCTCAACAGCATCAGCTCAGACAGGATAATCCGGCAGGAAGAGAACTATGTCATCCTCAACAACTTGTCCAGGAAAATAACCTCGCTGTCTGCACGGGTGCATTATCCCGCAGATCACCGATCCACCGTAATGAATCAACAACTCTGCAAGTCACGAGAGGCGATCTTCTCTCACTGGTTCAAATTCAAGCTCCAACTCCAAGGCTTTCAAGTCGGTTTTTCAAGTTTTGGTAGGCGCTTCCATCGGCCACTGTTAATATGTCCCCTCTTTCATGATTAAACTTCATCCAGGTAAGTATTTCTCCGTTGCTTCCTATACCAGCGGCAGAGTTCAAATTGGAGTCCACGGTGACGTGGCGTACGTGTTCTAATTACTACTGTTTTGCAGACTGCAACGGGGCGGTTAGCTCGCCTTAAAGGGGAAATGTCATAGCAAGTGTAAGCAAGTTTCGCGTCACCGATATTCCACAGTACTAATCTAATATCAGCATTGTCGATACTACGCTCTTGTGGGCAGTTTGCAAATACCCACTAACAACTGAGTAACTGATTTAAAAATAAATAAATAAATAAATAAATAAACCTGAGTTAAGGAGAGCAAGTTGTTCATTTGGCTGTTATGCATACTGTAGTGGATATCTCTACAATGGCAAGTTAATTACGTATTTACATAAGTGTTGTATTTCATAAACAACTATTTTCAACATATTTAGGCCTACTTTAAATTCATATTATAAGTCCCTTAACGAAAATTAGATCTACAATATTGGAAATGTGTACAATCGGTGTAATATTCAACCTTTCCTGGTGACTTCTTAATCCACTGATATGCGTGATAGAAATATTTTATGTGACGGGTATTTCCACAATAATGTACAGAAAAATGCAGACTAAGGATGCTCCTGTCAAAGGCCACTCATCCTTTGCAAAAACTGTTAACTCAGTAGAACTAACAGTCATATTAGTTTTATCAAGTCAAACCAATCAACAGAACTAATCAGTGAAGGAGACTCGAGTGGCATTGTCTTTGCTCAACTGTATGATTTACATGTTCATGTATCTTTCTATTCAAGAGTCTCAACTGTCGTTGTGGCCAGTGATGAATGGGGCTATTTCTGCAAAGAGCAACTCGGGAGCCACGTCAGGCATATGCTCCGCATCTCCACATCGCAGTGGATAAGACACATGCCTTTGGTGTGAGAGACCCGGGTTCGAATCCACTGCGAGACACCAAGCAACAGCAGAGGACAGACTCAGGGAGCACCATGTGTCCCTGAGCAAGACACTTAACCCCTAGTTGCTCCAGAGGCATGTGACCTCTGACATATATAGCAATTGTAAGTCGCTTTGGATAAAAGCGTCAGCTAAATGAATAAATGTAAATGTAAATCTGAGAAAAGGATTCTACGCTCAAAAGACAACAGATCAAGTATCATTTAGGTAATGATAGTAGCTGCTTGACAGGACGCCGTCACCTTACTTCAGGTAAGTAACGTAGTAAGAAGTCAGATTTAGTCGGTTTAAGAATTAAAAAAACAAACAAAAAAAAAAAACACACTTGACAAGGGTGCATGTCCAATCTCAGATTCGGATATCTAGATCAGTAAAGGCTAGATGAATCTTTTAAGCTTACTCAAGGTTCGTTTCGTCCGCTCTTCACAAAATCATCCTATAGCAGTCGTTAGCATCCTTAGGGATTTGGCGTGGTCGCAAAATATATTATATCGTTGTGCTAACAAAGTATGGTTGTCATCAAGGCAGATCTTATTGTTAGGCGATCTTGCCATTCCTGAGACGTTAATTCGGCTATCAGTCGTCTTCAATTTCATAATTAAGGTTGTGCTTATTCCTGCCAATGCAAAGCCATAGCTACGCGCTTTCATTCTTTGTTACAGGCTTTCAGACGGCTTTTGCCGTTCAGCAACCCGGATCCATCACCCTGCCCTCCTCTATCAGAGTTTATGTTAAATTAGTAATGTTTTGCTTTTCTTTTCAGATTCCTGTTTTCACATCCTGATCACGGTCGATTGTTCCTTCCTTGTCTACAATTACGAAATCGTAATTTAATATTTCTTCCATTCATAGTTTGCTCGCAGGCATTCAAATTCACGCAAGTATTTTAATACTAATTATCCAAGTCTGTTCACCATACCTTCTCTTTGTTTGCTACTTAAGGCATAGCCAAGACCTGTAGTAAACCTCCGATAAACGCCTGCCAATCTCATCGTATCACAAAGATAAAAATGTGTATAATTGTGCCCCTTTTCGCAGGATATGTGGTGGGTCTCCGGTGTGTATGCGAGGTTTGGCTCGGAATGCCCCACAGATAATTTTGAATAGCATGTTGGAATGGTCATTCGAAGGTGATTAAGCATATCGTTTTGTCTATCCCTTTGGATGTGGCAGGGCTGCTATTCCCGGCACAGGGGTCGGAGTTTCAACAGCTCGTTTTGCAGCCTCGATTACCTCTCACCAACTATTTTAAACTTTTTCGCTTTGTTCAACCAGGATCATTCAAGATGGAGAGACTCAAGAAGTGTCAACATATAGACAACTTCCGGATGGTCGTTGATGAATTATGTAGCTATCTCTAGTCACTAATTAGCTTATTCTGTCTCGATTTTCTTTAAATCATGTCCCGTGGGCAGGATTCATGTAATTTTAGGTTGTGATGCACTAACCCAGGAGGAATTTCGTTAGCTCCTCTCAGCGCTGTTGTAGTCTTTAAAAAGCAATTCTTAAATGAATTTCTCCCATTGCTTGAACTTCGAGTGTTGTAACCTTGAAGATGTTGGTTATGCTTATACGGCAACATTTCACACTAAGTAAGTTAGAAAAGCAAAATCCATCCAACTTCCCTCTATTACTTCCTGTCCGCAATGGTCTCTTTTCTATTGGTATTCAGATTGTAGCTGTCTGTTACAGTGTCATGGCTCATGCATCTAGGGGATTCACTCCAGGAGCTAAATACTCCGATTTCCCCATGGTCTTTTCTGTTTGCGTTTCTCACCTAATTTCTTTACTCCCTTTCTTAAGAACTCTAAGAATGACTCTCAAGGCTCTGTTTCACTTATCTATTTATTAATTAGTTATAAATTCTGTCCCTTCTCATCTATGATTAATCTCTTTAAATTCCCCTCCATTTATCCTAACTAATGTAGCACTTCTCTCTAAGCCAGTTCAGGACTCATCAGTTTCTGCCCTCAAAAGCTGCTGTTTACCCCCCTCCCTTTATACCGGTCATTCGTTCCGGATTGGGGCAGCCACTACAGCAGCCGAACGAGGAGTGTCTACATCAGCTATCAAAATAATGGGAAGATGGTGTTCCTCAGCTTTTGAATCCTACATAAGAACTGATTCAAAAATTATCATTGAAGCCCAGCAAGCTCTCCATTAATAATCCAGGTAAATCCTCTCGCAACTACTGGTGGTGGTGGTACTACGTTATCCACTTGAGCGCAGTTCAAATTGCACTATCTGATAAAGCCCCTCTGTACTCGTCTCTGTGTTTGTGTTTTGTCCCGCGGTGTCTCCGCTCGTCTTCTGTCTTTATGTGATCCTCCTTGGCCACTAGTTTAGCCGTGGTCTGTGCAGGCTATCATAGCTTTGTTCTTACGGTCCATCGCGGCCTGGTCCGTCTGGTCTAGTGGCCTTGTTTCGTGAATATTGTCTTTCATGTGGCATTAGCGGTCGGTGTGGCTCCTAAGCGGGTCTCGTCTCTGTGGTCTCCCATGGCCGTGTGGCCTATCGTGGCCTTGTCCTCTAAGGTCCATCGTGGCCTCGTGACCTCTAGGGGTCTTGGTTTTATGTGGCTTTATGGCCGTGTCTATGATTAGCTCGTTATGTGTGGCATATTGAAGCCTGTCCTACATGTGGCCATCCGTGGTCTGTGGTCCATTGCGACCTTCTGTGTGGCTTAGCAGCTGTGTCTTATAGGCTTGTCTTCATGTGGCATTAGCGGCCGGTGTGGCTCCTAAGCGGTCTCGTCTCTGTGGTCTCCCATGGCCGTGTGGCCTATCGTGGCCTTGTCCTCTAAGGTCCATCGTGGCCTCGTGACCTCTAGGGGTCTTGGTTTTATGTGGCTCTATGGCCGTGTCTATGATTAGCTCGTTATGTGTGGCATATTGAAGCCTGTCCTACATGTGGCCATCCGTGGTCCATCACGACCTTCTGTGTGGCTTAGCAGCTGTGTCTTATAGGTTTGTCTTCATGTGGCATTAGCGGTCGGTGTGGCTCCTAAGCGGTCTCGTCTCTGTGGTCTCCCATGGCCGTGTGGCCTACCGTGGCCTTGTCCTCCAAGGTCCATCGTGGCCTAGTGACCTCTAGGGGTCTTGGTTTTATGTGGCTCTATGGCCGTGTCTATGATTAGCTCGTTATGTGTGGCATATTGAAGCCTGTCCCACACGTGGCCATCCGTGGTCCGTGGTCCATCGCGACCTATGTGGCTTAGCAGCTGTGTATTATAGGTTTGTCTTCATGTGGCATTAGCGGCCGGTGTGGCTCCTAAGCGGTTTCGTCTCTGTGGTCTCTCATGGCCGTGTGGCCTACCATGGCCTTTTTCTACATGTGGCTATCAGGGCCTGCGGTCAAGCTGACCTCGTGTTTATGTAGTCTATCATGGCCTGTGGTCACGTTGACCTTGTGTTTATGTGGTCTATCATGGCCTGTGGTCAAGCTGACCTTGTGTTTATGTGGTCTATCATGGCCTGCGGTCAAGCTGACCTTGTGTTTATGTGGTCTATCACGGCCTGTGGTCAAGCTGACCTTGTGTTTATGTGGTCTATCGTGGCCTGTGGTCAAGCTGACCTTGTGTTTATGTGGTCTATCATGGCCTGTGGTCAAGCTGACCTTGTGTTTATGGGGTCTATCATGGCCTGCGGTCAAGCTGACCTCGTGTTTATGTGGTCCATCGTGGCCTGTGGTCAAGCTGACCTTGTGTTTATGTGGTCTATCATGGCCTGTGGTCAAGCTGACCTTGTGTTTATGTGGTCCATCGTGGCCTGTGGTCAAGCTGACCTTGTGTTTATGTGGTCTATCATGGCCTGCGGTCAAGCTGACCTCGCGTTTATGTGGTCTATCATGGCCTGTGGTCAAGCTGACCTCGTGTTATGTGGTCTAGCATGACGGTCCATTGGGCCCGGTTCTATATAAATATATAAATAAATAATTTTGTAAATAAATATTGTTCATCTTATCTGTATTCTCCTTTCTCGTTTCAGGAACCGCAGGACCCACGACTGGTGGGTATATTTATTTACAGTTCTTTGGGGGTGGGCTCCGTCCTTGTGGAATTATTCTTCCACTTCTCTTTGGGGGTCGGCTGCGCCCCCGCCTTCATCTCAGGCGGGACATGCAGATTCGGCTAACCTCGCTTTGCTCGCTAAGGACGGGGCCTACGCCAAAGAACTCATAAATTTATGCTTGCTGAGCTGTCAATAAATGTATATAGCCATTCAATTTATCTCCCGAGTCTTTCTGGTAGAAATGGAAGCTTTAGCTTAAGTTCTGTCAGGAAGACTCAATCAGCGCACCATGTATTACCTCATCCCTATCCAATCAGGTGTTAACAGTCACAGTATATAAGATTGGTACTTACACTTGTCTGAGTTCGCAGATGCTGACGCTGCCATTCACCTCCATCCTCCCCAACCACCACCAAGACGGTACCTTCCCCTCCATCCTCCCCATCACCACCACCAGGATGGTCCCTTCCTTACCTCCAGGGGGTCGGCTGCGCCCCCGCCTTCATCTCAGGCGGGACATGCAGATTCGGCTAACCTCGCTTTGCTCGCTAAGGACGGGGCCTACGCCAAAGAACTCATAAATTTATGCTTGCTGAGCTGTCAATAAATGTATATAGCCATTCAATTTATCTCCCGAGTCTTTCTGGTAGAACTAATTGACTTTGTCACATATGAAATAGCACATCACGTTTTATGTGAATCTTCCGGACACACATTGTTCTTCAGTTGATGGCAGCAAAATAATAAAGTAGCTTGGAGAAGTTGCTCTGAAAACACTGCAATATGAATGTCAATCCTATTTTAAATGCTTAATCTCATTATGTACATACAAATTTAATTTATGACATTCTGTAACATAATTCACTACTAAAAAAGATTCAGGCTTCAGATTCTACTGGCGTAGTGCTAGCATCACAGAAACACTCCATGCATCTACAGCTTAAAGCTGAGACTGGAAGAGTCTGGTTCATGTTTTCAACATATTGAGAGGATGCTGTTTTTAGCTGCAAATCCACTTTGCATGCACTTCCAAAGAATGAGGACTTGCACTGAAATTGAAAATTGTAAAACCAACGCCATCATTACTGTTTGTTTCACAAGTGCTTAAAGGAGCTAAAATTCCGATATGGTAATGGCCGTTTAGTTTCCTACATCCACTGCAAGAAGTAGACCAATCACAACAGACTGGGCCATCTGACCAATCAGAGCAGAGTAGTCTTGCGGAAAGGAGGGTTTTAGAGAGACTGAATCTTTGAACAAACCGGTTTCAGACTCTTTGGGAAATGGGGTGATGTGTAATGTATATTATGAGAAAATTTAAGGTATTTTGTTTTTTTAACTTGGATGCATGTCGACCTATTTTAACCCTCTACAGCACAGCGTTGCCTTCAGGCAACGGAAAGTTTTCTCAAGCCCTATGTTCAGTACATTTTTATTTAAATGATTGCAACCAATAAGAATGTTTGAAAAAGTATCAAAGAACAGTCCAATAAGGTTTGGGAGTCACCATCAAGCACCATTTGAAGGTGGGACGTCCTTTTCTTCACACAAAAGTGAATGACTTCTAAAGAAAATAGCACACAAGTCAAATGGACCAAATTAAGGATACATTTATGTTGCTTTGAAAGTCAGTGGGGTCTAATGTTGTTTTGGACCTATTGAAATTCATTGTATGGACAAAAACAGTTTTCATTGCATGCAAAGTGCCTGCGCAGACAGTTAGTTCTGAAGATCAGATTTGAGAAAAAAAAACATATCAGACTTGGGTGTAGTGTGAACAAAGCCTCGGCGACACTTAAACAGCCTTTCAAACACAACCAGCAGGTTTCATGTGACTGACACCACTGGCTGTGTTGAGTGACTGGAACAAGCAGCAGTGTTGCCTGTAAGGACTCAATTACATTCACTTAGGTTGGTAACATAAGCTCCAACACTCAGCTTGCGGTGAAAAGTTAAGGTAGGATTTTGACAGACAGCGTTTCAATGCTTTCCCCATTTCTTTACAAGAAACGAGTAGATATTAGTGGATTTGTAGGTTCTGGCAGATGCTGCTGTCGTGTTATTGGCACGGTACACTGTTAGACATTTTATTGTATTTTTGCGGTAACTTACTGGCAGCACTATTGCCAGTAAGTTACTGGAAGTTCCCCTTTACAGTAGCTTACCTGTAAATGTGTTTTACGGTATGATACCCTTACTGTAATTTCATTTTACAGTAAGATGCCCTTACCGCGATTTAATTTTACAGTAAGATACACTTACTGCAATTTAATTTTACAGTAAGATGCCCTTACCGCGATTTAATTTTACAGTATGATGCCCTTACTGTAATTTCATTTTACAGTAAGATGCCCTTACCACATTTTCATTTTACAGTATATTGCCATTACTGCACTTTATTTTTACAGAATGAAAAAGTAAATTTACTTTAATTTATATTTTACATGAATGCTATTGAATTTAATAAATTCCCAAAAAAGTGACTTGAGTCCTTGTACATCAGCATATTCTTTATTCACTGTCACAATCAATTACATCCATTTTATACATTGTGATGCAACATTAGGCAAGGCAGTTTTATTTATATAGCACATTTCATACACTGGCAATTCAAAGTGCTTTACACAGTAAGGAATTAAAATAATCACAAAATAAAAGCAAGGAAAATTAAAGTGCCCCTATTATGGATTTTTGAAAATTACCTTTCATGTAGTGTGTAACACAGCTCTAAGTGAATGAAAACATCCTGCAAAGTTTTAAATCTGAAAGTGCACCGTATATAAAGTTATTGTCTTTCAAACGTAAGAGTCGACTCTGAGTCAATGAAATGAATCGTTTTTCAAACGAGTCATAAGCCGTTTCATTGTGACGTCAAGATGAAACATTAGCATATTGCCCGCCCACTTATTGCACGCAGACACCAGGGAAAACTTGAACCTCAAACACTGCAGCTGATTCCTGTGGATGCTGGACAGCATCATGTCGAGAAGAAGCTGTGCTTTACAATGTGACCGTTAAGCCGGTTTTTTTTTCACCGCTCAAGGACGAGCATGTGAAGAATCAGTGGTTAAAATTCATCTTTACCATGATACCACAGCAGTATAATCCTAAACTTTTTCTGTGTTCCATTTATTTTACTGACGACTGCTTCTTTAAATCTCTGAGTTCAATGCAGGATTCGAGAACCTCTTGCTCTTGAAAGATGGTGTTCAAATACTTAGTTTTGAGTTTTATATTGTGTAGGTCTCCTGCTAACTGGTCTTACTGAAATACTTCTGCTGATCAGCTGTGGGCCACTATTACCTAAAACTGTGTCTATTAATGCAGATTGTCTGTCGTTCTCACTACTTTGAGGAAAGATTAAGCATGGAGCAAGGTTTGTTTTATGTTACATCAGTCATTCACGCTAGAGCTCGGCTAATGTATCCACTGTTATTGATACAGTTTCCATGTGTTCATCGCAATAAATTAGAAAAATACTCTGTAAATAAAGTACAAGTAAAATAATCGGTTTGTTGATGGACATGCACTTGTTAAAAGGTTAGTTCACCCAAAAATGAAAATTCTGTCAGTAATTACTCGCCCTCATGTTGTTCTAACCCCGTAAGACTTTCGTTCATCTTCGGAACACAAATTAAGATATTTTTTATTAAATCTGAGAGCTGGATCACTCCTCCATAGGCTTCTAAGGGACTGAAACTTGCCGGGCCAGAAAAGTTATTAAAGACATCGTTAAAATAGTCCGAGTGACTACAGTGGCTCAACCTTAAGTTTATCAAGCGACGAGAATACTTTTTGTGCGCAAAAAAATAAATAAATAACAACTTTATTCAACTATTCATTTCCTTCTCTGTGGGCCTCTAGTTAGTTCACATAGTGTAACTGCGCAGCGTTTCTGGCCCGGCAAGTTTCAATCCGATAGAAGCCTATGGAGGAGTGATCCAGCTCTCAGATTTAATCAAAAATATCTTAATTTGTGTTCCGAAGATGAACGAAGGTCTTACGGGGTTGGAACAACATGAGGGTGAGTAATTACTGACAGAATTTTCATTTTTGGGTGAACTAACCCTTTAATGCTGATGCTGAGGAATTACAGTTGCAACATCTCACAATGTACCTCAAACTGAGTAGTGTATTACTGAGAAACGTCCTGCTCGAGTCGTCCTTGTGATGGAGGTTCGGGTTGAATAACGAGTTCTTCCAATGTTTCATTATTGGACTCGTGCTCGGATTGATATGGTAAAATCGATGTCATTGTTCGTCACTGTGTTTAGTTTACGGTGTAGGAAGCCTCAGGACAGCTGATGTTGTTATGGCAATGGGCGTTTTTGTTTTCGACACACACACTGTACGCGGTAAACCAATCACAACAGACTGAGCATTCTGGCCAATCAGAGCAGAATAGCTGGTGAAAGGAGGAATTTAGAGAGATTGATTCATCTGACGAGTAGTTTGAGAATCATTGAAAAATGTGGTGATGTGCAAATGTATATTATGAGAAAATTAAACAGTTTTTTGACCTTTGATGCATCTAAACCTGTTGTAGGAGACTGCAAAACAACATTAGGAAACTTTAAAATAGCATAATAGGGGCACTTTAAAACAGTTTTATAAGGAATTAAAAGAGATATACGATACAGTTATAAAATTAATTAAAAGAGTAAAAAGATGATACATAGATAAACTTCTCATCTGGCAAAACACATTTTAATAACACATCAAACTCACTACTCTACCACAGACCCAGGTCATCAGCATGGTTTCATCTCTCAAATTCCCCAATTAAAGGCACACTGTGGAACTTTTCAACCTTTATAATATATTACCAAAACCCATTGAGATGGTACATCGACTTACAATAGGTTGAATGACACGTCTGCCGAAGCCTGAAGGTGTCTGTATCGCTTTTACTAGCACTATGTAACTTCGGGTTTCGGGTAGGAACCCGAGCACAAAAAGAACTACAAAATTCGACCGCTTTACGGCATACGTCACTTCCCCCACCACCCCAACTTCCTCAAATTCTAACGTGAGAGCTCAACTCGCGTTTGTTTGCCGGCGTCTGTATGTTGTCGTCATGGCTGAATCAACAGATACTCGGAAGAAAGCAAAGATTTTATCAGAGGAGACCAAAAAAAGAAAAAGGGAGAGTGATAAACTAAAAGCAAGGACGAGAATAAACATTGGTCAAGCGTTCCCTCGCTGGCGTGCGATAAAGGAGGATGAGGGATTCCCGACCGATGCTGACCTGGCCGTCATGCTTTTGGACTAGTAAGTTAAATATATTGCTTGCACAATATCTCTATTTTTTTCAAATTTGTTTTCTGTGCCTGGCCATGTTAATGATTCTATATTGTCCTCCATTTAACTTAATGTAACAAGGAATGCTAGTAGAGTAAGTTAGCGAATTATCAATCTGGTAGCTAAATGTTAGTACAAATATAAATTTTTATAAATATTGGGAAAGGTTTGCATTCAGCAGACACTTTATCCTCCGATTTTGAAACGAAACAGGGCTGCAACTTAACAACTAGCTACAGGCTTTGTTTAATTTGTATGAAATTCATCTGGTAGCATACACGTTAGAAGAGTTAGTACACAAAGCTAACAGGCAAAGAAGTCAAGCCTTTATATTGAATAAAAGGTACACTTATTGTAATTTTCTAACAAACTACCGATTGTAAAACTAGACTACAAATAACGGAAATATGTAGTGAGTTATATCAGTTTTGTTACACGGGTTCCCGACTACTCGATTTCATCTACAACCCATTTCAAAGAGATCCTGAAGACGTTAATTGTTTGCTTCAGGTGTGTTTGATTAGGGTTGGAGATGAACTGTGCAGGACAGACGATCGGCAGGAGCAGGATTGGGCAACCCTTGTCAATGCGACTTACCTGATCAGACATTGTTTTCGGCGTATTCAACTTTTATTCAATTTGTTTTCTTTATAGGATTTAAATTATTAATCTTTTATTTATATTATTATTTTGGTCAGTAGAGAATCAATTAACTTTCTCAAACATACAAATCAAATGCCGTCTGCACACACATGAAGACACGGTAGGTTGACCGGTTGACTGTTTGTTGACTTTTGCGACAATGCTGCGGCGCTTGTGGCCTCTAGGGGCACTAGACGTGAAAATTACAGGTCGAGCGCACCCTAGTGGCCAAAAGTTCCACAGTGTCCCTTTAAGTAATTTATGTTTGTCTCTTACCCAATTCGCAGAGCCATTGAGTTCAGTTTAGAATCAAAAGGAGAATTCAAAACTGAATTCATAACAAATCAAAGCAGAGATCATGACAATACGCAAAAAAAAAGCATGAAGCATGAAAAAGCATCCCAGTTGGTCTTGACTGGCCTCCATACCGGTAAACAACTGATGGCTGATCTGAAAAAACAAAACAAAAAACAAAAACAGAGAAAATGTGTGAGAAATGGTCATGAGTTTACAACATGTTACTGACAGTATTTTTTATTTTTGGGTGAAGTATCCCTTTAATTGCCTGAATGTACAATTGCGTAAAAGTTACACTGAGTAACTTAATAGCCCTTAAAACTTAAATCTGAAATATAAAGCTTTTGTAGCATTACAAATATTTTTACTGTCACTTTTGGTCAATATAATGCATCCTTGCTGAATAAAAGTATTAATTTTATTCAACAACCAAAAAAATAAAAAATAATTACTGACTGAACAGTAGAACTTTCTATTTCAGATAACTTAAATGCTGTTCTTTTGAACTTTCTATTCAAAGAATCCTGAAAAAAAAAGTGTACAACTGAAAATAATCAGAAATGTTTCTTGATTTACACAAGTGCTCCTAAAAATAAATGTAAGCGTAGAGCCCTTGCAAGTTATGCATTACAATGTTAATCACAAAATACATCTGATAGTTAGTCAAAACATATACTTACAAAGCCAAAGATGCTCAGTGCTGTGGCTCTTAAAAGAGCCTTTGAGCTGTAGTTGACACAGGGAAAAGAGAGAAAAAGAAGAAACATTATTTTTCATCTATGATTATTGGCTAATATGACTATATGTTATGAACATGATAAATCACAGATCTAGGATGACTGCTAGATTGATCACTTACACAGTCAATCAGATTAGTTTAACCAATAATTGACATATAATTTCTAAAATATGTTGCAAATTTTTGAATATTTTTCTATTAATCTATTAGTCTGCCTTTACATTGCTTTAAATTCGTTACTATTTTAACATGTCATATTTCTGTCCTGTGCAGAGTGAATCCAGAATGTATAACGTTATATATTAGGGGTGTAACGGTACATGTATTCGTATTGAACCGTTTCGGTTCGAGGCTTCCGGTTCGGTACGCATACAAACCGAACGATTCCTTGGACCATTTTTCCTGCCGACAAAATTTGCGCTGGCGCGATCACCACAACGTTGCGCAACATCAAATGGCAAGCGTAATGAAACCGGAACGAAACTGCGCTATTGTGCTTCACGGATCGTTTATCAGTTCGGAGCAGAGCAGCAACATCTGTGCAGCGGGAGCCGATCTCGATCAAGCAACACTGTTACAACCGTTACAACACAGCGCTAAGAGATCCAGTAAAGAAAACATTTGAGTTCGCCACTGAAGTAATAACATCGCTGCGAGATCTAGTGAGAAGCATTCAAATTTCTCCGTTATTAACCGTAGATCTCTATTAGATCAAACAGCGCTGACGTGGACACCAGGAGAAACATTGTGCCGTGAATGAACTAGTAATACTTTACGTCCACAGACCAGCAACATTCACCATGTATTTAATATAGTAACACTAACTGTCTGTAACCAGTTTGGCTGGAATAGTGAAATGCTTTCAAGTACTTCACACATCTTTTTCCAGCACTTCAAAACTCAAATATTATATAAATAAATAGCCTATATGAAGAGTTCAGATGCAAAAGCCTCTATAAGTGCCATTTGAAATTTTCTTCTAGAAATTAGAATAATCATTTTTATGAAGCTTGTACATTTAAGTTCAGTAATTTCACTCAAATGACAATTAATAGGCAATCTTCATTGCCATTTAAGTGAAATTACTGAACTTAAATATACAAGCTTGATAAAAATGATCATTCTAAGAAAATTTCAAATGGCTTTTGCATCTAAACTCTTCATAAATTTAAATGTTATTTTTAATGTGATGACCAAAACATTATTTGTTCATCCTTCAAAGATGACCCCCATTTATAAACCTGAAAGTTTCAAGATGTAGGAAAACTCACTTATTTAAAAAATATTTTTTCTTTTAACAAATAGGAAATTTCTCTGGCATTTCTTACTTTTTGCTGTATCGAAAACGTACCGAACCGTGACTTTAAAACCGAGGTACGTACCGAACCGTGATTTTTGTGTACCGTTACACCCCTATTATATATGTAGCCGTCACATCTCTTACATCGTGTACACTTTGTTATGAGAGAGCGCGAGAGTGCCTTTGAGAAAACGTGCAAGGCCTAACGTTAGGTCCTAAACACCACACACATTTAACTGACGAGTAAAATATGCCATAACTGGTCGTAAAAAAGACGGGAAACCATTGTTTGTGTAAATACTAGATTGGGTCCATAACGTTAGTGGAAAAGGCAGTCAGTCAAATCTATGACATTTAAGTTAAGTTAATGGGATATGAAAACAGCGGTTTTTGAGGAAAGTTCCTTCAGATTCTCCTGTAATAGCCTATTAGATTTTATTATTTACTTTCTTCATACATTTAGCTATATTTAATTGATATTGGTAATGGTTTACTTTGTAAAAGTAATGTATAAAAGAATTTGTTCAGTAGAAAGTACTTACGTCCGAAAAACTCACAGCTGGCGTCTAGCGATGCGATCCACTCTCCGCAGGGACGTCCATTATGAGCGCGCACTCTCGACACGTGACGTCACACAACAAACCTCAGTTTACAATAGGCTTGTTTGAGATGCGCCTTGCCTCGCCTGAAATGTAGTCGAGAGTAGGCGGCTGCAGTGAGAGGAGGAGTGAAAAAAGCGCAGGCAAGCCGGACAGATCGCTCTTCTCGCAGTGGATCTGACACCTGTGAGATCAAAGGCGGATATCGCGGGATTCACACTCGTGCACGGTGTTGCTAATAAACTGGATGTATTTTAAGTTTTGTTGCTTGAATATGAAAATAAATATAATGAACAAGACACCCAAAGTACTTATTTGATTCCATTTTAAATAGGCCTATATGTTTATGAATCATTTTTTTTCTTTACAGATATGTGTTTTTATTTTTATTTTTATTTTTTTTAAATTACATCACATAGATCGCACTGTCAGAGAGTTTGGGGATATCCACATACACATAAAACATGATATCAGAGTTTTAAAATCAAACATTTTAAAAGAGAACAATACATCACGGTTGTTTAAACCAATGAGCATTAAGCTGTGCCGTCAGCAAGTCGTTTCCCATCATGCTTTTGATCAGCGCAGTCGGTGGAGAGCAACTGCGCGCGACTGCAGAATCCGACACGTGCGCCTTGCGGTCGCGAGAGTTTTTTGACACACGTCAGCATGACATCAGAGCAAGGCGGACCGCACTCGGACACATTTCTAACCGGCATGCATCTCGCGCTGATCACCGGTGATCGGTTCTGCGTAGATTTTGCTAATCTCAAACAAGCCTATTCTGCCAGGTTGTCGCGGGCTTTGCACGAGAGCAACAATTTAAATTTTGTGAGGTGTAAGCAAAGTTTATATATATATATATATATATATATATATAATTTAAAATAATGAAAAAATACATTTATATCACCACACGTGTGCTGTTTTACCTGGCATAAATAAATAAATAAAAATAAAACAAAATGATTGCCTGTATGGGAACCATAGATGGGAACTAGTTGTGGATTTAAAAATATATATATATTTTTTTGGGAGAAAATGCTAATATAAAAATTACTCTGGTCTCTCACTAAGAACTCATTTGAAATCTTTCCATTCGTGTGTTTTTTTTTATTTTTTATTTAACTTTCAGCGTGTACATATAGCTTATAAATGAGAATGCAGATTCATGATTTTCATCTGCAGAACAAGATGGGGGAAAAAAACTATAAAACATTATCATATGACATTTTAATACGCCTAAAACATAAATACAATATGCATATAGCCCTATAAGTAATACATGTTGTGTACACAATGAACAAAAGTGCAGTCATCCCATGAATTATAAGGCAATGATTACACCTTAATTGTACAGTGCTTATATGCCCATTCATACTGCAGAGATGCATTTACAGTAGCACTACTGCTTTTGCATAAACAGTAAAGTACTGCAAATACCCATTTACAGTAAGTTACTGTAAATTTCATTAAAAATACCCAGAATGCAGTGCATATTACAGTAGTTAACCGTAAATAATATAAATGGTATTTTACTGGGCTTTTTTTGCGGTAAGTAACTGTAAAATTACGGCAAAGTCTAACAGTGTAAGGTCAGTGTCAGGCAGGCTATTGTTCAGGATTTCCAGTGTTTGTGTGGTGAGGCTGGGCAAATCCAGATGTCTTTGCAGAGCACATGTATGGCTACGGCATAGAGTGCAAAGCTCCGCGGCTCACAATCTCCACTCCCCCAGTAAACAGAGGACCGGCTGATGAGCAATCATTCCACTCAGAGTTATTTTCTCTAGCATTTTTCATCCTGTAACCATCCCCCATGCTGAATGTAGTTATTTTCCACCTACACACCACACGCCTTCAAAAGCCTTTTTTTTTTTACATTTCTTTGATTGCAATGCGAGTGTGCATGTGGCTGTGGATCTATATGTTATCCCACTATAGTGCACATTTTGTTCTAACAACAGTCTGTTTAACATCCAATGGTTCCCTTAATAACTCTTTACCACATTGTAAAATAGTAAAAAAAATTAGTTTTTTTTCCATTAAATTCTTGATTTTTAAGCATTCAGTTAAAGCTGCAGTCCGCAGTTTTTCTTCTTTGTTGCCATCTCTGTTCGAAATCTGCAATTGCAGTCATTTGCGGAATTTTCAACTTTACATGAGTTGTACCTCGGCACGGCACAGCGCGGATGAATCCAATGTTTTGAGGAGAATGTTCGGCTGTCAGTCACCGTGGATACTGTCATTCAGAATCACAGATTATACTTTTTGGAAGTATGACCAACATAAGAATTTGCACCCTAAAATGTCATCTGAACAAGTGAGTAACATCCACTTTTGTTCTTCTGACCAACTAACTGAAAAAAAAGCATTGCAGTAAATCGCACTGATTAAATCTAACGATCGATTATCATATCACATCAAACCGTGCAAATTATACTTTGTTCTCAAATTGTTACTGATAACAACATCAGCATTGCGTGACTACATTTAATGTTTTCGCATGGCCCGGTTGCAGTCTCTTTTTCCAAACTCTCAGTCCAAAGTCTTTGGTATTTTACGGGTGAATCTCTAGTTGTCACTGGTGTTTGTCGTTTGAACCTTTCTGGATCCGCCATCAAATTGATAAGTTTAATTATATCAAGTGCTGTGAGAAAAGGCTACAAATCTCCACCTCCAGCATCCACACACGCAATATAGCCTACTAGCCGAGACTCCTTCTTTATGTGTACAGATTTGACGTAATGACTCAATATAGTCTACTAGCCGAGACTCTTCTTTATGTGTACAGATGTGACGTAATGACTCAATATAGCCTACTAGCCGAGACTCTTCTTTGTGTACAGATGTGACGTAATGACTCAATACAGTCTACTAGCCGAGACTCTTCTTTATGTTTACAGATGTGACGTAACGACTCAATATAGCCTACTAGCCGAGACTCTTCTTTATGTGTACAGATGTGACGTAATGACTCAATATAGCCTACTAGCCGAGACTCTTCTTTATGTGTACAGATATGACGTAATGACTCAATATAGTCTACTAGCCGAGACTCTTCTTTATTTGTACAGATATGACGTAATGACTCAATATAGCCTACAAGCCGAGACTCTTCTTTATGTGTACAGATGTGACTTAATGACTCAATATAGCCTACTAGCCGAGACTCCTTCTTTATGTGTACAGATGTGACGTAATGACTCAATATAGCCTACTAGCCGAGACTCTTCTTTATGTGTACAGATGTGACGTAATGACTCAATATAACCTACAAGCCGAGACTCTTCTTTATGTGTACAGATGTGACTTAATGACTCAATATAGCCTACTAGCCGAGACTCTTCTTTATGTGTACAGATGTGACGTAATGACTCAATATAGTCTACTAGCCGAGACTCCTTCTTTATATGTACAGATGTGACGTAATGACTCAATATAGTCTACTAGCCGAGACTCTTCTTTATGTGTACAGATGTGACGTAATGACTCAATATAACCTACTAGCCGAGACTCTTCTTTATGTGTACAAATGTGACGTAATGACTCAATATAGTCTACTAGCCGAGACTCTTCTTTATTTGTACATGTTGCCCCCCCTGGCCTGATGAGTGTTGGGGGGGGTGAGCGTGATTTTATACCCTGTATGTATAAACAATGAGACGAAAACTTTAGCTTCTGTTCAGCTCAACTGCAGTATTTATTCTGCTTCCACAAAGGAAAAAAAATAATGTTTGACTCCTTGAGGTAATAAACAAAATGCTTGGAGCCTCAGGTATTTCACAGTATCACCATATCTTCAGAAAATACCAAAATATATTTGAAATAATAATAACGGAAGCACAGTAAAATAAAACATATTAATGTCCATACTTTTCATTGTGCTTCAATTGACATGAATTGTATATTGACCAGTTGAACAACAACATGTTTTACTTGTTCTCATTTGTTCTTGTTATAAACATTAGTTCTATCATATTACACAAATGACTAAATTTGCATCACTTTTAAAGTCAACTACTGTTTAAACACAGGAAAAACGTTTAACATTATGTGTTATACACACACATTAGCACTAAATGCATTTCCAGATCAGTTAACATAAAACGAGACCATTCGCGTTTCTATTGTTTACTTTGTTACTCGTAGCAACAGGTTCGCTAGCTTAGTATGGCAGTGTTAGCTGAACATCACTATTTCACACATTACGGCAAACTACTCAACTCTAAACATTGCACGTACTCCCTACAGATTCACAACACTCTTATCTCTTATACTGAGATACATGCATACCATTTTGAGGAACATTAACCCACCTGTATGTATAAACAATGAGACGAAAACTTTAGCTTCTGTTCAGCTCAACTGCAGTATTTATTCTGCAGCGCTTGTCTCATAATGGTTTTAAGTTCCTCCCGGCGCTCAGCGCCATCTAGTGACCTCTATAAGTATCGCCCCACCATAGTAACAAGTACAATACCATGAAATTGGTCTTTTCGTAACTATTTAGTACACATTTTCATAAAAAAAAATATATGGGTGTCTATTTTTCCCACATTGTTTATTTTTGCGATAAATTGTAGTGCAATAACCTGTATTAACTCAATTACCTTTTTTATCTCTTATGCCTAACTTTGAACACTTTTTTAACCCTTTACATACAGATGTGAGGTAATGACTCAATAGTCTACTAGCCGAGACTCTTCTTTATGTGTACAGATGTGACGTAATGACTCAATATAGTCTACTAGCCGAGACTCTTCTTTGTGTACAGATGTGACGTAATGACTCAATATAGTCTACTAGCCGAGACTCTTCTTTATGTGTACAGATGTGACG
The DNA here is from genome assembly GCF_029890125.1 of Rhinichthys klamathensis goyatoka. Taxonomy (NCBI): domain Eukaryota; kingdom Metazoa; phylum Chordata; class Actinopteri; order Cypriniformes; family Leuciscidae; genus Rhinichthys; species Rhinichthys klamathensis. The sequence continues at coordinate 1,365,485 of NW_026606580.1, forward strand.
TAATGACTCAATATAGTCTACTAGCCGAGACTCTTCTTTATGTGTACAGATGTGACGTAATGACTCAATATAGTCTACTAGCCGAGACTCCTTCTTTATGTGTACAGATGTGACGTAATGACTCAATATAGCCTACTAGCCGAGACTCTTCTTTGTGTACAGATGTGACGTAATGACTCAATATAGCCTACTAGCCGAGACTCCTTCTTTATGTGTACAGATGTGACTTAATGACTCAATATAGCCTACTAGCCGAGACTCCTTCTTTATGTGTACAGATGTGACGTAATGACTCAATATAGACTACTAGCCGAGACTCTTCTTTATGTGTACAGATGTGACGTAATGACTCAATATAGCCTACAAGCCGAGACTCTTCTTTATGTGTACAGATGTGACTTAATGACTCAATATAGCCTACTAGCCGAGACTCTTCTTTATGTGTACAGATGTGACGTAATGACTCAATATAGTCTACTAGCCGAGACTCCTTCTTTATATGTACAGATGTGACGTAATGACTCAATATAGTCTACTAGACGAGACTCTTCTTTATGTGTACAGATGTGACGTAATGACTCAATATAGTCTACTAGCCGAGACTCCTTCTTTATGTGTACAGATGTGACGTAATGACTCAATATAGTCTACTAGCCGAGACTCTTCTTTATATGTACAGATGTGACGTAATGACTCAATATAGCCTACTAGCCGAGACTCTTCTTTATATGTACAGATGTGACGTAATGACTCAATATAGTCTACTAGCCGAGACTCTTCTTTATGTGTACAGATGTGATGTAATGACTCAATGTAGTCTACTAGCCGAGACTCTTCTTTATGTGTACAGATGTGACGTAATGACTCAATATAGTCTACTAGCCGAGACTCTTCTTTATGTGTACAGATGTGACGTAATGACTAAATATAGTCTACTAGCCGAGACTCTTCTTTATGTGTACAAATGTGACGTAATGACGCAAAGATATGCTTGAATTTCCCGCGGACATCCACCAGTACCACTGAAATTAAAACATTATTACAAGCTTACCATTTTGAATCGAGCTAAGGCAAGCAGATAGTTTTGATCACTGGCTGGTTATGTATTTTCTCAAAAAAAAAATTTTGAATCATTTTTAACCCAAAAAAGCTACCGACTGGAGCTTTAAATTGTGCAATTTCTACATTCGTCACAATGAAAGGCTACTTTTGAATAGCAGTAAAAGGAGAAACATGCTTTTTGCTTGAAGGGCTATTGCTGCCAAAGCTAGAAGCAGAACCTGCAGTGGTCAGAGAGAGAGCAAAAGAGAGATGTCATGTGGTTTAACAATATTCGGACCAAAATATATAATTTAATATAATATATATTTTTAAATGTTTTACTTGATCGGAATGGTACACAACTTGGTAAAGGTTGTGGCACTTGCTATGTAAATCCAAAAAAAAAAAAAAATCATGGACATCATTTGAAAAGGTTAAATGGTCCTGAAAAAAAATATAGCCACACTTGTGCTCCTCTGGTCAAAAATGACCGCATTGGAAATGAATGGGAGATGAATTTCATCTAGTGAAAACGTTTGGTACTGCGGCGAAACAAAATTTTTTTTTTTTTAGATTTAGCTAAAAATTTGTTTAGATTTATGGCATTGATTTTCTTGCAGTTTTAGAGTAAAATGTGTTTTTGAAAATATATATTTCATATAAAAATTAAAAATAGTATTTTTTTTGCATTTTTAATAACAATTAACGTAAAATTCTGTAACTTTTTCCATTTCATTTTTTTTTTCACTTTAGCAATAATATGCCAAGTTTCGTCTTTCAAAGAGATCAAACTTAATTCTGTGCTCTACAGTGTTCAAGTTTTACTACTGTTTAAGTTGGAAATAAAATGTTCACGTCCATGCTCAGAAAGTGAATAAATAGATTTTAAATACAGTCTAAATATAATTTAGTACCATAAATTATCAATACACAAAATATTAAATAAAAAACATTATCAATGTCACGGAGCGCGCGGCTGTCACTGAGCGCGCGCCTTCACCTCTCCCCGATCTCACACGCTCCTTGTCACCTGAGTTCTAGAACTGCACTTCCCATCATTCCCCTCTGCTATCATTAGGTTCCAACCCTGCCTGGTTTCTCCATTCAGTCTCATCACTCCCACCTGTTAATCGTTACCTACCCTTTATCTGGACTGCTCAGTTCTATGTTCATTGCGAAGTCTTGTTTTGCCACGCTACATGCTGAAACGTGTGCATTTGTTTCATGTCAGTGATTCCTTGTTTTATTACCTGTTTGAATAAAGTACTGCAGATGGATTCGACTGCCTCTTCTCCGTCATTACAGAAGACTTCGCCAACACAGGATCCAGCAGACTTCCAGCGTCTGGCTTCCGAGGTTTCATCCCAGGCATCTGTGTTAATCACACACCAACAACAGCTGGTCAAGTTAACTAACCTCACTGAAGAGCTTGTGAAGTCCGTGCAAACCCTCTCTCAACAGAGCGCGGTCGCTAATCAAGCTCAAGCTCCCGCAGCTGCGGCTCCCTTAACATCAAGCGTGAGTACGACTTCAAGCAACCCAAAATTATCTTTCCCTGAGAAGTTTAATGGCTCACCTGCTGCCTGTAGAGGATTTCTGTTGCAGTGCGACCTATTTATCAACCAACAACCCCAGCTTTATCCCACTGATGCGTCCCGCGTCTCATTTATCTGCTCTCTACTCACCGGGAAGGCGTTGGAGTGGGCGACTGCTCTCTGTTCAGGAGGTCAGCACACATTTCCCTCTTATAACGTGTTTCTGTCTCAATTCAGAGAGGTGTTTGAACATCCCGCGGGCGTTAAGGAGCCAGGAGAGCTACTTCTCGCATTAAGTCAAGGGAGTTCTACTGCGGCTGACTACACGCTTTCATTCCGCACCCTGGCAGCTCAGACGGGTTGGACGGAGGAACCACTTAAGTTGCTGTACCGAAAGGGTTTGAATTCTGCGCTGCAAGGGGAATTGGCTTGTCGCGGCGATGGAAGGACCCTCGGAGAACTTATGGAGCTCGCCATTCGCCTCGACAATCTCATCCGCTCTCGACGCGCACCTCTCTCGCCCAGTCTCTTCACTAATCCACCAGCCAGCTCAGATTTCGAGCCCATGCAGGTCGGCTTCACACGTCTCTCTACGGAGGAACGTGAGAGGAGGAGGCGGCGGAATAAATTGTGCCTGTACTGTGCTCAAGCCGGTCATCTGAGAGCTTCTTGTCCGGTGAGATCCAGATCCAGAGATACTTCTGCGGTGAGTTCTTCGATTAATCCTCCTAACTCTAACTCTCTCAGTCTCGAAGTTTCCTTTAATTTTAATGGAAGTATTTGTGAGACAAGGGCTTTAATTGACTCTGGTGCCGCTGGGAATTTTGTTGATCTGGATTTTGCCTTGTCTAATCATCTCTCTCTCATCCCTTGTGAGTCTCGTGTGGCAGTGGCAGCCCTGGATGGACGCCCCCTGGGGACAGGGGAGGTACATTACATCACGCAGCCACTTACTCTCAGCTTCGGGTCTCGTCACACGGAGAGAATTCAGTTGTATACCATCAGTTCACCTCATCATCCAGTAATTTTGGGATTGCCCTGGCTGGAGAGACACAACCCTCTAATTTCCTGGACTGAGAGGAGAATTACTCAATGGTCTCCTTTCTGTCAGGTCCACTGCTTGCCTGCTCTCCATGGTCCTGAATCAAGCCACAGTCCCTCTGAGAAGTTGAACTTGCAAGGAGTTCCTGCGGTCTACCATGATCTTGCCCTGGCATTCAGCGAGAGAGAGGCTGCACTTCTACCCCCGCACCGGGCCAGTGACTGCGCGATTGAACTGCTACCCGGAGCCGTTCCCCCGCACGGCCGTGTGTATCCACTTTCGCAACCGGAGACTGAGGCTATGAATTCGTATATCGAGGAGCAACTTGCTAAGGGTTTCATCACCACTTCCACATCCCCCGCGTCCGCTGGATTTTTCTTCGTTAAGAAGAAGGATGGGAGTCTCCGGCCCTGCATTGATTTCCGAGGTCTTAATGAGGTAACCGTGAAGTATCGTTATCCTCTGCCTTTAGTCCCTGCAGCCCTGGAGATGCTTCGCTCAGCCCGTTACTTCACCAAGCTGGATTTGAGGAACGCTTACAACCTCATTCGCATACGGAGGGGTGATGAGTGGAAGACGGCCTTTTCTACGACCACAGGGCACTATGAGTATCGGGTTATGCCATTCGGGCTGTCCAATAGTCCTTCTGTGTTCCAGTCGTTTGTTAATGAGATCTTTCGTGACATGCTGAATCAGAAAGTTATTGTTTATATTGACGACATCTTGATTTTTTCAGAGACCCTCGAAGCACACGTCCAGGATGTGCGTGCAGTCCTCAAACGCCTAATTGAGAACCAGTTATACGCCAAGACTCAGAAGTGCGAATTTCATCAGACCCGGATCGCCTTCCTAGGATATATCATCAGCGCCGAGGGGGTTCTCATGGATGACAGCAAGGTCAAAGCTGTGGTGGACTGGCCTCACCCTTCCTCTGTGAAAGAATTACAGCGATTCCTGGGCTTTGCCAATTTTTATCGTAGGTTTATACGTAATTTCAGTCTCATTGTGGCTCCTCTAACATCTCTTCTCCAGGGGGGGGGGAAGCGCTTCCGGTGGTCTTCCGAATGCACTTCTGCGTTTTCCCGGCTGAAAGAGAGGTTCACGTCCGCACCCATTCTCCATCATCCTAACCCGGAGAGCGAGTTTATCGTGGAGGTTGACGCTTCAAGCACTGGAGTTGGGGCAATCCTGTCTCAACGCCACGGTAACCCTGCTAAAATGTTTCCCTGTGCTTTTTTCTCCCGCAAGCTTAATTCGGCGGAGCGCAATTATGATGTGGGCGACCGAGAGCTTCTGGCCATGAAAGCAGCCTTGGAGGAGTGGAGGCACTGGCTGGAGGGTGCACGTCAGCCTTTCACCGTCCTCACTGACCACAGAAATCTTGAATATATCAGGTCCGCCAAGCGTTTGAATGCTCGTCAGGCTCGCTGGTCACTGTTCTTCTCTCGATTTAATTTCAGGATCACGTACAGACCTGGGTCCAAGAACGGGAAGGCCGATGCTCTGTCTCGTCAGTTCGAGGAGTTCAATGAGATTTCCAAGCCAGAACCCATCCTTTCCTCCACTCTGATCGTTGCTCCAGTGCAGTGGGACATCATCTCGGAGGTTACCGAGGCACAACAAGCTCTTCCTATTCCGCCGGAATGTCCAGAGAATCGCCTTTTCGTGCCTCTCGAACTCCGTGATCGGGTGCTTCAATGGGTTCACAGCACACTCAGCGCTGGACATCCAGGTATCTCTGCTACAGTACAGCTAGTCTCCAACCGCTTCTGGTGGTCCACCCTCCGGGCTGATGTTATCAAATTCATTCACCAATGTTCCATCTGTAACACTGTCAAATCTTCCCACCTTAAACCTGCCGGTCTCTTACAGCCATTGCCAGTGCCTCAACGCCCATGGTCTCATATCGCTGTGGATTTCGTAACTGATTTGCCTCTGTCTCAGGGATTTACCACAGTTCTGTCAGTCGTGGATCGCTTCTCCAAATACTGTCGTTTTATCCCCCTGAAGGGTCTGCCCACTGCCATGCAGACTGCGGAGGTCCTTCTCAACCACGTATTTCGTCTTTTTGGTCTCCCCGAGGACATCGTCTCCGACCGTGGTCCCCAGTTCACTTCCCGCATTTGGAGAGAACTCTGCTCCAAACTCAACATCAATGTCAGCCTCACCTCGGGATACCATCCGCAGGCCAACGGTCAGGTTGAACGGTTGAACCAGGACCTCATTCGCTTTCTGCGGACGTACTGTCACGAGAACCAACAGGACTGGAGCCGCTTCCTGGTCTGGGCGGAGTACGCCCAAAATTTGTTTTAGGTTTTCAACCTCCCCTCTTCCCGTGGGCAGGAGAACCGTCAGACCTCCCTGCGGTGGATGCGTGGCTGCAACGCAGCGAGGCCACTTGGAATGCCGCTCATGTCCATCTGCGACGTGCCATCCGTCACTATCAGCTGCATGCGGATCGAAGGAGGCGTGAGGGTCCCCGGTATCGGCCTGGTCAGTGGGTGTGGCTTTCCACCCGTGATCTGCGTTTGAGGCTCCCAAGCAAGAAGCTATCCCCTCGCTTCATCGGGCCCTTCAAGATTCTTCGGCAGATCACTCCGGTCTCGTTTCGGCTGGAACTCCCAGCACATTATAGAATCTCACCCACCTTTCATATGTCTCTTTTCAGACCCGCTGCTGCTCCCAGGAGAGAGGAGGTCCAGGAGGAGGTCGGTCACGTGCAGGCTCCCCCCATTGAGGTCGGAGGCGAGGAGGCGTACCGGGTACGAGAGATCCTGGACTCCAGACGCCGCGGCGGGGCACTGCAATATTTGATTGACTGGGAGGGGTATGGCCCCGAGGAACGTTCCTGGGTCAGGTCTCAGGACGTCCTGGACCCTGCTCTGCTTAACACTTACCATCACACTCACCCAGATCGTCCAGCTCCAAGACCCCGTGGAAGACCTCGTCGTCCAGGTCCTCGCTTCCGGAGCCGCTCGCAGGAGGGGGGCTCTGTCACGGAGCGCGCGGCTGTCACTGAGCGCGCGCCTTCACCTCTCCCCGATCTCACACGCTCCTTGTCACCTGAGTTCTAGAACTGCACTTCCCATCATTCCCCTCTGCTATCATTAGGTTCCACCCCTGCCTGGTTTCTCCATTCAGTCTCATCACTCCCACCTGTTAATCGTTACCTACCCTTTATCTGGACTGCTCAGTTCTATGTTCATTGCGAAGTCTTGTTTTGCCACGCTACATGCTGAAACGTGTGCATTTGTTTCATGTCAGTGATTCCTTGTTTTATTACCTGTTTGAATAAAGTGCTGCAGATGGATTCGACTGCCTCTTCTCCGTCATTACAATCAAATTAAAATATAGTACATTCATTTCATTGAATTTTTTTTTATAATAATTGACCGCAAAGAGCACCAGAGGGTTAAAGACTTTCCTTTCCATTCCAACAAATCAATTTTATAATAATCAATTAATTAGTAGTAGTAGTTGTAAAATAATTAATATTGGGTAGTATAGTAATAATAGTATTAATAACACATTATTGTTATTATTATTATTATTATTATTATTTCTAAAATGAATTAATATTAATTAATTACTGTGACTAATATGGTAGCATAATATTAATTAATATTATTACTTTATAACATTGATATTTATACTTATTATTTTACATATTTTATGAATAATAATAATAATAATAATAATAATTATGAATTGCTGTTATATGTTAGTATTATATTAATTAAATGAATAAATATATAAATTGTTAAAAAATATTATTATTGTTATTTAAAACGAGGAATTTAGTGTTATTTTTACAGTGCCAATGGCTTGAAGTCAAAGCAGACACTCAGACCAGACAGCTATTTATTTTAACTACTTCCAGTATATGGTCAATAAGAGATTATAAATCATTGCACAAGCTAGTATAAAGAATAGCACACACATTAAGTATAGATTAATAGTCCCTTTAATCCAGCAGATATGGACAATGCTGAATCAATATCATTTTAACTAGGACAGTGTCGATCCTTCAATGAAACGATGGCCCCCGAGGGGATGTTAAGAGATTCATCCTGAAATGAAAAGTTAAATGTTCCCATGAGAGGACTTTCACTCGTCTGCTTAAATATATGAATTATTTGAACATTATAGGCTGTAGCAAAGCAGTCGGAGCAGTGAATGAGAGTCACTATAGAGCCGCATAGATATTCATAGATGAGGCCCTTGAGATTTGATGCTGCATGTATTAAACACATCACAACCATTTTGTCTTCATGAGCAATTTAGCCAAGCACAATACTATACTACAAAAAATGAAAAGGCAAGATATCATTGTTAATTTTTTTTTTAGGTTGTTGTTTTTTTTTTACTTGTTTTACTGCTTACTTTTCTACATATAACTCCATGTAAAATATCTTATGATATCTCATATTTATGATACCTCGGCATGAACTATAACTTGAGGTTGGGCTTTTTTGATTTTGGCTAGTAAGAATCCACCAACCAACTAGGAACCACCCAAAACTGCAGAGCAATGCCACATCATCATAAGTGCTACGGATTTGTGAATGATCTCAGAGATTATTGAGAAGTGTGATATTATATTTCTAAATGATTAGACATACAATATTCACCTGACAGATGATGTATGCATACAAATCTCAGATTTATGATATTGTGGTCCCAAATATAGGACCGCAATATCATAAAATTCCACTTAAGATTCACCCTACCAACCAACTAGGAACCACCCAGAACTTCAAGCAATGGCCTACACCCTTCAAAATAAAGGTTCTTGATTGGCACCTATGGTTCCATGAAGAACCTTTAAGAGGTCATATTATGCCCTTTTACAAACTCTTGATGAGAGATATTGTGATGTGTACATTCCTGGAAGAAAACTCAAGACTACAATCAAGGTGTTTCAGGGATTCAGAAACAGTGTGCACTGATAGATAATAACTTTCTTTGGAGTTGACTTTGTGCTTTGCAACTTTGCAGACATTTTTCATGCTCAAACAGCAACATTACACACTAAAGAAAGTTGAAAATATAAAAAAGCATAACAGGTCCTCTTTAATATATGGAACCGCGCCGTTGTACGAAAGGTTCTTTATAGTGGAACAAGGTTAGATTATTCTTTTAAAGCTCTTTTCCATCAAGAACCTTTCGTATAATGACTCGTACAGTGGTTCACTGACAATTCTTTGTGGAACCTAAAATGGTTCTTCTATGACATTACTGCTATCACATTTTCTCTTTATAAATATCTGGAAAAATTGATATTTTTGCAATTCCTCTAGTGGCTAAGAAATGACATACTTCACCTTTAAGTATATGCCAACAGACAGAGTCAGTTGAAGAAAGCTGAGGTGAGGAGAGAGAAAAAAACAGTTGCATATTCTCATTTTTTCCGCCTTTTTCCATGACATTTGACCTGCCCTTCCCAAAAGAGCAGTAGATCCACAAGGACCATCTTTGCTATGGAAAATGCTCTGGGTGGAGCAGTGAGCCTGGTGGAGAGAAGAAATGTGAGGAAGAGAGACATGTCCGAGATCTTGATCTCAGCAGTCCGACTGCTGTCTAATTGGCGAGCAAGGAAGGCGGAGGAGGTGTCCCCGATTCCCCTTTATCCATTCACAAAGTTCTCAATTAGAGCTCCTGTTAGTTGGGAGTAGACGTCTGTGCTGGAGAGAGCCGAGATGGAGGCCTCCACCAGCAGGTGCAGAGCAGCTCACGGTAATTGACACACCGGGAGAGCGGAAAAACCCGCTCTCCGAGTTCTTTTCAAGCAGATAGTTGAGCACCTGACAGCAAATCACTAGCTTTTCCCTCTGTACTATCACTCACTCTCTAGTTTTTATCTGGCTCAGCTCTCCACTTCCTTGTATTAAAGGCACGAGAGATGAGAGATGCTCGTGTTCTTTCTGGGAGTATTTAGCTGCACTAGTCTCCAGAGTTCTGATTATAAAATGCCGTCCCATGAGCAGCGTCGCTCGATATTGCAAAACAACCCTGCGAGTTGGTATATCTTTCATCGTGGTGGGTTTTTATCAGTCTTTTTTAAGTGAAATTCTGCCTGTGATGTGCATTCCAAGTCTTTATTAGAGTTACTATCAGAAATATGACCACACATTCTCTGATTTGTCTCACCGGTCATGGTTGGTTGCACCTATGAGCTGATTTTCATTGATCTAAATTACCTGTCTGGTCGGGTAGCCAGCAGATAGGGAAATATGAAGGCATAAAATCTGAGTCCTTTCAGTTCATTTTCTATATTCTGTCTCTGGCAATAGACCAGGCTATAGGACCAATCTGCTTGAAATTGATTTTTGCTCTCCCAAGTATCAAAGATCAGACATATCAGGCTAGTACGGAGCTATTTCTTTATTCATTTCAATAATTCATGGTCTAGAGGGAAATGATTTCAGGGAAAGAGTTTTTCAATTACATTGTGGCCGCACGGTGACTTTTTTTTTTTTCTCCCTCCACGCTTATATGTACGGAGCTCAGGAATAGATGGCTACAACGAGATATTGCTTTGAAATCTCTTCCTATCATAATGTAAAGGTGAATTTCAGAATATACTAATAAATATGTAGAAAAGGGACTCATAAACCCTGTGGGACTGTGAAAGATAGCAGGAATGAATAACAGGAGGAAAGATCATTGTTTTGTAGTTGCAGGAAGAATAGAGAGAGCTTTTGGGCTCCGAGTGCATGCTTGTCAGATTTCTCCCCTGTTAGGCTGGAAGACAATATATCCGCCAGCAGTTAGAAGGCTTCACTGCGGTGAGTCGGGCGTATCAGGAGAATAATTGTCCATCTTTTTCATAGTCCCTTATCATGTCTAATATAGCCTACATTAAAGGAGAACTCCGGCGCAAAATGAACCTTTGGTCTAATTACACATTGTAACCTAGTCAACCGTTATCTGAGATTTGTTTTCATGATTATCGAATGTAAATAGTTTTATCTCTAAAAACAGTTTAGCCTATAAAGCTAGTATAACGGTAGTATATTGGGCATAGATCAATGACAAATAAAAATCGCTTGTTAATACCACTAACAAGGCTCAAAATAGCCCCACACTAACACGGTAGCATAATGAGGGTCCCTACCTTCAAACCGAAGCATTGAGAACTTTGTCAGTGTCCAGACAGTTTAATAAGAAGATATTTTTTACATACAGTCAACTTCGCGTATACAGGCAGAAGCCATCTTTGAAAAAGAGTCTCTACCAGTCGATCTACGAACGCCGATCCAAGCCTGCTGTTCGCACTCACCTTATCACAACTTATAGCTCGTTCACATCTCACCAGCGCACTTGGATCGGCGTTCGTAGATCAACTGGTAGAGACTCTTTTTCAAAGATGGCTCCTGTCTGTATACGCGAAGTTGACTGTATGTAAAAAATATCTTATTATTAAACTGTCTGGACACTGACAACGTTCTCAATGCTTCGGTTTGAAGGTAGGGACCCTCATTATGCTACCGTGTTAGTGTGGGGCTATTTTCAGCCTTGTTAGTGGTATTAACAAGCGATTTTTATTTGTCATTGATCTATGCCCAATGTACTACCGTTATACTAGCTTTATAGGCTAAACTGTTTTTAGAGATAAAACTATTTACATTCGATAATCATGAAAACAAATCTCAGGGAACGGTTGACTAGGTAACAATGCGTAATAGGACCAAAGGTTCATTTTGCGCCGGAGTTCTCCTTTAATAACCTACAACAATTATTATTTACTCACCCCCGTGACGTTTCAAAAAATGAGAATGAAGAGCTGTGTTCTGGTCTAAAAATGGTCAGATAACCTACCAAAGGTTGATCGTCTTCACTGCCGAAATACAGCAGCCTTACTTTTTTTTAATGTAATTAATACTTTTAATCAGCCATGATGCATTATACTGATCAAAGAATAACAGTATGACAGTAATGACAGTAAATACATTTAGGATGTTGCAAAATATTTTGGACACTCTTTAGACTACGGTAAAATTCTCACTATTAACTATGACTTTTGCCTCAATAAACTCCTAAATACTGCTTATTAATAGTTTGTAAGGTAGTTGTTAAGTTTAGGTATTGGGTAGGATTAAGAGATGTATTGTAGAGTATGGTCATGCAGAATGAGGCATTAATATGTGCTTTATAAGTACCAATAAACAGCCAATATCATAGTAATATGCATGCTTCTAAGCAACTATAGTTAATAGTGAGAAGTGGACTCTAAACTGAAGTGTTACTTTAAACTTCAAATAAACACGTTCCCTTTAAACTTTCAATTCATCAAATAATTTCCACAAAAGTCTTAGGCAGCACGGCTGTTTTCAACATTGATAATAATATAGATTTCTACTAAGTAGTTTCTTGAGCACTAAATCAGCATATTAGAAAGAATTCTGAAGGATCACATTTGTATCACATAAATCAATTATTTTAAAGTGTAATGCTATTTCACAATATTACTGTTTCTGCTGTATTTTGATGAAATAAATGTATCCTTACAGAGCATGAGAGACTTCTTTCAAAAACATTAAAGAAAGAAAAAAATCGGTAACTTTGTTTTGATGGTCCCTTTTGAACATTCTGTTGACTAAGTAACTTTGCAACTACAAACTAACTCGAGTAGACTGTCTGCTTAATATCTGCTAACTCTTTTGAAATGGTCCTCCAACAGACATTCTACTGACTATAAGTAACTTTGCAACTACATGTCAACTTATTCTAACCCCAACCCTACTAATACTCTACTAACACTCTAATGAGAGTTAGCATACATGACGCATGGAGAACAAGATTTTCCATTAATAGCGAGCTAAATTGTTCCACACATTTGGAGTTTGACGGACACCATGAACATCCACTTAATGCAAAAGAGTTGCATGAGCAAATATGAATGTGTTTGAAATGACTGGAGAGTTGGTAAATAATGAACATTAATTTGTAGGTGAAATATCCTTAAGCCCGAACAAAGTTGGGTTTGGCTGGTAGGCAGCTGCAGCTGGTTTCTCCAGTTCTGTTTCCTTGGAGATTATTCCAAAATTGTTTATGCTGATGCGGTTTCCCCATGGGAGAGCGCAGCTGTGGTCTCCTGGGGTCCCTGCTCTCCATCGCCCCTTAATTACTCCTGAGAAGTGCTCAAATTTAGTGATTAACTGCATCAAAAGAGTTTTAATGAGAATTCATGTTTAATCATGCATCTTTTCTGTGGTTAACGACATGTTGTTTGAGCCTGTGTGTGCATGTGGGGGAAAGTGTAAAGAAGCAGGTGTGTGAGAGATACCGAGGGTCATTTTTGTGCTTTTTTATTTTTTATTTGACTTTAACTTTATGGAACCTGCTGGTCTTTCTAATTCTGGAATTTCGATTTAGAAATTTAATAAGAGCCATGCTGCTTTCAGATTATAGCAAGCATGAAATAAACTTAATTGCTTGTGTTGCCAGACATCTTTTTTTTTTTGCAACCGCATTTTTCCACATTTCTCAATTATCTCTTCGAAAATGAAGGTTCTGTTTTCTGGAACAGTTACACACATCCACAACACACACACATGCATAGACTGGAAAATAATTACATCTGAAATATGCATTATCATTCTCAATTTCATGCAGTCTCGTTCTAAGTATGCATCTTTTCCCAAATTGATTACAGTTCTCATTTTCATAGAATTAGTTTGAATATCTAAGAGAGAGAATCTGCCAGCTCGGCAGGACTAATCTCTGGCATGAATAAAGAGATGATAACAGATTCTGTGTATTTGTTTGTGTGCATTGTTTTGGAAAAAAAATCACCTCGATATAATGTAACAGCAGGTATAAATGTGCACGTGTCTTTGTTAAAGAACTCAACATAAACAGTGGATCAAATTGATTATATTGGTCCTATCGCATGCACAAGTACATCAGAGCAGTTAGTTCTGAGAAATGACGCCAGATATAGATGCGAGACTATATATGAGTTTAGAAAGTACTCCCACATCTGTTTCCCACATCTGCGAGCGTGCGATTGTGTTTTCAAGAACATATGGAAGAAGTTGATAATCAAGTATGCAAACGCTCTGCATAACTTTTTATGCAAATGAGCTCATTATAATCCCTAACTTTTAATCGGCCCTGTTCAATTGTCATTTTCCCTGTCATACTGTCAAAGCCACTCTTAAATAATTGGTATGTTTGAAAAACTAGACGCTTGATGAATTAATTCAGCAATTATCACCAAATTGCTGGTTATATTGCGGATGTTTTGAAGTCCAGCTTCAAATGGATCACGAATTTCATAACTTCTAAAGACCCCTAAGGTGGTCCAGGCAGGTCGAAAGCTCTTCTGAAGGCAACCATGCAGTGCACAACCTCAGTTAAAGCACCAAGACTGCCATTTGAACCCGCTGCTCTTCTTTTGGAATGGTGAAAACGGCTGTTGCCTGGGAAACCAGTAAAAGCTTTCGAACTAGATTGTACAGGGGTCAGAACTTAACTGTGAGGCTGTGAACTGTGAAGCTTCTCGCTAACTCTACCGCTCTCTTTTTCTCCGACCTCCTCTGAAATCAAGAGGTGGGGACACATCAATGATCTGTTTGATGTTGGTGTCCAGCAGGTTTACTATTCCATCCAATTACCACTGGGCTTTTGAGCCTCTGTTTTGAGTCGCACAGCAATCCAACCGGCTTTTGGTTTCACTCTGTGTGTGCGAATTTTTGTGTAGTTCTGTTTGTGTGTGGGTATATTTACAGGTCGCTCTATTTTAATCTCCAAGTCCACAGGGGTTAGAGGAGACCGCCGGCTCAGACCTGTGATAGGATTAGTTTGCCTCCCCAACACAGTTGAGGAATTACGCAATACATATGTTAAACGCTGAGTGACGGGTCAGAACGGTCGGACGTGGCTTTTTGCCCCCGATTCAATCAGTTTTTAAATAAGATGATCCATTTCGGCTTTAAAGGAGATTAATATTAATTTCCCCCTTTGTGCTAATAAAAGACCAAAATGCCTGTGGATTTACTGAGAGCGGCTCCGCAGTGGCTCAGGTGCTTGTCACTAGTCCATTCTGTGTGTATAAGGGTGTGTGTGCAAATATCAAGTAGCTTAATATAACCCAAGGTCTTGTAGAATTTATTCCGGACATGTTTTTCCGTGGAAAATGCTATAGGAGAAATTCTACAAGACATTTTACAATGACCTGGATGAGTCCCTTCCTTCCTTCCTTCCTTCCTTCCTTCCTTCCTTCCTTCCTTCCTTCCTTCCTTCCTTCCTTCCTTCCTTCCTTCCTTCCTTCCTTCCTTCCTTCCTTCCTTCCTTCCTTCCTTCCATCCATCCAATTTTTTGTTTACTTAATTTTTTAAATATTTAATGTCTTATCCATCCATCCATCCATCCAATATTTATTATCCGTCCATCTGTCCTTCTTTCTGTCTTGTCCATCTGTCCGTCTGTCCATCCATCCATCCATCCATCCGGATAAAGATCTTTCTTTCTTTCTATAAAATGTTTGTTAACTTAAGATATTTATTAAATATGATTAATATTACTTATAACTTAACGCTTTTTAAAGACTTTTTAATGAATCGATATTCCTATTTTGCAAACTGTTAATGTAGTATGTGGAAAATATCCTCTTTGTATTAAAGGAGCTGTATGTAAGACATTTATTTCAATTAATCATAAAATGGCCCTGATATGTCACTGGACATTAAGAAATCATGTACATTTCAAATACTTATATCACTGACAACAGTAGTCCGGCCAGGATATTGTCATTTAAAAAGTGCAGTTGTAGCCCTCAACTGATGTTGATGTTGTCATGTTGTGTTTTGGTCTGATGCTCCTCCCTCCACCTATCTACCAATCACGAAGTCAGTAGTGTTGCGGCATCCGGGTTGCCAGCTCTGCTCTAGTTACCACTTCTTGTAGCAGCCTACGCTCCTGCTGGATCCTGCAGCCTATCTGGCAACCTCGAGTCAGGGAGGAGGGGGAGGGGATACACCGCTCTACAGTCATTTGAAAGTGATTGCAGTACCAGTTTTGGCCACAATCTTACATACAGCTCCTTTAATTTATATTTTCCCGATAATATTTTAGCCATTTGTTCAATTTGTTTTACGTTTGGGCCTTCATACATTGACTCTATAAAAGCTAAATAATTAGGAAACAACATGTCTTTATAATATGACAATAGTTCAGTTGATGACAATATATACCTGCTTTTATATTGTAGAAAGAGGGTGCCTCGCAAAAGGATCATATTTGGCTGGCAATAAATAGTTTTAAAATTCCTGCTTTACACAATAAGAATCTTACTGTCTGCAACCTGGTAAAAGATAGAAGCTGTAAAGTTTATTCTCATTGATAACCAAGTATTACATGACTACAGCATGCAACCACACTGGATATAGGTGCCATAACTATCCAGGGCTGTCAATGAGCGACCTTCTGCTTTTTCGTTCTCTCTCTGCTGTCTTTCTCTCTCACCATGCTTATAGTGTGCCCTCTGACGCAGCAGTTGGCTCCTGTTTTTAGAAGAAAGGTGAAAAGCTTTGGTTATCATTTCTCTCCATGGTGTGGCGGCAGGCATGTGAAGGACTGTGGAGTGCAATCACAGCTCTATAACATCGCTGGACAGGCGACTGAGTCAGAAAGTCACAGAACAATGGAGCCAGGGATTATTTTTGTAAGCTGTCATCCTTGCAATGAATAGGACTCTGGGTAGTTATTAGCCAGCCGAAACCTTGGGAGCTACGCAGAGAAAAAAGCACACAACTCACTCTAACAAGATATATCATGATTTTGTTCTTTTGTCCAAAATTGGACATTGTGCATGTGTGTTTGAACCAATATAGGACTCCCCCCCCCCCCACCCCCCATTATCCCTTCAGTATTTTATGCTAGCCTAGGCTGCATTTATTTTATCAAACAAACAGTAACATTGTGATATATATATATTAGGCTATGTGTATTAGAAAGAACTGTATATCATAATACTTGCTTGCTGGGCTGTTAATAAATGCATACTTGTTACGTTATTTTGCCTCCCGAGACTTTCTGGTAGAACAACGAACGACTCTTTTGTACTACAATGCGTTTTTTTCCGGATCTTGGGAAGTCACAATGATACTCATTTAAATAATCCCCACCTACGGAATACACAAAAAAGGTGCGAGGCCTGGTTGAGCTGCATTAGAGAAGACAGTGTTGTCGCTATGTCAAAGAGACGCTGTTGTTTTCCACCTCGTTTCCAAACCTTATTTGTTTGACCTTCCTAAGGCTATTAAAAATCCCAGGATGTCCTTCGAAAAAAAGTAGGGGTGTAACCCCGGCATCCTGGCCAAATGTGCCCCTTGGCCTCTGTCCATCATGGCCTCCTAATTATCCCCATATACTGATTGGCTTCATCACTGTCTCCTCTCCACCAGTAAGCTGGTGTGTGGTGGAAGTTCTGGCCCAATATGGCTGCCGTCGCATCATCCAGGTGGATGCTGCACATTGCAGGTGGTTGAGGAGATTCCCCCTTCTATGTAAAGCACTTTGAGGACCCAGAAAAGCGCTATATAAATGTAACATATTATTATTATTATTATAAGGCTGACAAACTTAGAGTGGTTAAAATTTATTTTAAACACTGTTCCTGAACATTTTAAATGTTGGGATTAAATTGACATTTTATGGAGAACATCTTCTAGGCAGAACCTAAGAGAGTACAATGCAGGATACGCACAAAAGCTTCTCCTGAAATGGAGCAGTTCCCACTTTGTCGGGACAATCTGTTGTTTGTGAATCACAACATGTAAGTATGTCTTATTATTTGTAGTTGTGTTTTCTATTAACAGTTCCAATTATACGTTTTATATTGTTGCTACGAAGTAAACAAAGGGCAAAGCTGTTTGCCTCCGCTCAGCTGCTAGCCAACATTAGTGTTGATATAGAGTTTACTTTAGCTTTTGTAAGCTTTTGGTTTTGTAAGGCTGTTCACCACCCCTTAGGAAAATTAACCATGGTTCTGTGATCGATTTCTGTTTGTATTACCTGTAACTTTTTTGGGTTAAAAATTATCCAAAATAAATATTTTACCAAGTACATAACCAGCCAGTGTTCAAAACTATCTGCTTGCCTTAGCTCGATTCAAAACTGTAACGAAGAGTCAGAGTCGTGCGGATCCATTTGCAGTAACTTTATTAATAGAAAGCACACAGAGAGAACTCAGAGATAATCAGGTATGCAGGGCAAATCCAAACTCAGCAACGATACCAGGCCAGGGTCGGGGCAGGCAGCAGACAAACACTCGGAAACCAGAAGAGCAGGCAAGGATCGGAAAACCAGGAATGACAATAGAATTTAGTATGCTCAGAGATGTATGCCGTGGCTGATACAAGACTTAGCACTGAGCCATGAGAGCAAGCAGTTAATATAGAGAGGGGAGAAGTGGGTGAACCTGTGTAGGTGATTAGGGATGAGACTCGGACTGAGAGGAAGACTGATGGGAAACGTAGTTCAGTATTCGGGAGACTGTGATCTTTGATGACTAGGGGGAGGCGACGATGAGCGATCTATGACAAAAACGGTAAGCTTGCAATAATGTTTTTAATTCCAGTGGTACTGGTGGATTTCCGCGGGAAATTCGAACATGTCTTTGCGTCATTACGTCACATCTGTCCACATAAAGAAGGAGTCTCGGCTAGTAGGCTATATTGAGTCATTACGTCACATCTGTCCACATAAAGAAGGAGTCTCGGCTAGTAGACTATATTGAGTCATTACGTCACATCTGTACACATAAAGAAGAGTCTCGGCTAGTAGGCTATATTGAGTCATTACGTCACATCTGTACACATAAAGAAGAGTCTCGGCTAGTAGACTATATTGAGTCATTACGTCACATCTGTACACATAAAGAAGGAGTCTCGGCTAGTAGGCTATATTGAGTCATTACGTCACATCTGTACACATAAAGAAGAGTCTCGGCTAGTAGGCTATATTGAGTCATTACGTCACATCTGTCCACATAAAGAAGGAGTCTCGGCTAGTAGGCTATATTGCGTGTGCCGTGTGAGGATGCTGAAGGTGGAGATTTATAGCCTTTTCTCACAGCACTTGATATAATTAAACATATCAATTTGATGGCGGATCCAGAAGGTTCAAACGACAATCACCAGTGACAACTAGAGATTCACCCGTTGTAAAATGCAAAAGACTTTGGACTGAGAGTTTGGAAAAAGAGACTGCAACCGGCCCATGCGAAAACAAGGATAAATATCTGAAGGGCATTAAATGTAGTCACACAATGCTGATGTTGTTAACATTAAACGTACAGTATGTCATTTTTGGCCACCAGGGGTCGCTAATCTCTTACAATAACAAAGGCGTATATCGATAACGCAAAGCATCAAGCGGAATTATGGATCTTGTCGTCAAGCTGATGGATCTTTTATGAATGAGTAAATACAGTGATGTTTTTAACATGACTGTGGTATGAAGCAGGGTGCGATTGCTAACGAGAAATGTATACCAGCGCCACACGCAACGCGAGTCCCACGGATATAAAGGAATAAGAACATTTCATTCTACCGAACTACATGCAAGTGCTGAATTAAGAAGTTACTCACTGGTCAGTTTATTAGACGAATTAAACTTGAGGTAACGCAGCGCTGTTTCACTTGCTCTTAACAGTTACACTATCACACTAAACGGTATTTGAGTGTGTTGAATGTTGTTAGTTAGGTTGTTTGTTGGCTGTATGAGATTAGCAGTAGCCTAAGCTAGGTCAACAGAATAACATACAGATCATATTCTAACATTTCATCATGTTGAACTAAAAAACATTGATTAGTTTTACGTACATTTGCTCACCTGTCTAATAAAGTACATGGAACACTCGCGTCTCTGTCAAGTCGAAGTTAGTCGCGGACGTAGAGCTCTCAGCATCTCGAAAGATTTTGATCTTTGTCCTAGTCCTCTGTTTGACTCAAAGTCTGCTTGCCATGGTCCAAAATGTTTGAACGAAACAACAACAGCGTGAGCGTCCTGCTAAGCATAACCCAGTTGTCCACGCCTGTCGCCATGGTTACTATGGCAGTACGAGCGGAAACCGAGGGTAACGCGGATATGACGCCATTGACTGGCGACTCCTCGCCCCTGCTGACACGTCCCATTTCCTTGGTTAAAATCGCAATTTTCTCACGATTTACAAATAGTTGGAAACATTGGGGATATTGTAAGTAATCAACTAAACAAAATATATAACATTGGCCTAGTGGTTTTTGGATATTTTACTGCAAAAATCCTACATATTGTACCTTTAACAATTTAAGAACAAAGTATAATTTCCACGTTCGATGTGAAATGATAATCGATCGTTACATTTAATCAGTGCGATTTACTGCAAAGCATTTTTTCAGTTAGTTGGTCAGAAGAACAAAAGTGGATGTTACTCACTTGTTCAGATGACATTTTAGGGTGACATTTCCTGAACACGTGCTTCTCCGCTAACCGGTGCCAATCACATCACACTGGGTCAGCTAACCACAGCACATTTCGTATTTCGTAAGGAGGGTCTTCATCGAAACAGGAACTACATGGCACATTCAAACCAGACTGGGGAGAGAGGAGCTGTAATAACAACGCATTCTCACCCCAAGGCGTCACTAAAATGACAATTTTGACCATGCTTCAATATTCGACGCTTTAGGCACCCTTTAGCGTCAGTTACATGACGCGATCCTAGGGCGTCATCTTACTGACGCTTTACCTAAGCGTCAGTTAGATGACGCGGGTAGGTTTAGGTCTGGGGTAGGGTTAGGATTAGATAGCGTCATCTAACTGACGTTAAAGGTAAAGCGTCAGCAAGATGACGCCCTAGGATCGCGTCATGTAACTGACGCTAAAGGGTGCCTAAAGCGTCGAATATTGAAGCATGGTCAAAATGATTCCCAAGGCGTCAGTTTCATGACGCCTAGGGATGAGAATGGGCTGGTAATAATGTAAAATATGTGAGAAATAATGTGTTTTTTTAACAATAAAGCATGAAGGCATATTCTAGTTCTCCCCAAAAACAAAACCAAGACTTAGTAAAATGCCATAATAGGACCCCGCTAATTAAAAAAAAAAAAAAAATGTTCAATGTTTTTGACTAAGTCAAGTATTGTACGTTTGGTAACACTTTACTTGAAGGGGTGTGCATAAGACTGACATGATACCTTCATAATCATGACATGACACATGTCATGAATATGAAGGAGGTTTTAAGCATGTTTATGACAACTGTCATTAAAGTGTCATTCGCTCAATTATGACATTTTGAATGCAAATATGACATTGTTTAAGATGTCTTTGTTATGACAACTTGACTTAAACCAATACATCATAACCTGTCAGTGTCTTGGTAATGACAATTTGTCATTACCAAGACAACATAAATTGTCATAAATATGTCATAAACATGACATAGCATATTAATTATCAAACTTAAGAAACCACTTAGCTTTATGGGTTAACATTACATTAAACTGTCATGTGGTTGGTTTTGACATTGGCTGTCATGAGGCCATTATAACTGCCCTGAATATTTTGCTTGACCTCAACTACAGTGGTACAAATTGAATTTGTCATTAAAATGTTATAATGGCCTCATGACAGCCAATGCCAAAACCAACTACCTGACAGTTTAATGTAATGTTAACCAGTAACTAAGTTGTCATGACAAAGACACTGACAGGTAATGATGTATTGGTTTATGTCAAGGTGTCATTACCAAGACATCTCAAACAATGTCATATTTGCATTACAAATGTCATAATTGAGCTAATGACACTTAATGACAGTTGTCACAAACATGCATGAAACCTCCTTCATATTCATGAGTCATGACATATGTCATGTCATGATTATGAAGGTGCCATGTCAGTCTTATGCACACCCCTTCAAGTAAAGTGTTACCGTACGTTCCTTCAAGTGCTTTAGGAATTAGTTCGACTGAAGCATCAAACGAATGATTCACTTAATGTTTCTATTCAATCTCATCCTGGAGTTCCTTGCTCTCTGTGAAATGAAAAGACGAGTTTTGTGCAGTGGCAGTGGCCTGGAAGAACACAATAACACTTGAACACTGCCAAAGTCTGGCTGCCTTTTATCTTGAAACTTTGTGGCCTAACCATAACCTCTCACTCCTTTACTCAATAAGGTGATGCCACCAAGGTGTAAGAGTGTCAGGCTGTCACGACTTGCATTCCATTTTCTCACACTCATTTTTTTCCCAGAGACAGCTACTGAGAAACAGAAAGTACATGTGCGACTTTTGACTTGGGTGTACTGACACACTACTTATTGTTTGTCCTTGATCTGTTCCGTAAGATTTGACAGTGACCCACGCTTTTCCGTTTGCATACAGTAAGTATTATATAAATGCCTTAGAGTGAAAGAGAAAAAAAAACAGAAAAATTTTTTACCAGCTTGAGACCTTGGTTATGCCATGCTTTTAATTCCCTTGAAAGTAATCTCAAACCAACATTCACTCCATCCTGCAAAATCCATTGGCATTTCACCCTGTTTCCGTTTGTCGTAATGGCCACGATTAAAGCCTCTTACATTAATTAGTCTGTCTTTCAGCTTATTAATGTCACTTTGTGTACCTGCCGGGATATGAGGGTTCTGTCTTCTCCCCTCTCTCATCATTTCATTTTCTTTCTCACTTTGTTTACTCTTCCAGGAGTGTGACAGCACGATGACAGACACTGGCTCGGGCATCAGGAACTTGCTGATGCGTTGCCTTCTTCTCTTTTCTTCTGAGTTCAGTTCAGTTTAAATAAACTTTTTTGGCCAGACTTTGCAGTTACAGGAAAAACATTTTTTTTATATATATATATAGAAGAAAGCCCTGAAAATGAAAAATGAAATGGATGATATAACACCCAGCCTATAAGGTCTAGTTACCATCCAGTTTCTATCTAGCTTGGTTCTGGAAGTTTTTGCCTATTTCAATTTCTCCATAGATATTACAAAAAAGTCCTTTGAGTTCTGAGTCAAACCCTTACTCCTTAACCCACCCTTAAACCTGCCCACACCACCACACCTGTCCCTAACCTTACCAGTATCACACCTCAATAGCAGCAAAAGTGTTTTACAATACAACCTGAACACAATAAGTACATTGTACTTATTTTTCGATGTTAGTACAAAGTACTTAAAGCCACTTAATATAAAGTGGGACCCAAACTTTAATTTGAACCAGAATTATTTTTTTTTCATGAAAATAAAGACAAAGGTAGACATTCTTGAAGGAATGAACAACTCATCCTATGTAACATTGCATATTACACAATTTAATCAATAATAAAATTGCAATATACACAATTAAATAAGTTATTAATGCAATAATTAATGCAAAGATTAATGCAAAGAACGATTAATACAAAAAATACAATATTTTTTTCAAATATACAATGTCTTGAGAGAGCTATGAGACTTTTTGTGATTTGTAGAACTGGAACAGTCATGGAAATTAAGAAATGTTTTTATTGCATAAATAATGGCATTAATAAATTACTTTATTGCATAAAGATATTTCAGTTACACTGTGCAATAAGGTTAATTTGTTAACATTAGTTAATGTATTAACTAACATGAACTAACAATGAGCAATGCATTCGTTAAAGTATTTATTAATCTTTGTTAATGTTAGTTCTGTCATGACAACTCTCGGAGTGATTAGCATGGTAATGGGTATGACAATGTTGATATGATTGGTCTTGGCGGAATATATGCTACAATGCTGCTGGTTTTATTGCTGCTGCTGCTGTAGAGTACGGGACTTGCTACTGCCAATTCATACATGACACGCTGCTGTGAGCATGTAAGACATGGTGCTGCTGTAGCCTACATGAATTACCCGAAGCAGATCTATACAGGTGGAGCTGGGGAAGGTGGAGGGTTTCTAAAAGCTCGCTGCACTGCTAAGGCAAATGCTACCCAAGTATTTGAAGGTTGAGCAGCGAGCTCATTGGCTACTGATACGGCAGGAACCAATCAGCCACGCCCTATACTGTAGATAACGATGTGATTATAGACAGGTGAGTAAAAGGACCTATTAGCCTGCACCATCTAGAGTTTCATGCCAGAACTTTGTATTTAATAAAAATATAGCTGTTCATTGCTTGTTCATGTTAGTTCACAGTGCATTAACTAATGTTAACAAATACAACCTTCGATTTTAACAATGGATTAGTAAATGTTGAAATTAATATTAACTAAAATGAATACATGCTGTAGAAGTTTTGTTCCTTCTTAGTTCATGTTAACTAAAGTTGTTAACTAATGTTAACTAATGAAACTTATTGTGAAGTGTTACCGATTTTTCTACTTATTCTCAGATGTGAAATATTTAATTTGCTAGATTTGTTATTATTATTATTATTTAATATAAAATTGTTAATACTAATAATATGGTGTGTGTGTGTGTGTGTGCGTGTGTATTAATGTCTGTGTAATGTTAACATGTTATCATTGAAAATGGAAAAAAATAATGAGATTTTTACTTCTGGAGCCCTACTGTTCTCTATTATTGCAGCACTGCTAACATTTTTGGCTCGTTTATGATAAATCATTTGTGTTTTTCCTCATTTGCATGTCGCCTCGGATGAAAGCAACTGCTGAACGGTTAAATATAAATGTAAGTTTTATTAGGAAGTATGACAATAATGCAATGTATTACTTTCAAAAGTAACATTCCCTATCTCCCTCTTTCTCTCTACCTTCCTCAGTTTCTCCTTCACAGTCACTGTCACCTACATTATTTAGTGCTCTAGTACCTGTCAGTCCCACACACCTGAAAACCCTGTAAGACTCCAGCAGCAGTGCAGGAATCCTCGACACGCGTCTCTCTTCATTCAGACCTGCTGTGTATCCAGCACTGAATATCAACGGTGAGGTGGAGAATTATACTTTGATAAGGACTTTAAAAAAAGATATCTCCTTTAACTGAACAAATCACTGCATCCAAAAACAGATCTGGAGAGGCCAGAACAGCATGTCAATAAGTTACTTCAAAGAAAGAAAGGCAAAGTAAATGTGAATATTACATTTATACTAATTGTCGAGGGTGATGAGTAGATTATTATATTATGTTCTGCTAAAAGCCAGTTTGTGTTCAGCCTGTTTATTGGTGGAGTTTGATATGGTAAACATAACTATTGCTATTGTTTCGCATTAGGGTTTAAAAAAAAAACATAACTCTATGTGTGTTCAGCGGGTAACTAGTCATGCACTGTTTGTAAATCATGTGGCTTGTTGATGTCACACTACTTTTTCTAAACATTCAGAGTTTCAATTTTCACCTGGTGGACTATTAAATGTATATTATGCTATTTTAAAGGTTCCTATTTTGTTTTGGAGGTCTCTTATAATACTGTAGGTGTACATGCATCCTGAGGTTAAAAAGGTTCTAATAATATACATCGGAGTATCTAAGGGTGTATTCACACCAGGAAAGTCCGATAGTTCACTTGCTTTGGTCCGGACCAAATAATAATAATTATTTTTTTTGGTACGGTTCGCTTTCACACTGCTCTTTTTGCAAGTGAACCAAAATTTGTAAACAAAACCACACGTGTGCTAAGGTCGTCCATTCATTGGACAAGGATTCTCAAGTAGGGAAATCAGGAAGTGCAAAAAAGGCTCAACATGGAGATATTTCGTACTGCAATATTTGTTATTTTACTAATTTTGTGTTATTCTGTACAAACGCAATATGAAGAAACTGCGCAGAAGACGGATAAGGTATAACGTTTTCATTCATAGAGAGGGGCTATGTTCACACATTCAAATAATGAGATTCTTATGCTAACAAGTGCTGTCAATGTTAACGCTTGCGATTAAGTTTGTCCAGTTTAACGCAGCATCATCCTTGTATTGTAACTATCGTTACATTATATGAACTGCAAAATCTTTTTTTGCATCTATGCGCGATTAGACTAAAGAGAACGCTCTCTATGTGAATGTCCTGATGCACACACTCATTCATTCATTCCATTCCAATGATGCACACACACGACGCGCAGAAAGACGCCCAACAGTATCGTGTGGCCAGACAGCGCGCCGGAATGGAATTCTCTTTCGCACTTGAACAACAATAACACAAACCATTATGCCAAAATCTCCGACTACGGAAGCCTGTTAACTCAATGGCGCAGTGCTTTCTTGCAATTGGGTCGGTTCATGTTCACACCGTAAACGAACCGTACCAGAGTTCGTTTGGAACCGTACCGAGACCACCTCTTCAGCTGGGTCTCGGTTCGGTTGTTTGGTCCGCACCCGAGTTCGATTGCTGTATTCACACCTGCCCAAAAGGTCCGCACCAAGGGGGGAAACAAACTAGAGTTCGATTCAATCGAACCAAACAAGGCAGGTGTGAATGCACCCTAAATCTCGTCTCACAGTGTCTGAAACGGTTTGATCAAGGATTCGGTCTCTCTAAACCCCTTGTTTCTGAGAGCCTGCTCTGCTCTGAATGGTCAGACGGCCCAGTCTGTTGTGATTGGTCTACTGCTTACAGCGTATGTTGGAAACGAAATGGCTATTACCATATCTGAATTTCAGCTCTGATTCCTCAGCACTTGTATACACAGTGATAGGAACGGTAACAATGGCATCATGGCAATAGGCTCTATGCACGATCGCTTCCGTGTTTTGTCTCAGCCCGCCCAGTTACATCCGGCGCTGCGTCGGAAGCCGTTTTTGCATTAGGTGGAGATAATGGCAAATTACACTCGCTGTTTACAAGAACTTCCAGCGGTTAACGTGAATGATGTTAACAATATTGTGAGGCAGTTAGCAGTCACACATAAGAGTAAGAAAGAGAAGGGCATTCAATTATATATTTCGAGCTACATCAACAACTTTGAGGGTGAGTAATCTCTCATAACATGCGAAATCTGACTAGCGAATCAGTTTCTAAAATCGTTGTCCCGTTTTTGAGAAAATTAATTTTATTAAAGTTTGGCCTCCAGTACACTTCGCTATAGAACGCGCTATGCGGAGGTAAAGACACTGGCTGAGATTCTACCGGAAATACGTCAGCAGCGTTCGTGCATAGAGCCTATTCCAGCGCGAGTCTTCAACATAGTGAATGCAAAATGAATTTGCTTTCACAGTGCAGAAAACCGCATCTTCTCAACATGTCGATAACATGAACCAAACTCATCCAGGCCTCAGTTGCTGCAGTGTTTGAGGGTGGGTCAAATTGGGCATTGTTTGCAGGCAGCCATGAAGACCATAGGCTGGCATTAAGCAAATTTGTTACAAACCTATGTAGGTTCATGCAAAGAAGTAAGACTGAAATTACTGAAAACTCGTTTCAGGCAGTTCGGAATCGGTTCTTTCTTTTGGGAGACAATAACTCTATTTATCGTTACTTTGATCTTTTGATACTTTGCAGACCTTTAACATTCGTAAACCGCTATATTACAAACTACATTAAAGGTAATATCTGAAAAAGCATAATAGGGTCACTTTAAAGACGGACCTGAAACGAATTCTACACCAGAATGTCATAGAGACTTGGCTCTTTAGACTTGTGTCAGCCAGCAACCATCTGTCCTGGTACAATTAACCTAGAAACCGTATTTCAGTGGGGTAAAAAAAAAACACATTGAACGCCTTAGAAACAACATAACAAAACCCTGGCAACCATCCACAACACGTCTTTTTTGATCTGTTATTCTAATCTTTCACATATTTGTATGTATCAGTAACAGCATATGAATGAAAGAAAAACAATAACTGTTTAATGGAAGTTATTTCACAATCTGCTAATTTGAGCCTACAACCTGCAGTACTGCATGCTCTTGTAATAGTGAATGCTCCGGCAGTCTAGCTGCCAAAAGTAGCAGTGTTCCAGACCACAGCCCTCTCTCTCTTACTCTTTCTGCTGCCAGTCATATTTCATGAAGGTTCCATTTTGTATGAGATTCCATGCAGAGGTGAATTCTAAAGCAATACCTATCTTAAATTAGTCTGTTTCAATTGATAAAGCGAGAACAGTATAGGCTTGTTCACCTCGCTGAAGCAAATCCTATAATGCATTGTGACAAGTTCGATGAAAAAAATCCATCCCAGTTGGCAGACAAAGCAAGAGAAATGTTGAATATAATTTATTTAATACGAAATGTTATGCAATAGTTATGGACTTTTTTTTATTCTTATTAATGATATTTTTTTTTTTTACTCTTTTTGTGTTATGTATTTGTATGCTTAAACGAGTATCATGTCATTAAGTTAGCATCATGCTGGCATCATACTCTTCAGAAATCAAATATGGTGAGTTGAATGTTATTGTGCAATTTCTTAGCATGACCTAGACAACCAAATCCTCATCATGAGAATTGCTGCCTATAAAAAAGTATTTCATCATCAGCCTCTTATGAATTTCAATGGGGGGTTCAGGTACAAAGATGGCAATATTCAAAATCCTTGTCGGAACATGTTTTGGTCCCCAAAAAATCAATCCATCCATCCATCCATTTGTCTGTCTCGTTCTATCCATCCATCCAATATTTTTTACCATATATCCATGTATATCTATCTATCTATCTATCTATCTATCTATCTATCTATCTATCTATCTATCTATCTATCTATCTATCTATCTATCTATCTATCTATCTATCTATCTATCTATCTATCTATCTATCTATGTCTAATATTTCTTATCTATCTATCTATCTATCTATCTATCTATCTATCTATCTATCTATCTATCTATCTATCTATCTATCTATCTATCTATCTATCTATCTATCTATCTATCTATCTATCTCAGAATATGGTTTCGAATCCCCGATTTCACCACTAGTGTGCCCTTTTTTAAAGACCCAGATCCAGTACCACATTTTCCCAGTACTCACAAGTGTTAAGAAGGCTGGTCCACTTCCAGGCCTCACAACCTAGCCGTAAAGGTGCTTTACAGGTTTATTCACAGATTAGCTTCGGCCCTCTGACATGTATGATTAACCCAAAGGAGTGCTGCTTGATGTGGAAGTTGTTTTTCCCGCAGGCCAGAGAAGATCAATAGTCTTTGAAGTATGTTTGTGTGTTTGTTGGGTGTGTGGGCGAACGGGCTTCGCAGGAGAAATCAGACCTGTAAAGTAGTCTGATGTTGGCTTGTTCTGATATCTGACCTCTACTCTGGTGAAGTGCTACCGATCCTACACTAAATCCCTACATATACATGTGCATGTGTTTGCATTTGCATACATTTGTGGATGTGTGTGTGTGCATGCCCGGAGCATGTGTAGGTGTGTGTTTTGCTGTATGCAGGCTCTCTGTAATTCTCCACTGGATTATAAGAGCAAAACTCAGACCTGCTCTCAATGTGTCCCAAATGATTCCTTTGACTGATGTATAAATTGATGTACACACTTCTGATATACACACTTCTTTACATTCTATTTTAAAGTCTTTTTTAGTCTCTTTCTAGTTTTCTCTCTTGTTTTCTGCTCTGAGAAATATGATTAGGATATTTGTTTATCATTGAACCACCCTGGGGGAAAAAATCATAATCAGTGGTTGTATATTTTTAATCATTATTGACATATTCTTAAAACAAGATAAAAAGTTAAAAAGGAGTAATACCCAACACACACACACACACACACACACACACACACACACCTGTATTTTGTGTCAGATTTATTTTGCCAATGGGGTAGACTTTTTTATAGTATATTTAAATTATATCCTATGCAGTTTTGTTTCTGAAGTAAATGTATCTTTATATTTATTTAAGATGTTTACATATTTTGTTGGGGATCCATCCATTCATTCATTCATTGCTCCCTTTTTTACCCTAGTTTTGCTATTGTTTTGATTCAGCCATCTGTAATTCTAAGATCAATATTCCCAGTCAAAAATGCTCTTTTACTGACAATTGAACTGAATGTATGTAGTGAGTCAACCTGTTTTGGGGTAGATTGGGCAGTTCTTTTATGTTTGTAATGCAATTTAATAATAACAATAGTGCATTTACATTTATCTATCATTCATTTAGCAGATTCTGTTGCCCACAGAAAAAGACAATAATTTTGGAAAAATGAAAACACAAAAGATTAATCATAAGAAGCCAGCAATTTTAGCAATGCCACAATACAAACATTTGATTAAATGTCAATTTACAATCCAATTCTTATTTGAATGGGAGGACTGATGTGAATAGAGTGTTGAAGAAAAATAAAGAAACAAAAGACTGATTGATGGACAGAAGCAAGCACAGATGGCCAAACAGACGCACAGAAAGAGAAAGAAAGAGAAAGAAAGAAAGAAAGAAAGAAAGATAGATAGATAGATAGATAGATAGATAGATAGATAGATAGATAGATAGATAGATAGATAGATAGATAGATAGATAGATAGATAGATAGACAGACAGACAGACAGACAGACAGACAGACAGACAGACAGACAGACAGACAGACAGACAGGTATAGATAGACAGATAGCCGATAGATAGATAGATAGATAGATAGATAGATAGATAGATAGATAGATAGATAGATAGATAGATAGATAGATAGATAGATAGATAGATAGATAGATAGATAGATAGATAGATAGATAGAACTATGATTTTTAAAGTACCACAAGCAAGTTTTTGGAAATCAAAAAGGTAATATCTCATAGATGAGCTCTATTCATTCGCTAAAGGTCATGTCTATTCAATTCAGTCAATTAAATATCGATACCCATCATTTTTCAGCTCCGCAAACACATGCACAAACAACAGAAGTAGCTTAGACAGAGAGACATGTTAGTTTAGCCACTAATCGCTGTTTCATAGAGTGATGGAGACATTATTGAAAGGTCGTTGTGACCGTTCATCCGTTCAGAATTAGCCTACTGTCGGGCTGTTTTCGCACGCGTTCAGTGCATTCAGGAGCGAGCGCCCGTCTGTCTCACTGCGTGTCTTATTGGAGCTCACCGCGCGGTGGCACCGTGCGTCAGCCCCCTCCGCGCGCACCGCACTCTCCGATCCGCTGCTCATACGATGCTGAAGATCTTCAGCGCATCGGGCCGGTTCCTGGGCGGCATTCAGCGATGACAGTTTGATCTCCCACGAAAACCGTTTTGCACCCTCGTACACATCGGAGCTTTACGCACAGCATGGTTCGTTTAGACCAAACGGCACAGTGGCGCACTGAAACGGGACTTGGAAAGTTACTTATGCCGAATAAACCTTATTCTTCATCTGGGCGGACTCAGTGAACGGGAGGTTCTTCACTGCAAAAGACTCGTCTTGGGGATAACAACAGCAACGCGCCAGGAGCAGAGACTAACTTTTGGCTATTGGAATGAAAATAACACAGCATTATTGATTATGAGCGAATTATCACCCGTCTAATCACATTGTGGGGGCCGTTATCAACTGTTCGTGAACTAGAGGCGTTTGCGCTCTGGATTGGGAATATACTCATTGATAAAACATTTAAGTAAATTCATGAGAGTAGAGACAGTGGATACAAAGGGGGGGGAAAAGTATATGTGATCACTGAAAAATCAATATATCTGTGCATTGGAGTCGTAGACTGTGCATGCGTAATTGCGCAAAGTTTTAATAAACAAACTCGCACCTACAACGGAGTTGAACGATTTTCACGTTTGAGACATAAATGTGAAGGATTAGTCTTTTACTGAGTTGCACACGACCTCGCTTCTTTGAGCAAAGACGCGTCAGAGACACTCTCGAAAATTACGCGCACAACTGTGGCTGGACTGTGGAGGAGCAACATGTACCCGGCGTACCGGACAAACGCGTGCAGTATCTCTCCATCTGGTCCTCTGGCAATGTGTGGGAATTCGGGAAAAGCGAGAAAGAGACCCTGTTGGATTGTAATATTGCTGTCGGTGCTCCTACATCTGGCGTCAGCACAAGGTAAAGAGTGCTTCTTTAAGTTGGTGTTTAAAGGCTGGAAATGAACAGAGTGTCTAAGGGACTGTAACATTTAACCTCCGAGTTTTGTAGTCGGGTAATTACAGTTTGAAAGCAAGGTGTCTTTAATGATAAATTGCAATATATGCAGATGAATTGAGCATGTTCAGCATCATTTAACGGCCAATTACATGAGAACTTGCTATTCAGTTATTAATGCACAAAATATGTGCATCTTGCACCATCTTTCCTTATGTGAGATATGTGCCATGCAGTTTTGCTTGCTCTCTTTCTCTTCTCTTTTATCTCTCTCTGTCTCATGGAGACACTGTACAGCAGTGGTTGTCAATCCTGGAGTACCTACCCCAGCACTGCACATTTTGGATGTCTCGCTTATCTGACACACCGATTTCAAGGCTTGGAAGCCAATAATGATCTTACGATATAAATCAGGTGAGTTAAATAAGGGAGACCTCCAAAATGTGCAGTAGACTACTGGAGTCCTCTAGGACCAGAACACACATGCTGTACATCCCTTTGCAATCACTAATCTTTAATAACCAACCTGCATTTAGAAGTGTAGTAAAGTCCATACCACATGCAGCAACTGTGTATTATACATGACATGGTCACGAAATTAACCAAAGGCAATTAATAAGTCTGTAGATTAACCATCAAAATGAATGGACTCTTTGCCTGTTTTATGACTGCACATAACGAGAAAGCTCTGTTACAGAGAGCTCACTTAGAAAAGTGTTTTCATATGGTGCATGTTCATAATAAGTACATTATCAGAGTGCTGACAGATTCTAATGTGAGATGTTATGATAGGAAGATTCATTATTTGTAATGGGGACTTGCAAAAAGTGCATGTAGGCATATAACTAAACTTTTAAGTATACATATATGAATACCTAGAGACATAAAAGATACACATAGGTAAATGAATGAGAAGCACAGAGCCCATTTCAAAAAAAAAAAAATAATAACTTTCTTCATTGCAATAACGACAACTTAATTTTTTCCCCTAATTTTGAGGGCACCCCCCCCCCCCCTTCCCGTCCTGTCCTGTCCTGTCCAACATGGTTTTATGCCATTGAAAAGACAGAGAGTAGTCCATTGAGTTTCTCTGCATGCAGAGTGCAAGGCATTTTAACTGGCCACTTGTGGTAATTTGCCTCTCTTTTCAGCTGATAGCCTCAAGCGGGGAAAATTGTTTTCGTCTAAATTTTGTAGACAGCAGGCGAGTAACAGAAGCTCGCATGAGCAGTCGCTTCCGTTCTTTCCACCTGGAAAAGGATAGAAGCAATATACTCAAATCCCTTGTATGGTGAGAAAAAAAAATACATTGGCTGGGTGGGCGATGATGGCTTAAATGAAAATATCTACACAGGTGCACAAAATGTTTTATATTTTCTAATATTTTTCCCAATATATTGTCCCCACTGTAATGCAATGCAGCTGAAATGTATTACTAAAAAGTTTCTCTCAGCTTGCCGGTTTTCTCCAAGCGTAGCTGGGCTGCTTATAGTAGTTATGCAAGCACAGGTGGGAGTGTTGGGAATGCGTGATAGCTGCAAACACTAAGCCCTGGATCGGGAAATAGGCTGTTCTGTAATGCTGCCTAGGGAGTAAACCGTGGCAAACTAGGACGTGCCATATATCCATCATTCATGAGTGTACGCTGTCCAACCTGACATTTACAGTAGAGTGATAACTTGCACATTGGGAGGATTAGGGTACCAGTTTGTGTAAATGTGCGTGGAAGGAAAACGGAGCAAGAAGAGCAGAGAGAGGGAATGTGTGTGTTATACTAACCTTCTTCTCAGCATCCAATGATTGTGTTCTATAATGATCTGTGGCATCTGTTGATCCGTTCAAGTTAATTGTCTCTAACCTCACAGGTTCTTCAGGAACGTCTGGGACTCTCACCTAAACATCATTAAAACAGATTCCCACCACAGTGCTTATGAAGCTCTCTGAATCTTGCAGAGGTTTTAATGAAAAAATCCATTGAGAAACTCCCACTCGGCAGAGAGAAAAAGCCCCCCATCTGAGATAAATTGGGAATATTACCTAAACAGAACTGTGAGGTCTGTACAGACTGCATAAATAAGTGTTTAACAGCCTTAAGGAGATAGTTCAACTTAGAATTTAAATTCAGTTGACACTATTTACTCACCCTTATGTCATTCCAAACCTGTATGCTCTTATTTTCTCCATACAATGCAACGCAATTTTTTTTTTCAATTTTCTATTTTTTCTATTTAACAACAGTTCATTGTGGTTATGGGCTGTTATGCTCCAAAAACCACTATAATAGCACCATAAGCGTGTGCCTATATTCCAAAGGTTCATCCGAAATCGCTACTACAGTTGATGAATAACAACTTTGTGATGTTAAAAAGCGTGTATGAATGTGTGTAGTATGAATCAAATCCAAACATAGTACATGCGTCAAGTTGGCATCATCATATGGCCTACGGAGTCAGTTGCATCACTTCATATTTTACCAGAAGTATACGTCATCCATGTACTGTTTTATGGATACTACGAATTTGCAACACATTCTCATCCTTTAGCGTCATATAGGTGACGCCATATGACATTTCGTCGAAATCTTACGCACATGGCATCCTTTAGCGTCAATATAACACGCACTGTTATGGGTAGGTTTAGGTCTGGGGTAGGGTACGGTTATGACGCCTTGGGATCTGCGTCTCATATTCACGCTAAAGGATGCCATGTGCGTTGGATTTAGACGAGCGTCACCTGTATGACGCCTTGGGTTCTGCGTCTCATATTGACGCTAAAGGATGCCATGTGCGTAAGATTAAGACGAAATGTCCAAAGCGTCACATGTATGACGCATTGGGATGAGAACGGGCTGGAATTTGAACATACGGTAACACTTCATTTTAGTGTCCTTGTTACACGTGTTACATAGTTACTATAGTAATAAATATAAAGTAAGCATAATTACATGCAACTAACCCTAAACCAAACCCAAATCCTAACCCTTCCCCTATAGTAAGTGCAATTATTATTACTCTGTAACACAGACACCTTCAACTAAAGTGTTACCAAACATAATACTAATTTCACATACCTTTTTTTGCCTACTATAGCAGGGATGTATGTCTAATCAAAAAATATAGACTGAACTTCCACTGAAATTCACTGATAATCATTATCCCTACCATGGCTCACACAGCAACTGATATTTCATAACTAGATATAATGAGCCACAGCAAAGATGACGTTTATCAGTAACCACTGCAGTTAGTTAGGAGAAAAAGTCAGATTAAAAGTGCAGTCACCTTTACCATTGTACGGCAAAATTTTGGCAGTCATTTCAATAGGAATCCATGTGATAGCCTGATAGGGAGTATTGTGTGAGGGCGAAAATGTTCGCCACACAGATTTCACTCATGTTCCAATTCATGCGGAATCACCAAGCTGACCAACAGAAAGCTGCTTGGTTTGAAAGTGACTTCTGTGTGAGCAGTGTTTCAAACATCTCAACGCTATTGACGATGGACAATGGACCTTTTCATGTGAAATTTCATACCTTAACAGCTTATATCGCTTGTGGTCCCATGCAATGACATGGTGTTGGACTAAATGCAAACAAGACGTAATCGAGACATATATTATGACTTGTTTTGTTTTGAGTGGACTCCGATATGATACCAAATCTGTCATTCAGTTAGCAAACATGGAGCTGTAGATCTGCAGAGCCTTGCCGAGAGACCATAATACACTCCAGCACATCTAACACATTGGTCAGGAAACCTCGGTGTCACTTTTTAACGCACAGGGTACCCCTTTAGCGTCATTTTGAGGAGAATGAAGTTTGAGGCATGCATGATTTGACTTCAGAAGATTAGCTTTGTTTGCATGCTGTTAAACCGTGTGTTTCTCTCTTGAGGTTTCAGAAGGAATTTATTGAGTATGGCAGGGTTGAGATGATAACTCTCCTGGACTCTTTGCGGAGCATATTCTTATATTCATATTCGTATTCATCATCGCCGCCACAACAGTGAACTAGAAAACTGAATGTCATCCGTTGCTTGACTGCAGTGTTTGACATTGATTAGGGGTGGTTGTGATGTGAAGATGCTCTTCAACCGAAGGCCTCGTTGTGGATGCGCTGTCTGATTCTCCGAGTGCTTAAACGCCCAAAACGGCGCATGTGAAGCACTTTTTCTGTCAGTTATAATGCGTGTATATCTAACATTTGGCTTCTCTTCCTTTGACCTTTTCCCAACCTAAATAAAGTTAGACAAAGAACGAAAGTTCAACTTAGGATATTTCAAGTTTGGAAGTATATTGTGGTCTTTTTGTAAATCAGGACTGACTGATGTATTCATGGGGTCTGACCTTGGCAGCTCCCTGAGATTCCAGCGATGGCCTGTTAAGTTGCTTACTCTCGACACTTAGGAAACCAGTTCGCTTGAACAGACATAGAGTCCTCATTGCTTTTTCATAAATACGAATCACCCAAAAACTAAGAGACAGAGGGTAGGAACTATTGATTAAGTGTCTTTTCCTTTACTCATTCTTCCTGAATCTTCCCCGCAATGTTAAACAGGGCAGGTGTGAAACTCCCTGTCGGGTCAGCTTGTGTCTGGACGGGGGCGGCTGCTTTCTTCGGACATACTGTTGCTGTGGGCAATGCCTCGGGCCTTTTCATTGCCAGAATACCAATTGGATGTAGGGGCTTGATGCTACCCCCTGATGACTGCTCTAGTGGTCCGCATGAGTGGATAGACTTCAAATCAAAAGTGAACTTATCACTCAGCCCATGACCAAACATATTTCAGATACCTGAAAATACTTTCTCATAATTCAGACACCACAGTGATAAATCTAGTCTGAGTACAGAAGGGTTGGAAGTGGAATTTACTGAATTACATTTCAGGGAAATTCAACAGGTCATGGCTTTCTATGGAATGAAGTATTCCTCTACCCTGGTAAATACATTTGTGAAATAAAACATATTTTTTATGTACACTACCGTTCAAGAGGTTGGAGTCAGTGAAAGTATTGTTATTTTTTTCCAGTAAGACATTAAAGACATTTAAAATGCAACAAAATATTTATATTTCAAAAATATTTGAATATTAAGCAGTACAACTGTTTTCATCACAAAAAAATATATTAAATTTGACAATATATTAGTTGATGTCAGTAAATGATGTCCTAAAATATGCATAGCCATTCCCAAAGTGATGTATGATGTATGATTCCAAGTGAAGGAATGATAAAGCCTGCTTTATGCTTGGCACAACTTTCATCTGACCACTTTCCACTTTCCTTTTACTTGTTGACATCATCAATTGCAATATTACGAAATATATATATTTTTTTGATGGGAGACCTCTTGTAATAAATCATTTTATTTATCAGGTTATTGAATTGCAAAAATATGTCATGTGAAAAAGCTATGTTTTTGTGATGTAATTTCCTGTTTGCTTTAATAATGCCCTAAAATGTAGACAGAGCAGTTAACTTTAACATTGACGGAAATCTCCAGCTTTCTGTGTTTTCACTGTTATACTGTAGTGGGCGCTATGACACATCTTCTGAAAGAGTACGGAATCTCCAGATCAAAACACAGTCGAAGAAGAAGCAGAAACAAGGGCTGAATCCGAAATTGTCCCCCTAAACCCTCATCTATATTCCCTACATTAGTCCACTAATACTGTTCACTTGAAGGAGTGGATGAAAACCAGTGAGCGAATTCGGACAGCCGTTGAGCGTACATCGGTTGTGTTCTTGTTGAAGTGCGTAACTGTCACAGAATGGAACTCAAAGGATTGTGGGATATCTAAGGCAGCAAAGGATACATCTATGGTGCCTTCAAAAAGCGATCAAATGAAGGTATCTCAGGAGACAGGAAGTGAAGCTACCATTGGATTTGGACGTACCTTGATGCCTTCCTACCTTGGAATGCGTCCTCCGAAGGCAGCATTTATCAGTTTTCGGATGGCAGCCCATATAAGAAGATGCATATGTAAAATAACGCAATCATCAACATTAAACCGCATATAAATCAAAACTGCCTAGTTCACCAAATGAAATGTCCACAGATGATGAGCTAGAACTGTGCAAGCTTTGGGGGTGTCGATGGACTCGATCTACTCCATCTATGTTTTGAACTCCGTTCTGAATCCGATCCAAACGTAGTCTTTGAC
Source organism: Rhinichthys klamathensis goyatoka (assembly GCF_029890125.1). Lineage (NCBI taxonomy): Eukaryota > Metazoa > Chordata > Actinopteri > Cypriniformes > Leuciscidae > Rhinichthys > Rhinichthys klamathensis. The sequence continues at coordinate 1,403,207 of NW_026606580.1, forward strand.
AAAAACGCAATTTTCTCAGCTTATTGCTAGCCTGGGAAAACCCAGACAACTTCCGGCAAATTTAGATTTGCTCTAAAATTTAGTCTGGCAAAGAGCGCATTCAAGCCCATTTCCAATCCGTCGAAATCGCGGCACCAATCAGAAACGTTGGGGCGGGCTTTACACGATGACGACAGTGCTGGGATTTTGAAGCCTACATTACAAAGATGGATGCGCCGTCGAACATCACTCGTTCGAATCAGCTATCGCGTCTGTTTTAAGCGATTTGAACGTTTCCTTTTTGTTAAAAACCGAGCAAAGAACAACACTCGGAGATGTTTCTCCGCCGCTCTGCATACGTCATCTCCTTCATCGCTCTGATTGGGTTTACGTCTATCCGCGACGTCCGTTGCTGACGCCCCTCTGGAAATGATTTGTCTATGACGCTTTGCCAGACCATAACTCAGTTACAACTGAGAATGGTCTGGTTTTAACCAGGCTACAATATTGCTTTTTTTTAATGAAACTTATCCACATTCAAGTGTTGATAAAAAAGGATTGCAAGAAGCTAGAATAAAACATTTTTGCTTTTGTCTGTTCTGTCTTTTGATACATTGCATATTCAGATATTCATACAACAAAATATTCTGCTGGCCATGAAACTTTTGTGAAAATGATCAAAAATGCTGGCACTGGTTGGCAACTTTTTTCAAAAACGCTGGAGTGGAAAGAGTAAAGGTTCAAACACAGTGTGTGAGGTGCATGTTTTACATTTGAAATATCAAAATATCTTCAGTGAAACTCAAATATACGTATTTTCATTTACCTTATGTGCATTTTAAAGCATGCAGAAGCAAAAGCAGGTCTGTCCATAATTGCACCTCAGCGACAGCATCTGGAAAATGTAGAGAGCAGAATCTAGAGTCACAAAGGAAATGGCTTGTTCTGTCAGACAGGAACCTCGTAGTGTCCTGTAGAGCCTAATGACTCACTGTGTCTCAACTCACCTGGGGAGGTGTTATAGAGTCCGCAGAGAAGAGGTGGATATACATAGAGCCGGGTAAAATATTACATCCATTTTGGAGCCTAGCACAGAAGTCAGCAAATATGAAATATTTTTGTAAGAAAGTGAAAGCAAGAAATAAAGAGCGAGACAGAGAGAGAGAAAAAGTGCTTGTGATATTCCACAGTTTTCATTAGTGCTAATCAGATAATAATGTTTGTTAAATCAAGAGCTGTGTAATTTCTCTACCTACATTCATTATTCCACTGTGTTCTGCTCGTTTCAAGCAGTCTGTTCGTTTTGTGATTAGACGCTCTAATCCTCCACCCACAACGTAAAAAGAAGCCGTGTTTAAAACGCTCGGACAAATCCATTTGTGATTAGAGCTCCTCGGACTCAAGCGTGGCCAACAAACGCAACCAAATGCGCTCACACACTCCGAAGCACACCCGAATACCAAGTTCAAGGACTGCCAGCGAGGCATTTATCCATGGTGCGTGTTTTAAATGCTCTCTCTGAGCCCACTGAAGCAGGCTTTATGCTTCTAGTCAGTTGAGTCATGGCCCCTGAAGCTTTGACTGCACAAAGATATGTCTTCGGTGCCAGACTTCTGTGTTGCACGGTAGGCACGTGCATTGCTACCATGGTTCCATCTAAAACACGCCGGTTACAAACTCGTAAGAAGGTGTCTGGTTGCTTAGCAGTTGTCATTTGATTTCGCCAAGTTGGCGAAAGTCAAAGGCTGTGACTTGAACATGCAAACATGCTAAGCGTCAAACAAATTCTGTATAATTAGGGAAACTCTGGGATTCGGATTGTTAAGTGCGTTGGAATAGACTGAAAAAGATGCGTCAGTGGTGTAAAAAAAAAAAAGAAGATAAATCGCTAATGATGCTGATAATATCTTACTCTTGAGAAAGTTTGAGGAAGATGAAAAGAGCTGAGGAGGGGGCACTCAGGGGTGCCGGTGTAATTGATGCAATGCCGCTATTCGCAGTCGTTGCTCACGTTTCATCTGAAATGTGCTTATTGTCACTCCAGGGGCACTCTGTTTTTTCACTCAATGTATTCCAACCTTTTTAATCTGCACTTTTGCTGCACTTGCTCTTTGAAGTCGCATTACATAAGGGGACTGCTAGAGGATGCTTACAAGAATGAAATAAAATAATCTTCACAGTTTCTTTCTTGCTATACCTTCTGCTTAGCTAAGATTGCATGTCTTGGAAGTGCACACCATGGGCATGGTTTTGTTATATATATATATATATACACTCACCGGCCACTTTATTAGGTACACCTGTCCAACTGCTCGTTAACACTTAATTTCTAAGCAGCCAATCACATGGCGGCAACTCAGTGCATTTAGGCATGTAGACATGGTCAAGACAATCTCCTGCAGTTCAAACCGAGCATCAGTATGGGGAAGAAAGGTGATTTGAGTGACTTTGAACGTGGCATGATTGTTGGTGCCAGAAGGGCTGGTCTGAGTATTTCAGAAACTGCTAATCTACTGGGATTTTCACGCACAACCATCTCTAGGGTTTACAGAGAATGGTCCGAAAAAGAAAAAAACATCCAGTGAGCGGCAGTTCTGTGGGCGGAAATGCCTTGTTGATGCCAGAGGTCAGAGGAGAATGGCCAGACTGGTTCGAGCTGATAGAAGGGCAACAGTGACTCAAATAACCACCCGTTACAACCAAGGTGGGCAGAAGAGCATCTCTGAACGCACAGTACGTCGAACTTTGAGGCAGATGGGCTACAGGAGCAGAAGACCCCACCGGGTGCCACTCCTTTCAGCTAAGAACAGGAAACTGAGGCTACAATTTGCACAAGCTCATCGAAATTGGACAATAGAAGATTGGAAAAACGTTGCCTGGTCTGATGAGTCTCGATTTCTGCTACGACATTCGGATGGTAGGGTCAGAATTTGGCGTCTACAACATGAAAGCATGGATCCATCCTGCCTTGTATCAACGGTTCAGGCTGGTGGTGGTGGTGTCATGGTGTGGGGAATATTTTCTTGGCACTCTTTGGGCCCCTTGGTACCAATTGAGCATCGTTGCAACGCCACAGCCTACCTGAGTATTGTTGCTGACCATGTCCATCCCTTTATGACCACAATGTACCCAACTTCTGATGGCTAATTTCAGCAGGATAATGCGCCATGTCATAAAGCTGGAATCATTTCAAATTGGTTTCTTGAACATGACAATGAGTTCGCTGTACTCAAATGGCCTCCACAGTCACCAGATCTCAATCCAATAGAGCATCTTTGGGATGTGGTGGAACGGGAGATTCGCATCATGGATGTGCAGCCGACAAATCTGCGGCAACTGTGTGATGCCATCATGTCAGTATGGACCAAACTCCCTGAGGAATGCTTCCAGCACCTTGTTGAATCTATGCCACGAAGAATTGAGGCAGTTCTGAAGGCAAAAGGGGGTCCAACCCGTTACTAGCATGGGGTACCTAATAAAGTGGCCAGTGAGTGTATATACAACTGTATATGGAATTAAATTACTATAAAATACATAGTTATGAAGTACAATAATTTGTATATTTAAATACTTAAATAATATTAAGGACCTGTATGTAAAATAAGCAAACAAATATTTAAAATATTTCACCTATTTTTAAAACTTCTTGTTGCCTCACATGACTGCCAATATAAAATATTGTATTTCCTGTTAATGAATTATATATCTACTGAAATATATAAATATATAAATATAAAAATATTTGTACCGGTATATGTATGCATTAAATAATATTTAGGAACTCTAGAATGTAAAAAAAAAAAAAACATCAATACATTTGTATAAATTAATTTATGTAATAATTGTCCCCTGAAGGCAAGTTTGAATAGAACCCAAGTGCAGTTTATTTACAAATCAAAACATGATCAAACATAAAACAAAAGCATGGCGTGGCATGAAACTCAAAACGTAACCGTGAACATAAACATGGACTAGAACATAGACATGGACTTACTAACAGTGGATACAGGAAACATGACAAAGACATAAGACATGATCAAAACAAGACGTGACAATTTATTTATCAAACTTGTTGCCTTACATAACTGTAAAATATATAAAAATTTAATTTAATAACTGGTAATTACTTAAATAACTTTTAACTATATACAATATATAGTTATGAAATAAAATAATAAGTATATTTAAATACGTAAATAATGTTGAGGAACTATGTTTTTTTAAAATGCAAACACATTAGTATAAATAGCGTAGAGAGTAGTACATTAGCGCATTGGGTTTTAGAAAAGCACATTATAAATAAAATGTATTATTATTATTATTCGTATTATTATAAATGTATTTATTTAGAATACTTAAATTCAATCAATATTTCAGATTTATTGTTGCATAACTGTACAATTATATAGAAATGTAATTTAATAACTGGTAATTCATTATAATTATATTGAAATACAATGTATAGTTTTGAAATAAAATAACAATTACTATATTAAATATGTAAAAATTTAAAAGCAACAATACATACATTTTTCATTTTGAATTGATTGATTGATTGATTGATTGATTGATTGATTGAAACCTAACATGCATAAAGAAATCAATCTACCTTAATCAGTCTGCTTTCATTCTTCCATACATATTTTGTTTATATGAATGGTTACAATGGTTGCAAGTTTTGTGGTGCATAAATTGTATTTTAGTGCCTATTTATGCCATAACTATGCTGAATTTTTAACTTTCACAGCTGGTGCAACAGGCCCCTGGTCTACACCATTGCCTCTATGGAATTTCAGTACACAAGCTGAGACAGATGGTTCATGGTTTGAGCCTCTATGGAGGTGTCTGCACTGTGACCATTCATAGTTTCAGCTGTTCTCAGGTTGAGTAAACTGGCCCCCAGCTGACCTGGTTTATGGCTCAATCTTTCCAATCACTCTTTGATAAAGTTCCATTTGCTTCTGAAACCGTCTCTAATAAGAAGCGTTTTGTGATCTCCTCTGTGTAGGAATATTAGTGGGCGCACGTTAACCGACTCCGTTGTGGGAACATTAAGCTTTGAAATGTTGAGTCAACGCTGGGCTCTTTTCCATATACAGTGTGTGGTTGCCTGCAGTGGTTTCTTTGAAGTTACGGGTTTCTTCCTCTCACTGATGTCGGGCTTGGTCTGAATCAAGGCAGAAAGGGGCTTTATAGGGAATAGCTTTTCAGCATGTGTCATGCTAACGCCACACCCAACCGTTTCAGCATGGAAAGCTTTTTCCCGCCTCCATTCTTCCCACATGTCTCGGCTTCTGCACTTGTGTCTCCAGGAATCGTTTAAGCAGAACCACACCTGGATTGTAGCATCTTTTGCAACACCTCTTTGGCCAACACTGCTCCAATATTAGCTAATAGAGATTCCAGATAGAACAAAGGTGAGTTTACAGCATGATGCCATAGGAAAACCTTTTTCATTTCCACTACTTTAGAAAACCATCTATGTACTGATCATTTAAAGTACTCAGAAACAATCAGTTGTTCTAGATAACTTTTTTGATGCTTTTAATCATCTAATAAGAACAGTGTTGTGCATCATTCAGAATTGAATTTGAAATTTAAATGTAAGCAATTAGGATTACAATGATTGTTTGTCAATATAAACTTAAGTTTATAAAAACCCTTTAACTTTTATTGGCTGGGTGGATGGATTGATGGGTTGCTGGATGGATGGATGGATGGATGGATAAAGGGAGGGAGGGAGTGAGGGAGGGATGGTAGGAGGGATGGATGGATGAATGAGTCAAAAAAAGTATTTCTAATAAATCATACAAGCAAATACAAGCAAATTTGACATTATAACCCAAACGGAATCAGAATGACTATTGAATCGAATCAGGAACATCAAGGTTCTAAACAAGAGGTTGATCTGAAGTTTTATTTACATTGTTAATCTAATAAGATTAGAACAAAATGGCCATCTCAAGCCATGTCATCTCAATGGTGTGCACCATTCATTAATTAAAATTAAAATGCAAGCAATTAGCATTAACATGAATGTAAAAAAAAAAAAAAAAACATACCTATATTTTATTGACCAGCAAAGCTTGTCAAGGCAAATTTTGAATGTTGACTTGTTTTGAAAGTTTATATAAACCCTTTAAGTAGGCAATCCGTAGCTGAACTCATTCAGACACCTCTCCTCGTATGAACCCCCCGCGTACGAGCCTCTGCGGGAATGTTGGCCATTATCTGCGACATGGCGGAGCCCATAACTCTTTAAAGCAGTATTTAATGCAGAAAATCAGATGAACATACCTCCGCGTTCGCTCGGAGAATGCTGCACTCAAGTACTCGTTCAGTAGGTAATAGTCAGTGGAATCCCAGGCCTTTTAAAACACAATTACGCTTTTGGGGTGGTTTACCAAAGTCAGACAGAGATTATGGTGGTATGCTAATGAGCGTGCAGTGTGACACGTTGTTCACGAGGCCTTTGAGTCTCACACTTTCAAGCAGCGAGCTGTGCACTTTGAATAGAAATGCTATTTGGCCCGTGCATAAGGTGCCACCTCTGAACCCTGTAATTGTTGCTCCATCATGGTGCTTGCATGAACGTGTGTGTGAATGCGTCTTAATAAGAAAGAAAATCCAGTAATCTCAAAATTCTTGGGAATAATTGGACCTGTAGCTGGCCTCATGGGATGATGCCACATACTGTATTCCCTCAAGCGTTAATGATCTCGATTCAAGACACGTGGCACACAGCTCTAACACAGAGGGGGTGCAAAGCATTCAAACCGCAAAATGCCATGAGCCGTTAGAAGTGTGTTTGTGTGTTTAATTCCATTTTATTCCTTTTTAGATATAATTTTTGAGCTTTCTACTATTTTGTTAATAAATACTGTGAGAAGAAAGACTAAACATTGGGGAGAATAGAAGGTGGGATCGGACACAAACTAAAAAAATATTAGTTTTATTTTTTTAGAAATGGTCAGCTAGGTTAATTTATCATACTGGCTAATATAAATAAGACATTGTTGAAATTGTAAGAATGATTTGTGATAGTCTTGGTAGTATCATTGAAAAAGGAGTGAAAAAAAACAAGCCAATCATTAATGTTTTAAGTGTTAGTATTATTATTATCAGGGCAGTGAAAACATGGCAAGTTTCTGACCTAACCAGGACAACATAAATGTTTTTCGAGGGTTAGTTTTTGGAGTAGTATTGAAGATTTGAAGACAATATTCTCTTTGTATTCTCTTGTTCTGCTGCTACTTTGTCACACTTACATTTCTGTATCAATGTTTACCATTCTTGGCAATTTTGTAACTTTAAAGATTAATAGTTTTTGTTGTAGCATTGTCATTTGAACGTCCCTTCAGATAAGAGCTTCTGCTTAATGGTTAAGCATAAATGTGACAATGTAGACATCCAAGATGTGATGACAGACTTCACAAGCTTCTGGGTTCAACTCGATAGAAGTGTGCGTGTGCTTTTTCGTCACACTGCGCTAAGATTAGTCTGTGTGATAAGGGTGACATGATGGCACACAACCAGAGGCATGTGGTTGTGTGTGTGCTTATGCATATCAATGAGCATATGGTGCCTGCCACTCTCTCCATGAAGATGCCACCTCTCACCAGCACAGAGGGGCTTCATCAATCAATGCCACGGAGCAGAAGACACTCGCTAGGGGAAGCCCAGACCCCCGATCAATTCCTGCGGGTACACGCCTTGGTTTCCCAAACTCTCCACCTCTTTTCTCTGCCCCTTTGAGGGCTTATTTACCCATCCGCCTTTGGAAATAATAAAACACTTTTCCTTCTGGATTAATCAACTGTAACCATATGTTCCCAATGAAATTACAGTGCAGTTTGGACCACTGAAAACAGCTGTTGCCATTTTGAAAGAAAGAATAGGGATGTGGGAGTGTAATTGCCATAACTTTGATTTGTTGGGTGCTTCACTTTGATGAGTGAACACATTGTGGTTTTTCGCATACTAGCAGAATGGAGGCGACGAAAACAACATTGTGTCCATAAAGAAACTGGCATTATCATAACTTTAGAGTGTGTTAAGATGACCAACAGTGTTACTGTGGTTATTATCTTCAACAAGGTGATTATTTCTCAAATTCTACAGTTGATCCGATGATTGTTTGCAAAGCTCCACAAGTTATCACCGAAATCTTTCTCTCTAATCCCCAGGTAATTGAGGTGGTGTTTCTGAATATATCTCCTGTCATATTCACCAGAAATCAGGAGATTGGTAGCATTAACAAGGTTTCCTTGGAAATGCTCCCTGCTGCCATTCACTGTGTGTTATATTCAGTGGAACATTTGCTAAATATTTTAAATAAATGGTGTTCTTTTGAACTTCCTATTCATCAAAGAATCCTGAAAAAAAGGAATCATGTTTTCCACATATTCCAAATATTAATAAACACAACTGTTTTCAACATAGATAATGAGAAGAAATATTAGTTGAGAACCAAATCAGCATATTGATTTCTTAAGGATCATGTGACACTGGAGTAATGATGCTAAAAATTCAGCTCCGCCATTACATAAAATGCCGCATTTTTTAACATAAGAGACTTGTTTCAAAAACATTTAAAAGGTGCTATGGATGGATAGATGGCATGACCAATGTAATCTGATTCAGTGAATAAAAATATAACTAACCTCACTCTAAGAACTAAAACTTAAATGACAGCAATAGGAAGATGACAGGTTGGCAGTTGTACCAGAATGAATATAGCTGTTCCGTGCGACATGTACAACGATGGTCGTTCATTCTCATTGGTTTTCCACTAAGAAGCGTAGTGGCGTGGTGGTCCTCCATCCATCTTGATTTGTCAATAGCTACAATTTTAATTACACTTGAGTGCTGTCAGCCTGCCATGCTGGATTGGGGGAGAAAGATCGATCTGCTCTTTCTAATTGATTAATTGCCCCGCTGATGAGCAATCTCTTCTTCCTTTTTACAGTCCTTATCATGTCCGTCCACTAAAGCAAAGGCCGAATGCTGAGGGGACCTCTCTGTATTTTGAGTCGAGGCTTGTTTTACAGTGTTTTGTGCAGCGATGCGAGCAGTTTTGTAGGAAATGAACGCTGGGACCGAACAACAGTACATCACTCTGGTCATTACGTGGCAGTTATGGTGGGTGCAGATAGTGGGGACCGCAGCCCAAAAACGGTTTTACACCTAACGGTATCTTTAATTTGTGTGGCTGTTTTTCAGTCTCTAACGGCCTTTCCGCCACCATTTCGGAAATGGAGGTGAGGATATATGTTTGTTATTAAACAGGCGAGAGCAGCAGGGCTGGATGCTGAGGTGCTTCACTTCACCTTTCTGAAGTCCTCAGCTCTATAAAGCATAAAAACACGGGGTAATGGAAGCACTAGCTCCACAGCTGTCTGTTCCTTTAGCGATTGTGCCTGGAATAAATCGTGCATTCCTGCTGTGAGTATTAAATGTCCTTAAAATTCTTGTAAAATTCACCCTTAGGGCAATGTCGTGTCGCCAACTTTGACTAAACATCATATACTGGCCAAGAACCGCCCAGTTAAACCATCTGACTGATAATGAGTTTTTTTTTTTTTTTTTTTTTTTTTTTTAAATAAATAAAAATAAAATAAAAAATCATCCTACATAGGGCTAGTTGTTTAGGGAATTAATGGATGATAACCAAAAGATCCTAAAAAAAAAACAAGAAAAAAATGTACTCAAGAAGTCTTTCATTAAATTTGAACTTGTTTAAACCTGAAACGAGAAAAAAATTCCAGTGTTGCAAGACAAAATACAATGCATTTTTAATTGAGTAAATTAAAAATTAGAAATACTTTAAAGATTTGTAGATATTTTAACTGGAAATTTAGTAAAATGCAGTTACTTATTTTATTTAAAAAATGTAAAAAAAAAAAAAAAAAAAAAAGTAAGTAAAATGTAACAAAAAAAAATGTAAAAATGCAGTGTTCCTTTTTTTTTAGCTGCCATTTAGGGATTGGTCTATATGAAATAATTAAACTACAATAATAGTTTGGCATAAAATAAAACATGCCTCTTCAAAGGATGTACAAAAACACAAACATATAGAATTTTGCAATATAGATAGATAGATAGATAGATAGATAGATAGATAGATAGATAGATAGATAGATAGATAGATAGATAGATAGATAGATAGATAGATAGATAGATAGATTTCTTTGTTTTCTAAAGTCAGCCAATCAGATTAGAGCTTGCCAGACTGAGAATCTACTTTCCAGTTTTTTCAGCAGTATGCATCAGATGATGGGTGGTCCTTGAAGAGACCTTTAAGGTAACTTTTATATTTTCATTTTAAAATAAGTGCAAAGTGCCAGCAAAGAGATGCTAGGTTGCGCTAGAACAGTGTTATTGTCAACAGTGTTCTGCTATTGAAATCCAGTTATTTTAGTGTTACCTTTCGGAAGCTCTCTGATAGCCTCTGTAATAGACTGAACCCCACCAGCTGTGCACAGGCTCAGGCATGGTAGTCATTTTGCATGCGGCACGAGGGCTGCCTGTCTTGGTCCCCGCAGTGGCACAAAGTGGGTGGGCTTTTTAATAGACATTCTAGTGGTTACTAGAGAATGTGCACCTTGAGATGACAGTAAGAGAAGTTAGACCAGATGCTGTACATCTGGATGTAATGACCTTGGTGGTCAAATCAGTCTTTCGTGTTAGGAACCTACTGCAGCCCTGTAATCAAAGACAAAAAAAAAGAAGCAATAGCTGACCGAAAGGGGAATTGGAGGGCTTCCTATTGAACAAACACAATAATGGCAAAGTAGCAATTTCTGAGCAAGGTGACAGCCTTTCTTAAGGAACTCTAGAGGAACAAAAGGAGTTTGTGAACAGCCGTTGATTGGAGTATTTGTGTGTGGATGCGTTTGTGACGGCATATACGGCATGCAACTCCTCTTGAAGGATGGAAATAGCCTCTTGCCTGGTTGTGCGTTTTTTCAGGTAGACGACTGAACACAAAGACAAGCATAAAGAGAGTGTACGCTGCCTGCAAAAGGCTTGTCTGTACAATCTGCCACGGCACACAATGACCAAATCTCTCTTTCTCTCTCTCTCTCTCTCTCTCTCTCTCTCTCTCTCTCTCTCTCTCTCTCTCTCTCTCTCTCTCTCTCTCTCTCTCTCTCTCTCTCATGTGCGCTTTCTCTTTGTGTCCTTTAATCAAGCTGAAAAGCCAAATGACATTCTGTTCTGGTGCAAGTTAAAAAAAATGCCATTTACGTGGCCTTGGGTTGTGGTTAGAGTAATAAAGCTGAAAAACATCTCAAAGTGATGCATTTAACTCTTTGTGTTAGCGTAAATTGAAATAAACATGTTAACTTGTGTCATTTAGATGAGAATCGTGTTGTTTTCTCTTGATTTGAGCACTTAAGTGTGAAAATAATTATATCAAAAGATGCTAATATTTGATTAGATGTGGTCTGCAAAAATCTCTGACAGTCTGTGTTCGTCCTGTGCCGTTTTCGTCCCCTCAGCGTGTTTCTCAGAAGCATATCATTGCGCAGCATGGCATTGACCTTTTGACACCTCACCTGCACTTAGATACTTAAAATAGCAGGTGCTGAAAGACCAAATGGCACAGTGGTTGAGGACAAAAAAATGTAATTTTCTGAAAAGGTGGATAGAGTGGATGTGCAAGTTGTTTATGTAAGGGCTTTTTTTATAAGATCAGGTTTTAGGGGCAGTTTATTATGGAAGCTTGTAACCGCCACAGAATACAAATTTAAAAGGTAACTGCAGCTTTTTATCTCACAATTGACTTTTTTCAACTGCAAGTTTACATTGCACAATGCTGACTTTTCCTCTCAGAATTGCGTGATATAATAATAATAATAATAATAATTTGTTACGTTTATTTAGCACTTTTCTGGGTACTCAAAGCTGGCTTAGTCCTGCTTAGCTTCAGTGGGCAACCCCACTATAAAATGAAAATATAAAAGTTACCTTAAAGGTCTCTTCAAGGACCACCCATCATCTGATGCATACTGCAAGCTCTAATCTGATTGGCTGACTCTAGAAAACAAAGAAATCGAAATGAAAATCAGTATCTATCTATCTATCTATCTATCTATCTATCTATCTATCTATCTATCTATCTATCTATCTATCTATCTATCTATCTATCTATCTATCTATCTATCTATCTATCTATCTATCTATCGTAACTATACTGATTACAAAATTCTATACCCCATATAAACCCGCAATTGCATTTCATAAAGTCAGAATTGCGAGATATAAACTATAAAAAAGTCAGTCATTTTGTCCTCAGAATTGGACTTTATAATTTGCAATTGCGAGTTTATATCTCACAATTCTGAGAAAAAGAAGTCAGACTTGCGAGTTTATATCTCGCAATTGTGAGAAAAAATTTGGAATTGTGCGATAAAAAGTCACAATTATCTTTTAAATTGTATTATTCCGTGGCGGAAACAATCTTCCATAGTCTATACAACACCGTTTTCAACTGAAAACTTTTTATTTATTTTATTTGTATATTTTTATATGAAAAGTTTAATTAATATTTTGCCTTTTCTTGTCTTTTACAAGTACATTACATGTACTGTACCTGCTCTAATAGAGATCATTGAGCCATTTCCATGCAGCTGTCCATCAAATCCAACAGAGGAAGTGACATAGGAGAGTGTTAGCCATCTTTGAACTAACTCTTAACCAGTATTTTGCAAAACACAGGTCAATAAGCTATATTAAACGTTTAACGAGAGTGAAATTGGCCATACCAGACCACTGCACTCTGTACAATAAATATGAATTACCCTCCTCTATATACTCGTCTCTGATCTGAAATGCATGCTGACATCACTAATGAAAATAGCCGTAACCCCTGTCAGAATTCTTAAAGCATGTTCTGTTCCAGCATGCCGGTCGCTAATGGTTAACAGAGTTTGCCTCATCACTGTAGCGAGGTTGGAGCGTGCCGTGGGTGCATGATGCGGTTGGCGGGCAGCCCTGCACGTCTGCCGCCGGCTCCCCATATTGATAAAGACGGGACAGCCTCCCTCCGGCCCTTTTCCTTTGGGAGCACAGCTCTGTTTGATGCCACTTCTGCTTTTTAGTGATCACTTCTCTATCTTTCTCATCTTTGACATTCCCTCTCTCTCTCTCTCTCTCTCTCTCTCTCTCTCTCTCTCTCTCTCTCTCTCTCTCTCTCTCTCTCTCTCTCTCTCTCTCTCTCTCTCTCTCTCTCTCTCTCTCTCTCTCTCTCTCTCTCTCTCCCTCTCTCTCTCTCTCTCTCTCTCTCATTCGCCTAGATCTGAGCAGAGCACTAGTGTTGAGAAGGACAGCTTGCTCAAAAAAGTTGCTTTTGTTGCTGCTCTGTGTGGTTATCCTCTGTCTTTATCTGATGTTAAAACCGCTGAAAGTACTGGAAGTGGACTGCCGTGATCTATGTGAATTCATTTGAATGCTCTCTGAATTCTTTCTGGGAACTTATTTATGGGATTTCAGAAACGGTAGTTGATGCAGCAGGCAAATATCCGTTTATACTGTAGATGAGTGAATAGATAAGCTGTCACCCCCTTAATCTAGTAAACTCTGCATAATGTTTTGTCATGTGAACATTTATTTAGATATAACCCATCATATAATCCTACTTGTGATTGAGAGATACACATAAAAGTAAAAGTGGTAACCTTTTTAAATCTTTTGTTCTATTTGTATACTGTATCATAAATAGTTGTGAGTTGCCAATGTTTAAATCAATGTAATTTATTTTGCTAAAAATCTTAAATTGAATTAATTTATTAAATTGAACTAAATTCTTAAATGAAAAAGAACTATTGTAAAAAAATAAAAAATAAATATATAATATATATATATGGCAATGTTGTCAAAACGATCCTCATTCACACAGATCCGCGAAAATGACAAAAACTGCTGTATTCTGCTGACAGGCCAGTAGTTGGCGATGTCACTTTGAAAAGAAATTACGTGCCTATAGACTGAACACGTAATACTCATGCGCATGACATGACCGTTTTCAACAATTTGCTTTTTTGCAGTAGACGATAACTGTATCGTTTCAAACACTTGCACTTTGAAACCCGTTTTCAAAAGTTTATTTTTAGGACGCCAAAACACCCGTTATTGTGTAAATTAATGGAAAAAACCCATAAAAGGTTTTATGTTTTTAGTTGACAACTGTGTAATGTAAATGGCCCCTTAAAAAGTTATATATTTATTGTATTGTATTGTATTTTTTTATTTTTTTTCGTCTCCACACAGTTCATTTTAGTTGTAGGTCCCATTCGGTTTTATTTGAAATGAAAATAATATTTATCTATTTTGTAAATATTCTTCTTTATGATTTTATTCAGCTTTTGTTTTCAAATTTGTTTGGTCATATTTTTGTTTGAAATGTACATTGTTTATGTATTTCTGTTACTCATTGAGATGACACAGCTTACCCTTAATGAGTGGCAACTTAAATCCGTCAAGCCAAAATGCAACCTCTCACTCTTAAAGCAAGAAGAATTCATCTCATATTCACAGCTCATATTCAAATAAGGCTCTCATTCCACCTCAGGCTGAAATCCTAGAATCACCCTGATCATCTCTATGAATATATGCTGTTTTCTGAATTTCCCTTGGTGTTGAAATCAGTTTTAGCATGGCTTTTGATTGGTGTGTGGGTTTGTGCAGGTTCCAGTTCATTCTGCAAGCATTAGGGCATGCCTGTCTGCATTTGTGAGTCTGATACAATCTTCCCCTGGGATTAATTTCCCTATGTGTATCTCTCCAATTCCATGCACATAGGGATGTAACCTCTTAAAAAAAAAAAACTGAGCTCCTCCGAGTGTAAACTAAACTTCAGCTCTGCCAGTCTTCCTACCTGTTAATGAGACCTCCGTCAACATGGTATCCTATACCTGCCTCAGCCGACTGCGTTTATGAGCTGCTGCAGAAGGAAACCATGCATTATTGTGGAGCTGAAGCCCAGCCATTAATCTGGCCCCTTTATCTGGCCCTCCAAGTGTATGGCCATCATCATTTATTCCATTCAGAGTCTTGGTCAGTACACTCCGCTCCCCATATCTCTGCTTGTTGTTTCTGTATATGACCCTAGCCACTGATGTACTTTATTTTTCACCTCGGCCTACACAGAGACAAGCCCTGTCTTTTGCATATGTAGGAGAGCGTTTCCCTGAATGGGGACCATATATAGTCAATTGTGGCCAAAGGAGTGCAGCCTTTGTGCCGTCAGAGTTCTGGATACAAAGACATGCCGTGCCATAATTAAACCACAAGGGTCATTGTGTTGCAGAGTCAAGGCTGAAGCACATCACATCGCTCATTGGCTGACTGTAGCTTTATATGGTGTGAGAGAAGAGGTTTCATTCAGTAGTCCAGTCTTGTGTAGACACGGTTATTCAGTTGTACACTGCAATTCCACTTGTCAGATTAAAATTTTTTCAAACTGTCTAAGGGTCTAATGTTCGTCCAATGTCTTAACTATTCAATATGAAGCCTTGGAGCTCAATGTGTATATTCATGTGTACGTACACATATTCAATGTGTAAGTATATAGTACTTATTTCTACAGTATATGTCGTTTATTGCAAATTAGCAGAATAATTTGCTACAGAAATGTTTTATTTCCTATTTTGTTCTTTTAAAATAATATAGCAAGCTGGAATCTCAGAGTATATTGTGCTATAATTTTTGCTACAACAATCTCAGAAAAAAAAAAATCATGTTTACATTTGGAAGGCAGAACAATTGAATATCAAAGTTTTAGTGTCAGGAGAGACACAATTCTTTCATACTGGCCACTGGTGGGCCATCTTTATTGTTAAGCCATTCTTTTGTGTATGATATTTATCTTGCTATAGCGTGCTAGTGATCATACTGTAGTCTGTAGTGTGATGTGTCAAGCTGTCTCAAAGTTATCAAAAGTATTCAGTCTATGCTTTTGCATTAAACATGCCAGGAGAGTTCTAGCGCTCAAATCTACCCGCAGGTCCAGCGTGTGTGTGTGTGTGTGTGTGTGTGTGTGTGTGTGTGTGTGTGCGCATGTGTTTGTGTGTGTGAGAGAGAGAGAGACAGAGAGGATGTGCAAGAACACTGAGTGTATTCATCCATGAGAGAAAGAAAGAGGATGGGAGAGAGTGATTGAGAGTTTCAAAGATTGAGGGAGACAAGGCAAAAATGGCAGTCATGGAGTTCATATTTAGAATAAATACATAAAGGATGGTGCCTGGCTGTCATCTTAAATGACTAATAATGGTTAGATCACTCAGATAAGTCAGCTAATAGAGCTGTACCACTGTGTTAGCCTAATGCCGGCAAGCCTGCTCCTCCCGGCTGGGGTCAATTGATCACTGTGGGGGGGGAGAAGGAGCTCTTGAAGCAGGCTAACCTGCCGTGAAGGAGTCCTGAAGGGCAGAGACCCCTCTATTCTGGAGAAAGAAGTGATGTAGGTAGAAGATTTAGCTTCAAAGCTCAGAATGTGGCCTGCAGTCAAACAGGCCAGTGGAGAGTGTGTCACCTAAATGTGGAAGGACAGTGTTGTGCTGTGAAAGCTGTTGTACCTGGTATGGTGGGTGACCTTTTTACACATAATAATCCTGAGATTTCATAAATGTGACCATATGAATCTTTGAACATACCAACGTCTAGTTATAATGTTCTCTGACATGCCCATAGAAACAATGTTGTTCTTTATTTAGGTTAAATAGAAATCTTATCTGACACGCAACCAGTGAGAACCTAATGTAGGGTGAAGTTAAAATATGCACACTAATTACACCTATTAAAATGTACACCAACTAAATTCATTCATAAGCAGAGTAATATTTATAGTATCATTACCATTTATAAATATGTATTCTCTACCATTCAAAATACACTGCATTAAAATGATATAATGTGATATTTATAATGTCGATGACTCAAATGACCGGATTATCTCAATAGTCCGCCTGGCTTTACAAGAGGTTCAATGATGCCAGACTAAACAGTCCCTCAGAAAGCACAAGTGTCATGTTCTTTTTCAGTTGTTCATTATATTTCCTCAGACAGAGAAACAACACTTTTGATTATTTGTCCACTGATGCGCTCAGCTGGCTGTTTTATTCTCTATAGTGGCGTGTGTGTGCTTTTTGTGCAGCCATCTGCGGAAGTTCAAGTAGCAAGAATTATTCTCCATCCCTTCGATCTCTCGTTCGCTTTCATTTTGTTATTTAGCTGTCTGTCTTCGCCTTCATTTCGGTTCAGTGCTTATGATGTTAGCTGTTGAATTGGCCGTGTAGACAGAGGGCTGTTTACTGTAATGGGGATGGCAGCTGCCCAAAGACGGCCATTGAACTGCCAGGACAGTCTGTGACATACTTTTGTTTTCATGCTCGGCCAAGCTTTTGTTAGTAGCAATGCTAATTGACTTCGGAGATATTACGCTGCATTTAAACAGAGTAGCAATGGTAGAAGTGACTACTGTGCTGAACTGGCATGCACTGAACATGCTCATATTTCAATGGAGTTGGCTACATACAGCTAACAAAAAGTGGCTGCATTATAGCTGTAGTGAGATGATATATTTTTAATGACTTTATGAGGTTGTATATTTATTTAAAAGATCTAAGTCAAGCTTATCTGACACCAAAACAATAACAGGGTGATGCTGAAATGCACATTTAATATATTTATAAAAAAAAAAAACTTTTATTTAAATATTTTAAAGGGATAGTTCATCTAAAAATGAAAATTTGGTCATTAATTACTCATGTCGTTCCAAACCCATAATAATTTTGTTCATCTTCGGAACACAAATGAGAATATTTGTAATAATATCCGAGCAATTTCTGTCTTTCCATTGACAGCAACGCAACTACCACTTTGACACTTCAAGAAGTTCATAAAAAAATGGTTAAACTAATCCATATGAATTGAGTCTTACAGGTCTTACCCTGTTTAACACAATCAACTTTTTCCACAAAAATGAGTGCAGAAAAAAAGTCTGCAGATTCAATCTGGGCCTGGTGATGACCCAAATTAACCGTTGAATTATAATGATCCCCAGTGATCCAATTCTTTAAATTACTTTAGATCAGTAGTTCCCACCCTTTTGTCCTTGAAGCCCTCCTTACATAAAAGAACACTGGATATGTGTTCACCTGGTACAGAACTGCGCTTATAAACACATCTTTAAAGGCCAATTCACACTGCACCGACAGATGCAGACCAATGCCGACAGTCAGCAGATTACAGCACGTAACATCTCAGACATTCTGATTTCGAATCAGCATGTTCAGTCGACGAAAACAAGCTCTGACAGAAGCCAACAGACTCCGACAGGGGTAACACACTGATCCGACAAAACCAGCCAAAGTGTCTGTTGCCGTCTGTCGTGCAGCGTGAATTGGCTATAACAGGCATTATACGGAGGTAAGAAGAAATGAAAATGCCACCAAAACTTTTCTGAAGACAGATCCTTTCAGTGATACATTCATATCTATCTATCTATCTATCTATCTATCTATCTATCTATCTATCTATCTATCTATCTGTCTGTCTGTCTGTCTGTCTGTCTGTCTGTCTGTCTGTCTGTCTGTCTGTCTGTCTGTCTGTCTGTCTGTCTGTCTGTCTGTCTATCTATCTATCTATCTATCTATCTATCTATCTATCTATCTATCTATCTATCTATCTATCTATCTATCTATCTATTAGGGGTGTGCAAAGCAGCCGGTATTTGTATCTGTATTTGTTGAGGGGGGAAAAGTATTCGTATTTGTATTCGTATTCGAGTAAAATTCAAAATAGGCCTAAAAATCTAGCTTTCATAACGCATACACGCAAGGTCTCTCGCTCTCTCCCTCTCTCTTCCGTGCGCGCGCTACACGGTTTGGAGCACAGTATGTTCTCTCTCGCATGCGCGTTAGATTCCGGGAGATTTGAACTAATTTTAGGGAGCCGCTATCAATAGAGACTTGGGATGTCTGCGTACCATATAACTCCCACAAGTGCATACAATTCGACACAACTACACAAGCATTTTTTAACCGAACGTTAACATTACTCTGTCAACAGCCTATTGTCTAAATTACCGAGCTAACAGAGCTACGTAAACAGAGCGATCATGAGAGCATCCGACTGCAGACGTCAATAATGCAGCGTAATGGAATAATCTCCCGTTTAAACTCCGCTTCCCGAAAGTTATAAACTGCCTCCGGAACCCAGTTAAGGTACAAAAATCTATTCAACAAAAATAGTGATGCAGTTAAGTGTTTTTTCGCCTGTGTCAGTCACCTCTTCCTGAACGTCACTCACTCACTCTAACTCACTCATCTGTGCATGCACTGCGGTCTCGTGAGGAAACGCAGCTTTTTGATATAAAGTTTTTCTTGTTCCCGAATACAAATATTTTTTCAAGTATTTGTTCGAAATAACTATTCGTAAAAAACACGTTATTTGTACCTTTCCGAATACCGTATTCGGGTTCGGCTCCACCCCTACTATCTATCTATCTATCTATCTATCTATCTATCTATCTATCTATCTATCTATCTATCTATCTATCTATCTATCTATCTATCTATCTATCTATCTATCTATCTATCTATCTATCTATCTATCTATCATCTGACTCTTGGTGATACTATGGCCATCTCTTGCCATACGTGACAGACTGTCCATGAATTTTATTTTCTTGGCAATGTTTTTTCCAGGATAGGTTGCCAGGTCTTTCCCCTACCCTCCCCATTACATGGCTTGGGACTCACACATACGCATTCACACCTACGGACAATTTGGCATGTCCAATCCACCTAACCTGACTGTGGTGGAAACCGGAGCACCTGGAGGAAACCCACCTTGACACGGGGAGAACATGCAAACTCCAGACAGAAAGGACTCATGGCTCAGCCGGGGCTCGAACCGGGGCTCTTCTTGCTGTGAGGCGACAGTGTTGCTGTGCCACCATTCATTATACCCATCCTGAATTTAATATAAAGAAAATTCTTCCAGTATTTTGAGCATTGCAAACATTGAATTTGCTCTGTCTGATACAGTATTTTCTCTGCTAGAGCATTCCTAGAAATCACATAAAAAAAACATAAAAAAAAAAACATCCACATTTGACCAAATCCATAGATGACCTCACCGCACCCCCACCCCCACCACCACCACCATGAACTCTGACCCCATGTTAGGAACAATTCCTATAGATTGCCTTTGAGTGTTGAATATGCTGGCCTAGTTGCAATACAATGTACCAAACACATTTGCGACGTAATGTTTTTGATGGAAAATAAATCTCGGTTACACTTTATTACACTTTATAATTACATTTCAGCTATCTCTCATTGATTTGCAACTACATCTCATTCTGAACTAACTCTCATTAGAATATTAGTAGACTGTTATGTTAGGAGAATAAGTTGCTGCATGTTTGGGTCAAATATGGACGAACCTAACCGTTAGGTCTACAAATGTTATAAAAAATGTTAACCAATGGTTGAGTTTGTCCCCAAACATGGGTTGAAACAACCCAGCATGTACTTCTAGTAAGTAGACTGTCTAAAGTGGACTATTGAAATAAAGTGTTACAGAAATATCTTGTTTCTCTAGAAAAGGCTGAAAAGTCTGATCTGCGTCTAGTAGTGACTAAAATGAACCTTGTCATCCAAATAAATCCCTTCCCTTTTGATTTATTTAGAGTGTCTATGAATATTGCCTCAATTCGCTTGGTTGCATCCACACTATAATGTTACAAAAACATTTGTGATATCTAATGTTTTGTCAGACTTGATAGAAAAGAAATCACTTGTTTCTGAAAAACGGCACTATTTTAAGCAAATCAGTAGTAAGTGAGACCATCCATGAATCCTCACACTCACAAACACACACTTTCTCAAAGCATGGGTCTCAGTGGGTTGGCTTAATGTTTATGAGAGCCCCAGTGGGGGTGAGAACTTCCATGCTGTCATTGTGGCTTGAATATGTCCTTCTATTCCAAGCCGGCTTCAACAGCGAGCGCCTGCCATATAGCTAATGAGTGTTCACCTCGTTTTTTTTCACTATACGACCATGCATGCTTATAACAATGGGATCATATGCAGTTTAATACATCAAAAGTAGGGGCTAAGTTGCTATTTATATTAAGGATGATGATAATTGAATGGAAAATGATTGTGCAAGATCTCGAAAATGGCAAGAAAACAGAAAATATGGTATTATTTGTGGTGATGTACTCCACAGTGTTTTTATTCAGGCGAGTGTGTGAGTGTGTTATTTATCGTTCTGGAGTCTAGGTGTGTGTTCCTGAGCTCTCACACTCTCCCGCTGTTCTCTGGGGGATTGAGCTTGTCGGTGGTTCCAGGACCTGCTGCTGTAACAGTAGATGCAGCTTTACGGAGAGATGAGGAAAAAAATCTCCCACTGAGCAGCAGGAAGAAGAAAATAATATGTGATGCTTCTTCCACTATCTCCAAACCTGCATTCTGTCTCTCTTTTCGTTTCCTGCACACCAATCACTCAGCCACACATAAACAAGCGCAATGATTGTAAGAAATAACTATTTGCGCATCTGCAAAACGTCTCTGCAAGCAAACACGACACGTGATGAAGACGAGGCTCGCTTTGGCAGTGATAATCTGAAGTGACAGGGTCGCTAATGCTGAGAGAGACTGGTGCTAACACTCATTAACCACAAGAATGAGTGAAACTGATTGTGTGTGTATGTGTGTGTCACTCCAAGGGCCTGTGGATAAGTGTGTGCGATGAGCACAGATAAGTGGTCTACCAACGCTGAAGGACGCAATGAGGTAATCTTGTGTCAGATAGATACTACACCTGCTGTGAAGTGCTCTAGATGTATGTGTGTGTGTGGCCTGGTAAAGCAATGATGGAAATATCCGAAATCCTTGTCCTTGTCTAAAATCTTTTTATCTCACAATTCTGACTTTATTTCTAGCAACTACGATACGATACTTTTTTGTATTATAAACTCGCAAATATAAGTTGTAAAATCATGTTATCCCGCAATTCTGACTTTATTTTTCACAATTTCTTACAATTTTAAGTTAATATTTCACAATTCAGACTTTTTTCTCCTCAGGATTACGATTTTTCAATCTCACAGTTCTGACTTTTTTGAGTTTATATACAGAATTGCGAGTTTATATCTCATACGCAAGTCAATATGACATCTCTACCATGATTTAAATACAGAAAATGAAGTTCCCCTCACGAGTGACATACTAACCTCTGTGATTTATCATTGTCTTCACACTTTAGTTTACATTATACACCTCCACCTTCTCCCTGTTCACTCCTAAGGGCCTGAGCATAGATTTCCATTACAGCTTTGCTGTCGGACAGAGTAAGGGCTTCCTCAAGCATGCTGTGAAGATTAGCCAACATGCTTCCTGATGGGGAAAAGGATAAAGCTGAGGAAAGATCACAGAATGCCCTCATCTTATCTTCATCTCTCTATCACTCTCCCCTCATGCCGGTTTCCGCTTCCTTGCTCTGTCCTTGTCCTTTAAGACAGGGGTGAGAATGCTCACATCACACTGTTTATTTTGTTGCAATCATTGTATCTTTATATGTCATCTCCCAGAAGTTCATCATGGGAAGTGTGTGAACTGGTGTAGATGCATAGGCCAAATCCCGTTTGCATGCTTGAGTCTCTCATCTCTAATGATTGATGTAATTCTGAACAAGTTCTTGCATTTTCTGCACTGTTTTAAATTATGAATGAATTCAATGGAATAGTTCACCAAAACAGTGAACTTTTGTTTCCATTTCTTCAGCCTGACGGATGATGTTCAGATTCTTTGGAAATCTTCTAAGTTTTCTTGTCAAAGCATAACTAGCACTGCAAGTAGACCCGATTTGCTTTACATCATATAGATTTCTGAAGGCGGATCTTACACATAAAACTTTTTCACATTCACCTTTAAAATAAGTCTTTTTTCTTGACCCGTCCTTTCTTGACTCTTTTTTTTTTTTTTACGCTGAAGAAAAGCGAGTAGTTGTTCATCATGGTGTTGTGGCATTTGAGAAGACAGTGCTGATATTTAGGCTGTGTTTAAACTCTGAGCATGGCGGTGGAACACTTCTATACAGATTGCAGACTCTGGAAGTCAAACCCTGAAAGGTGTTTGAAAGTGCGGTGGTTTGGATTATTTATACAGTTTGATTAGATTGGACAGTTGACCCTCAGATTTACTTGACCTCTAAAGAAACCACTATTATATTCTGAGGATATGAGGTGCTGTCCACGTCACATTAGATATGTATCTACTTCACTGAAAACTGTTATTGAGCAATAATGCTGTAACATGTCACTGTAGAAAGTATACGAAGTAATTTATTAAAAATTAATAACATATTTATATTGTTGTATAAAAATAATAGTTTTCACATTTCTTTTTTATAATAAGAATATAAGTTATTATTGTTGTTGTTTTATTACTGTTATTTTTAACACAAAATAACACAAAGCTTAAATACACAGGGAATGTAATCCAGGAAAACAGAAACAGGTGTGTGGAAACGAATTAACTCAGGCAAACAGGAACAGAGCAAACAAAGTGAAACCAAATCCAAAACATATCATAATATACCAAACAGTTCATAGTGACCATGTCTGAAATAAAAATTCTGTCATAATTGACTCACCCTCAAGTTGTTCCAAACCCTTTATGAATTTCTGTCTTCTGCTGAACAGAAAAAAGACGATGTTTTGAGGAATATGGGTACCAAACAGTTGATGGGCCCCATTGACTTCCATATAGTATCAATGAGTCCCATCAACTGTTTGGTTACCCATATTCTTCAAAATATCTTATTTTGTGTAAAAAAAAAAAAAAAAAATGTGTTTGTTTAAAAATGCATACAGCTTTGGAACAAATCGATGGTGGTGAGTAATTGATGACAAAATGTTATCCCTTTAAGCTCCATAAAGTACAAAAACACTGTAAAAGAAGCATAATATCTTCTCCTATGTGGATTTTAATAATCTAATTTTAAGTCGTATGGTTCACTTTTATGGTCCTTTATTTGTCTTTTTTTTTCTCACTATGAATTTTTAGATATATATTTTTTTGTGTCACAATATGTATTACTAATAGCATGTATTAGCATGTATATACAATGAATTCCTTAGAATTGCATTAATTAATTGTTGTAATGCTGTTTAAGAGCTATTTGTATGTACCCAGAGCCCTCAGGACTTGTTGATGTAGAGGCTTTATATATTACAGCTTGTCTCTGTATTCCAGCACATTTGTGGGTTGAGTGTGTGTTCGTGTGCTTCTCAATGCATCTGTTTTGTTTTGCCCCATGATGCCTCATAAATTCTCCACAGTGTGACTTAATAGCAGCAGTGATGGCTGCCGCTGGCCCCTGGGGATCTCAGTTTCACCTTAATTAAGATCAGCATTAAACTGAAGCCGCTGTAAAATCACCATAAAAAAAAAAAAAAACCAGGGCCCGGGGCCAGCTCTGGCCATTAAAGTACTGTGAAAGCAACTAATTTCTGTGTTTACTCATTAGTTGTTTGGTTTGTGCAGCGCAGTGGCAATTTTTAAAGCTGGGTGAGAGTGAAAGTAGTGCTGAAGTACAGCACCAATGCTCAAGAAACTCTCCATAATGAATACTGGCAAAGGACTTTAGGACCTTTTACATTTGATGACCTGATGATGTTAACAGCAGCGTTTTAGAGTGATGGTCAAAATTCTGTCATACTTTACTCGCCCTCATTTCATTTTGAACAATGTGCTGGTCATTATTTCCATGCAAACATTGCAGGATAAAGCCTCCAAGCTTAAAAAAAGAATGTAAAACAAACCTTAAACTATCATAAAACTAGACTAGCATTTTCTATATAAGTACAATTGCTTTGTGTGAGGAACATACTACAATTTCAGTTGCTATTCACTGAAAATTTTGACATCGGCCCTAGATCTGCTAGGAATGTTCATGAGAAACAAAATTTACGAATGAATAATTATTGAGTCAGATGGTCAATGAATCAGTCGATCCAGTTCAAGAAAGCAGAAGAATGATTCAGAATCGGACCATTTCTCAAGTTCACTTCCTTGATCTAGTTTAACAGCTCACTGGAAAGTAAGACAAAACAACAGTTATATTTTGGTCTGTTATTACACAAAGCTATCATTTGGCTATAGAAGACTTAGAATTTAGTGCAGAAGTCATTTATCATAGTTTTTTGGTGCTTTTTCGTTATTTTTTGAAGCTCGAAAGCTTCAGTCACTATTTAATGTGACTGAATGAAAAAAAATGACCAGTACAATTCCTTAAATTATCCTGGTTAAACAAATACTTGCAGGATTCATTTTACCACTGTGTCCCTCCATTTGACCAAACCTCACCATTTCCGGATGGACCCTTTCCTTCCCTACTTAAATAACAAGGACACTAAATTTGTATTGTCCTATTTTTATTATAACCCTCAGGTCTTGTAAAGCTCACTTGAAATATGATTCTCTTTAGGTATCTGCAATTTTATACTGCTAGCCTGTTACATGCAATTTCTTTGACTGACACCTTAAAATGCTCAAAAGTTGTAGATTCTTCTCTTGCTATAGAAAAAAAAAACATACTGGCAACTTTTGGACCATGTGGAATAACCAGAAAAAATGTGGAATATTCATAGACTATAGGTATTTTGTGTTTTTAAATGTCTTGAAAGGGCTTTGTGGACATTTTAGACAATTTCCATCATTAGAGAGGTGACCGAGTCACAGAGGTTAGGGGTCAGAGGTCATGTTCCCCTCTGGCTATTTATCTTTCTCATTCTTCTCTTTTGGTAGCTGTGGAAACAGGCTGTGGGAATGTCCACGCCAGGATCTGGTCATCTCACCCTTAGTACCGAATTAACCTAAAGAGAATTTAGCCCAGGTCAAGGGCTCCATTTATATTGAGCCTGGGAATTTCAGGGTCATTTGATTGGAAATGTGCTGAGTTTTGCTCTGAGGAGAGTGATGTTGAATGATATGAGTACTTATTTTGCTGTTGAAAGTTTTTTGATTTATTTATTGATCTTAAGAACTTGAAACATGATGAAAGAAAGATTTAAGCTCAGTTCAAGTAATATGTAACGCATATTTTCAAAATCCACTTAATGGTGTGTCTGAACCAATTTTCCACTTGTTGGTCTTGTTGATGCCCTGTATAATTTGACTGGTTTAGATGCATGTCCACCGGACTATTGGGGATCTATGGAATCTAAACAAAGCTGATAATCAAAAAATGAATTGGCTAAATATATATTTTTTTTTTTGCACAGAGCTCTTAAGCAAAGAAGTGTTCTGTGAACTCTGAAGTGTATCACTGAGAAGCTACCACAGTCTGTTTTTTGTGCAGTCACTGAGATGTGTCTTGAGACCCCTGTGTTCTGCTCCATTTTATTGCTCTCCAACTTGCATTTTTGATGCAATAATTCACAGTGTCCAGGCGGCCTGAGACAGAACGAAGAACTAATAGTCCAGGCATTTCCAGTTCAGATTTCTCTGGTAGCTTTCTGCATTCTCCTCAGATCACATGCGTAAGTGTGTGTGTGTGTGTATGTGTGTGTGAGTACAAGGCGGACTTTTCTCATTAGTCTATCTCAGGGCCATAAGCAACGCTTGCATGGCTGCCCTTGTGCCGGCAGGGCCTGCGACAGGCCATGAAGAAATATGCTTCAACCATACGGTGATGGAATTGCAGTAATGAATGCAGCCTGCCATTCTAATGCCCAACCAGAGCAGCTCTTGCACTTGTTTATTTCTCCTTTCATTTTTTTCCTTTCGGTTTCTCTTGCTCCTCTCGTCATGATGACATTAACATTTGGTGTGTAATATGATTATCTCTGAGGCGGTTTCTGACAGTTTGTGCAGAAATTCTTTGGTTATGCAAACCGATTGTTACAGCAGCTGTCCGGGTGGCTGGTCTCAGACGATGTTGGAGGTGAAGATACTGGATGTGGAGGTCCTGGGCTGGTGTGGTTACACGTGGTCTGCGGTGGTGAGGCCCGGTTGGATGTAGACTACTGCCAAATTCTCTGAAACACCTTTGGAGAGGGCTTATGGTAGAGAAATGAACATTCAATTCACGGGCAACAGCTCTGGTGGACATTCCTGCAGTCAGCATGCCAACTGCACGCTCCCTCAAAACTTGCGACATCTGTGGCATTGTGCTGTGTGATAAAACTGCACATTTTAGAGTGGCCTTTTATTGTGGCCAGCCAAGAAAAATAAATGTTATAATGTAAATGTCACTTATTTTGATTGTGCATCATTTCTATTCAAGCTGTAATTTTGATAAATTCTATTAGAATTGTATTGAAAAAGTATTTATTAATTTTATTAAATCATTTGAACATTAAATGTTTTTTTTTTTCTGTGTATTTTAGATGCATAAAAGGATGTGAAATTAGCATAAGCAAGACAAAAGGAGAGAATATTTAAAATCCAGTTTCCAGAACACAACACATAATTGCATGTGACTAAACATTATTTGAGATGGTGTTGAACATTACAGAATTTACTTTCTTATACATAGTACACTTTTTGAAAATTGTCCATAGTTAAAGAAACACCAAAACATTGTTTCTTTTTTCTCCTACTTTGTCTAGAGGGCCTGTTCCTAAATTCTCTTGTAAGCATAATCCTGCTTTCTCTTAGCCTGGAGGAAGATGAAAAAGTATTTCCATCTAAGCTCTCTGTAGTATGTTTAGTGTGCTTTTATTGGCCTGCTTTATACAGAATGGGTAAAAGGTTACTCAGAATATGTTGCAGGTACACAGCGTTCAAGAAAAGTGCCATTACTGCCCGGGGACCAGATTGTTAAAGAGCTTATAATCCTGTACTAAAAAGTGTATATTCACATTCACACCCAAGTGCGTGTACTTCTTCCTGTGTCAGTTCACGACAGATGCCTTGACAGATAGGAGGGTGGTGATGTGACCACACAGAAACTCACAGAAACTGATGAATCTAACTCCCGCTCACGCACACTCACACAGATCACTTCAGATCACAGAACAGATGTCATGTTTGGGAAGAAAAAAAGCAGAGAAAAGAGCTCATACATAAGCACACACACAGACATTCACTATTCAAACTGTCCGTGTCCTTTCTGTAGATAATTATGCCGGATGCCTCTGTAGCTCAGATCAGATTTCTCTGCATTGAGTCACCGTATTAATGCCATTTAATGTCTGCATGTATCCGTTTCCCCTGTTTCCCATTAATAAAGATGTCAGTCGGCTTTGTTAAACCAAAGAGGTTTATGAGACATGAAACAAACCTTTCCTCTGATTAAAAGAGCTCAAGAAAAGAAGCATTCCTCTCGCTTCTCCTCTGTGGTTGTATTTAAAAAGCACTTCTCATTTCTGATTCTGATTGTGCGGTGCGCCCGTCAGCCTCTGTTTCTGGTATGCTGGGCGCACTGTGAGGTTTTGTGGCAATCTGAAGTGCTTGTTGTGATTGTTGCGGCTTTTGTCTGCGAGGATCTTGCTCATCTTCCAGAACTGTAACCTTGAGCACAGAGAGCTATGTTTGAACGGATAAACATTGCCAGAAACAAGCGAAATGCTCCAGACCAAGGTCAACATGACTGCCTGAGCGTGAAAAAGAAGGATAGAGGGAAATTTTGAGAGGTTGAAAGAGCAAATGCTTAAATGTATTTATTTTAATAGCCATTGTTTTCTGAAAGTGGAACTAAAATGCGTGGACCAAATGTGTGAGACAAGACTTAATTAAATAATGGTTCTTTGAACACGGTAAACCCGAATAAGTTGGCAAAAAAAAAGAGGTAATCAGTGAAGATTAAAATTCCATCTTTTAATATTATTTCATTATTAAATATTATGTATCTGTATTATTATTCTTTATTAATATTCATAATCAGTTGTATTATCTTATGAAGTTTCAAAAGCATGAGTTTGAATGCATGAGGGAACTATAGATAGATCCATGAGATGATCATATGTCAGACAGGGGGAAGCTATATTTTATTATGTACAATGTAACATGTTCCACTGATGTGAGTGTATCACAGATGTAAACAACAAGGATAGTTCTTAATATGGAAGTGAATTGTGACATGTTAAACATAACGTGTACGTATGACATATACGTTCTAATTTTAAGAAGCTCAGAGCAACATGTTTTGTTACCTTACAAGGAAGCTGTAAGACTCTCTGTGATGTATAAAAGCTCAATCTTACTGTACTACCTCAGAGAAACAGGGAAACGCATAGACCTGGCATGAATACAACATCTTGAAGTTTCTCTCCTGACATATAAGAATAAAAATCTTTCTTGGCAAGATAACTGGTGTCCGGTCCCGTAAATCAAATAATAACGGGGAAACAAAAGAGGCTTTAATTCCAAGTCTACAATCATTTACATCAAAATGTTTATATTTCGAAAGTTCAGATTTTTTTGTTTTGTACTCATACCTTTTAATTGCTTTTAACTTGAAATATTTGAGTAAGCTACAGTAGTTCATTTAACTTAAAATCATTATGTGACCTCAACTTAAATGTTTTTAGAAGTGTAAACTTGGCTAGCTTTAACTAGATGTTCAGTAAATGCTAACTTGCTAATTGGTAACACAGTACTTTGATAACATTAGCATAGAATAGCAATTGCTGAATGAGTACAGCAATATAGAATATTTTACATATAGCTGTTTTCAAACCAAGCTTATGCTCCACTCGTCACCATGATGGTGACTTCCCAAAAACACACCTTCTACATTAGCATAGCAAAACATTAAACACTACTAAATATCCCACTTACTTGTCCTAATTGAACTAAGGCCTAATCCTGGCTTAATCTAAGCCCTGTCTGTGAAAACAGGCCTATATCAGTCAAGAGTTGGCCATAATGTTCTTTAGAGGTTAAAACAAAACTTCTTGATGTTACAGTACAGGTTCTTCAGAAAAAAAATAAGCCCTCTTAGGCTTTTTGAACCATCGACACGTTTTCTACAGAGGTGTAGAACATCAAGCTCACCATTGATCCATCTAAAGTATCTATGGCATGCTGACAATTACATTAGAAAATCATTTTGATTTGTTCCATAATTTGTAAAAGCAACTGAATATCATGTTCAGAAGTGGAGGGTAAAAAGGGGATTTCAAAGTTATTTGAACTGTAAACTTGTCTAAATCATCCTTTTAGAGGTCAGACTGCTGGTGGATGATTGTCTGACAATGACTTTTCGTAATTATAATGTTGTCTTGATCAAGCACATTCTGAACAAGCTAATAAAGGTCTTCGGGATTAATTGAATTTAACAGTATTGAATTTAAATAGGTTTGGGGGAAAAAAAACTCTGCAGGACATTGACTTTCCAGCACCAAAGTTGAATAGTGATATAAAAAGCACTTTGTGGATAGTTTCCATTGTTATTTTAGTATTGTTTATGTATATACTATAATAGTATTTATTAATATTTTACATTTATATTTTCAGTTTTTAGTTTAAGTTTGAAAGAATGTGTTGTATCCTTTGTTATTTACAACTAGTTAATAGTAAGAATTAGACCCTAAACTAAAAGTGTTTCAGTATCTTTAGTTTTAGTTAACATGCTACACACCTTTCTAGTATCCTATTACAAAAAGTTACAGCAACCAAAAGATGCGTTTAATCTTGTGAATCTGCTTCCTTTTCCGGGTTCAATCTGTAAAACTCTTTTTGCAACCTGTATTTTGAAGTGTTTAACAGCCCAGATTGACGCCGGCGTAATGAATGCAGATCCGCAGAGCATCCAGCTGTTAACCCGCACTCCCTTTGTGGTAATTGAAACATGGGTTTTTCAAAAGCAGGAAGATAATTCGCATTATGTCAGACAGTGCCACTCTAATGAGAAAGCTTTTTGCAAGTGACACCAGGCAACGACTCCCAGTATCCCAGATTCCTTTGCCACACACACTGCCTCCTTCAGAAGTTCGTATCATCACTTCCCATGAGGCTTTGGTGTCTGTCGCTCTAAGAGAAAGGAAGAAAGGGAGAGAGAGAGAGAGAGAGAGTGAAAAACAAGGGCTTAATGAAAAGAAGAGATTAATGTGCAACAGCCAATCATTTCACTGTAATTAAAATGTAAAGCCTGTTGTTTGGTTTGAAAATTTGTGCGACTCTGGTATTTTACCCTCCCTCCATACATTATCTGTGTGAGATGGAGAAAGAGAGTGACTTGCTGTAAAGGATGAAATTCAAGGAAGATGCCAGAGCTTTTCATGCCTTTTCAATGCAATTGCTGCATACAGTATAAGAAGTCAATGCATGTCTTTTTCACTCATGCATTCAATATCAATATATCATTTTCTTTCAAGAAAAAAAAAAACTCATTGACTGACACTTTTCTTTGGCTATTTTACAGAAAGAAAACGTCTCGGGTTATGACTATAACCCTTGTTCCCTGAGAAGGGAACGAGACACTGCGTCGAGAATCGACCTTTGGGGACGCTCCCTTAGCGTGCGCCTCTGAAGTAAAAATGAAACTAATCCAATCCTGATTGGCGTTGCGTCCTGACGTAACATGTGACGGCATAACCGGAAGTATAAAAGTGACACTGACGCACACACATACCAGCCTCGCGATGAAGCAAGACGCTCTAAGACCTCAAGGGGCGTGGCAGAACGACGCAGTGTCTCGTTCCCTTCTCAGGGAACAAGGGTTATAGTCATAACCCGAGACGTTCCCTTTCGAGGGAACTCTACACTGCGTCGAGAATCGACCTTTGGGGAACGAGTGCCCACTAGGCCACGCACCGAATAGGCCTGTCCCGGAGTGAAACTGTTTCAGGCACTCAGCAAGGACTAAGTACATGTGCGCCAGGCGTACTGGGAAGGTGAAGACTGTAGAACCGAATAAAAGTGTGTGGAGTAGCCCAGCCGGCTGCCTCACAGATCTCCTGCAGGGGCACTCCCGAAAGGAGGGCCCTAGAGGAAGCCATACCTCTAGTTGAATGAGCCCTAACAGCTAAAGGTGAAGGCATATCGCGCACCCTGTAAGCTGAAGTAATCGCCTGAACGATCCAATTACTAATCGTTTGCTTTGATGCCGGGAGCCCCTTCTTAGGTGACCCAAAACACACCAATAATTGGTCCGACCTTCTCCAAGAAGAGGACCTCTCGAGGTACACGCTCAAGGCTCTGACAGGGCAGAGCAAATGGAGCTTCTCTTCTTCTGCCGACACATGAGGTGGAGGATGAAATGCCTGAAGGACTGTAGATCGAGCCGTATGAGTTGGTACTTTAGGCACGTAGCCCGGACTCGGGTGCAAAAAGGCCTTCACTTTGCCAGGGGCAAACTCCAAGCAAGCTGGTGTCACTGCCAGGGCTTGGAGATCTCCCACCCTCTTAAGTGAGGTAATAGCTAAGAGAAATACCATTTTTAGCGTTAAATCCTTAGGCGAAGCCGACTCTAAAGGTTCGAAGGGGGCCAGGGATAACCCTTCAAGAACTATAGCCAGGTCCCAGGCAGGAACCCTGGACCTGGTTGCCGGTCTCATCCTCCAAGTTCCACGGAGAAAACGAATGACCAATTGGTGCCTCCCCAAAGGCCCATCACTTACAGGTGCGTGGAAAGCCGCAATGGCAGCCACGTACACCTTAAGCGTGGAAGGGGAGAGACCCGCAGAGAAACGATCTTGAAGAAATTCCAGAACTGAAGCCACCGGGCAGTTGACTGGATCTAACTCATGTTCTCTACACCAAGTGACGAACACATTCCACTTGAGGCCATATAATCTCCTAGTAGATGGAGCCCTAGAGCTAAGTATGGTTTCAACTACCCCGGCTGATAGACCAGCATTTAGGTACTGAACCCCCTCAGAGGCCAGACCCACAGCTTCCACAGCTCCGGGCGAGGGTGGAAGATTGTGCCCTCCGCCTGAGACAACAGATCCCTCCTCAGAGGAATCTGCCATGGCGGAGCTATCAGGAGTGATATTATGTCTGAAAACCATACTCGGGTCGCCCACATTGGGGCAACCAGAAGTAGACTGATGCCCTCTTGACGAACCCTCTCCAGGACTCCCGGGAGCAGAGCGATCGGGGGAAAAGCGTACAGGCGAAGCCTCGGCCAGGCCTGTACCATGGCATCCAACCCCAGTGGGGCTGGATGTGAGAGGGAGAACCAAAGTGGGCAGTGGGACGTCTCTCGAGACGCGAATAGATCCACTTCCATTGGTCCGAACCTCTCCCATATCAACTTCACCACATCTGGATGAAGTCTCCATTCCCCGGGCCTCAGCCCCTGCCTCGACAGGATGTCTGCTCCCTGATTCTGAACCCCCGGAATATACATTGCTCTGATGGACAGTATCTTCCCTTGGGACCAAAGAATAATCTGATGCGCCAGTCTGCACAGAGGGCGCGATCTGAGTCCCCCTTGTCGGTTCAGATAGGCTACCACTGACGTATTGTCTGATCGTACTAGGACATGGTAACCTTTGATGTCTGGGAGGAAGCTCCTCAAAGCCCTGAACACAGCCATCATTTCTAGACAGTTTATGTGCCAAGATAGATGATGGTCCAGCCACAGACCCCTGGCACAGCGGCCGTCCATGACCGCGCCCCAGCCAGTAAGGGATGCGTCTGTCGAAACGATTTTTCGGCGACATGACGCTCCCAACACTGGCCCTTGGGACAGGAACCAAGGTTTCTTCCATATTTGAAGAGAACGAAGGCATCTGCGCGTTACTCTGATCATACGAAATGGATTCCCCTTGGGAGAAAACCCCTTGGCTTTTAGCCACCACTGAAGAGGCCTCATATGCAGAAGGCCTAAAGGAATGATGTTGGATGCCGCTGCCATGAGGCCCAGCATTCTTTGAAATTGCCTTACAGTGATGGCCTGACCTGGCTTTACTCTTGAAACCATAGATAGGATGGACTGGACACGTGCGGGAGACATGTGTGCCCGCATCGTAACCGAATTCCATACCACACCCAGGAACGTTGTTTCCTGAGCTGGTTCCAACACGCTCTTTTTCGTGTTGAGTCTCAACCCCAAATTCTGAATGTGGCCAAGGACGACATCTCGATGCCGAACCGCCATTTCTCGAGACTGAGCCAGTATAAGCCAGTCGTCGATGTAATTCAGTATACGAATGCCCTGGAGTCTGAGAGGAGCCAGAGCTGCATCCATACACTTCGTGAACGTGCGGGGAGAGAGTGCTAGGCCGAACGGAAGAACCCGATATTGATATGCTTCGCCCCCGAAAGC
Organism: Rhinichthys klamathensis goyatoka; assembly: GCF_029890125.1. Lineage (NCBI taxonomy): Eukaryota > Metazoa > Chordata > Actinopteri > Cypriniformes > Leuciscidae > Rhinichthys > Rhinichthys klamathensis. The sequence goes on from NW_026606580.1 coordinate 1,437,425, forward strand.
AAACCTTAGGTACCTCCTGTGACATGGAAGGATGGAGACATGAAAATAGGCGTCTTTTAGGTCTATTGTGACAAACCAGTCTTCGGACCTGATTTGATTCACGATGATGGGAATCGTCAACATCTTGAACCTGAATCTCCTCAGAGACCGATTCAAGTGTCTCAGATCCAAAATCGGCCTGAGCCCGCCATCCTTCTTTGGAACTATAAAGTATCGGCTGTAAAACCCTGACTCTCTGTCTGGTAGGGGAACACTTTCTATGGCCCCTTTGACCAGAAGAGCCTGTACTTCCTGTTCCATAACCCGAGCCTGTTCTGGAACCACTGTAGTCGGCACCACCCCTGCAAACCTGGGAGGTGGGTGACCGAACTGCAGTCTGTATCCTTTTTCTATTATATTCAGGACCCATATAGAAATATTTGGAAGAAGATGCCACTGTTCCAAAAAATTTACTAAGGGAACCAGCCTCTCGAGGCTGGCCTCGGATGTCTCTCGAGCATTGTTCTCGACTTTCTGAGGCAGCGAACTGGCAGGAAGCAGACGAGAATGATTTTTCGACCATAGGTGGCGCTCTTTTGCAAGCTCTTGGGACGAACGCCACGGTGTGCGTTCGCTGGAAATTGATGTGACCCGAAGCGTCAGTGACGGCGGGACGACATCTTTTTCCAAAGGGCTCCGCTGGGAAAACAACCTCGGTTGCCTCACAGCGGGGGGGGGCAGCCCTCGGAGGTCCTATTAACTCGGCTAGGACCTCTTCCCTGAAGCCCTCTTAGCCTGAATGACGGCCCTCAGGTCGCCTTTCTGGCCAGAGGATTTAGAATGGGAACGTTTCCTCTGTTGCCAAGCTCCCGCGGGAGGGGCTCGAGAGGAAACGCTCTCCTTCTGCTCCAGGCGATATGCGGAGCTGGTGGACGGCTGAGACTGGCCACTTGGACCAGCCTTCCCAGATTTAGAACGTCGGGGGAGATATTGTTGAAAAGCTGCTGATTGTTTTTTCGTCTCCTGAAACCTGTCGACGACAGAAGATACTGCGTCGCCGAACAGGCCAGAAGACGAAACTGGGGCATCTAATAAAAAGGAACGATCTTTATCCTTCATACCCGACAAATTCAACCATAAATGCCTCTCCGTGGCCACCAAAGCTGACATGGAGCGGCCAATTGCACGGGCCGCCTCCTTAGTGGCACGGAGAGACAAATCTGCTGCTCTTCTCAATTCAGCAACATCCTCAGGTGTTGGCCCCTCCCCCTCATCCAAATCTTTTAGGATGTCGGCCTGGTACGCCTGCAAAATAGCCATAGAATGCAGGGACGCACCAGCCCGACCAGCCGCCATATAAGCCCTGCCCACCAATGCAGAAGTGTCCCTGCATGGTTTGCTGGGCAGCGCCGGGGTTTTAAGCGAGGATGCCGCTTCGGGAGAAAGATAGCTCGCTAAAGCTTCCTCCACCCGCGGCATCCTGCCATAGCCCGCCTCACTCGCACCCATAACGTTACTATAATCACACGAAGTGCTGTGCGATATACGAGACGAGTGAGGCTTTTCCCAGGATCTCGTGATTTCTCTATGGAGATCTGGGAAAAAAGGCAAACCCCGGCGCTGAGGTTGTGAGCGGTGCTGCAGAAATCTCTCGTCTAATTTACTCTGACGAGTCTCATCCTGCTTATTCTGTGGCCAACTAATGTTGAGTTTGGCCACCGCACGCGTCACAACCTCCACCAACTCCTCATACGCGGAAACATGAGCTGGCGAGTGTGACTCATGATCCGCGCTCCCGATGCTGAGCACATCTACTTCCTCGGAAGCGGACAGCTCAAGCACCGGGCACTCGTCACAGGCAGAAGAAGCCGCAGCGCGGGCTTCTGTACCGTGAGCGAGTGTCAGAGAATCTGCAGATGATGAACGAGAAAGTGCCTCGGCAGTCTCGTTCTCATCTGCGAGATCCTTTTGCGATCCCCACGATCTAAGCCTCCGCGCCGCCTCAACGGACGCGGGACCTGAACCGCAAGGATCGCGAGCTTGACCATCTTTAGAGAAAATAGCCAAGCGGGAGCGCAGCACTCTTAATGGGAGTGCTTCACAATGTTCACAGGCAACTCCCTCAAGAGCAGCCTGTGCGTGCTGCGCTCCCAAACAATTCACACACAATGAATGTGTGTCCCCACCCGTAATATATCTGGGGCAGGGGTGCACACATTTTGTAAATTGTTCACTCGCCATAATAACACTTTCACTCAGGACAAACAACAGTAAATAGGACAGACAGTTTCAACATAGAGCGCTTGCTGAAGAGCGATAGCTGGTATGTGTGTGCGTCAGTGTCACTTTTATACTTCCGGTTATGCCGTCACATGTTACGTCAGGACGCAACGCCAATCAGGATTGGATTAGTTTCATTTTTACTTCAGAGGCGCACGCTAAGGGAGCGTCCCCAAAGGTCGATTCTCGACGCAGTGTAGAGTTCCCTCGAAAGGGAACTACAGATTATACTTCCACATTTTTGTATCCCCGCGTACAGTCGGATCAACAGAGGGTTATTAACAGAACAGTAACTGTATGGGTATCTTTATCACTGAAAACTGTATCATACGTTATCTACTCTTTAAACAGCATTATGGTAAAAATGGAACACTATTGCAATAGCGTTCTTACATGTACGCGACTGCGTTTTACTTCAGACGGGTTGGCGGAACTGATAGAACTGCAGTTTCTTTTCTTTTCTGTGTGCATGGTCCTCCAGTTTGAAATGTCGACTACAAGCACAGAGGTTTTTCAGTTTTTCCGGTGCGCCGTTCTCTCCGTATTTTCGAATCTTTGCCTACAACAACGCGCTGGATCCTTTACTGGAATCCAAAAGTAACTCACTCCTGCGAATCGTTTCCTCTTTCAATTCTTGCACATGGGAACAAAAGTCGACACCATAATGACTAAAAGTTTGCTAAGTAAATGTGTCTTAATTTAAGAATGTTTAGATATTTGTACTGGAAAACAATACAAAATACTCATTAAGATTTATAATTTAGGGTTATGTGACACACTTTATTCTGATGGTCCCTTTTGAACATTCTGTTGACTATAAATAACTTTGCAACTACATGTCAACTAACTCTCATTGGAGTATTAGTAGACTGTCTGCTTAATATCTGCCAACTCTTTATTGTGATGGTCCTCCAACAGACATTCTACTGACTATAAGTAACTTTGCAACTACATGTCAACTTATTCCAACACTAACCCTACCAGTCTACTAATACTCAATAAATCAATGCTTGTTTTGTTCTTATACTCAGTTGTTTGTTCTGGACTCAATATCAGACATGTTTTATTTTGGCACGGCGAATAAGTATAGATTTATAAATGCTTATTCACAGTTTGTTTGTGTATATAGTGACTTCTAGGTGAAATGATTCATGCCATACTGATAGTTATTTCCAGTATTATGTACCACTGCCATTAAAATAAGCACACAGCACTTTTCCCGGGTTCATATCGGTCTCTCTCTAAACACTCCGAGCGGATTTGTTTGGTCTGTCCGGCACAATAAAATAAACACTTCATTGATGGCCGGAGTTTCCTTCCCAAGTGTGTTGATGTTGGTCCCGCAGGAATGTCTGTGTGTTACGAACATTAGTAGCATGACGGTTGCTTTGTAATAGGGTCATTATGTTTTCAGAGTTGAATAAACTGTGTACTGTAAGTGTGTACCGTAAGTGGTCCTGGTAAACCCTACATTGCGGGGACCAAATATCTCCACAGATGTAGTAATACTAGACATTTTGTGGGGACATTTTTTTTGTCCCCATAAGGGAAAACAGCTTATAAATCATACTAAATGATGTTGTTGGTTTTTTTTTTGGGGGGGGGGGGGGGGGGTTTATGTAAAAAATACATTTGTATATGTGTGGCCTGGTAAACCCTACATTATGGGGACAAAATGTCCCCACATAGATGGAAATATCCAAAATTAGGTTTAGGGGTAAGGTTAGTGTAAGGGATAGAATATACAGTTTGTACAGTATAAAAAATATTTTGTTTATGGAAAGTCCACATAAAACATGAAAACACAACGCTTGTGTGTGTGTGTTCTCCACAGCAGTCCATCTCTTCGTCATTCCAAACGCCGTAACTCTCGTCTAGTCAAAACTTACTTAAACAAGAGCTGCTCTTAACATAAACACAATGACTGTGGTGGTCAGACACTCTGTTCTTTTACCATTTAAGTATATGAGCAGAAAGCCACCCAGCTCTGTGCTCATCTGTCTCTTTCTGTACACGGCCACTGCTTACTAATGACCTTTGACCCCTTTTACTGAAGGACAGCCAGCTATCTAAAGGCATCGGCCACTGCTTTTTTTCTTGGGTAAAAATCCTCCTCCTCCTTTCTCAGCAGTTGTGTTTGTTGAACAAAGAATGCTGGCTGTTCTAGTGTTTTTTTTTTTTTTTTTAATGAATAACTAATATTGGTTTGCCTATAACAAATATTGGTCTTGCTATAAAGAGCAAAGGAAAAAAATATGAAAGTCAGATTCAACAAATGCACTTTCTTTGTTTCTTTGTCTCCAGCTCTCTGTGTTAGGAAAGAAACCTTGAAAAACCTTTTTAACTAACTTCAATGGCTACTTCTTTTTTTTTTTTTAGAAACATTGAAAATAATAAGAAACGTTTCTTGAGCACCAAATCAGCATGTGAGATGGATTTTGAGGGTCATGTGACACTAAAGACTGGAGTAATGATGTTGAAAATTCATCTTTGCCATCACTGTAATAACATAATATAATACATTTGAAAACAATTATAATACATTGTAACTGTTTTTCTGCATTCTTGATCAAATAAATGCTTGAGCATAATATTTTTAATTGCTATAATGAATTTTTGCAGTTATTATTATTGTCTCACTTGCAACAAGTGATGTCACGCTACACTGCTGCTTGTTGCTAAACGTAGCTCACTGAAGTTAGTAGTATCTAAATTTTAGTTAGTTAGTCCCCAACTCTTCTCTCTTTCGCTCTTGCTGTAATGAGGGCGTTTGGTTGAGAGAGGCAGATGGAAGTGCCTGTGGGATTGTGGGAAGGCAGAAACAGAGGGAGAAGTAGCTACGTGGAGGGTTGGAGATACTGGTTATGGTGGTGCCATGTGGTACCAGAGTCCGTGTCTGCCTTCTGGACATTTGTGCCAGTCCCTCTTGGTGGTCATCCAGGCTCAAACAACCCTGCCAATTAAAGACTGCCCCCAAGGCTGCCCTCGAGCTTCCTGCTCCACCTCTCTCTCTCTCTTTCTCACTCACTCCTTCGTTCCTCCGTTCCTTCTGCCAGTCTCTCTCCGTCCCCTTCCCATCGCCTCTTGTGGTTTCCGCACACGAGTGTCTCTTGTTTCCCCTCAGTTCTTTTCCTCATCATTATCCAGCTTCAGACCTAAAGCCAGTTAACCCACTTTCAGCTCTCAGAGCAGGATCTGGCCAAGACAGCCCTTCCAGCCCTGACATACTTAAACCACACATTTGAAATTACCAGCCCTGTTATTCATATGGGTGTGTATGTAGTGCAAGTATATGTGTGGATAAATCATATCATAAAAGTGATTCATTTGACATAATTGCTGAAAAACCTTATTAATTAAATATTAAATATTGTGAACTGTCTGTCTGTCTGTCCGTCTTTCTAGATCTATCTATCTATCACCGCAATTTAAAATTATAATACTACACACACCCTACCCCTAAACCTACCCATCACAGAACATTTTCTGCATTTTTAGATTTTCAAAAAACTACATTTTGTATGATTTAAAAGCTGTTTTCCTCATGGGGACCAACAAAAATGTCCCCATAAGGTCAAAATGTACTGGTATGACTATCTTTCTGAGGACATTCGGTCTCCATAACGTAGGAAATACCAGGTACACACACGTACACAATAATCAGCAATGTCTCATTCTAGATTCTTCCAAAGATGTCAGGTGAGACTCCCAGTGGCATGAACACACTCGGTATGTCCATATGGGCTGGACAGATGTTAGAGGGTGACACACCTATCATGTGTCCCCTAATTTTATTTTCCACAGTGTCCCTGAATCCTGAAACACCTCTCATCACAGCGCACACTGATGCTCATTTTGTTTCCAACCTCCACAAGTGCCATCCAGACCACCTGCCACACCTGTGCCCTGTCAAAAGTCTCCATAAGGGCCAGCAGAACCTGATTTAATTGATCTCTGAAATCAGTATAAGGGTATCCACAAAGGCTATGTTCATACAGCTGCACAATACTGCTGTCAGTTTTGTTTAAGAGCGCTATACAATTATATTCACGCACAGTTTGGTTATCAAAGTGACAAACACATTCTATCACCAACGCATATCTGCGAGTGAGATCGCACTTTAGAGAGCATGATAGCCTCTCTCCACTGTTTACATACTTTGTATTGTTTGCATTTAAAGCCTCTGTTGGTTAATTAATATTTGCAGGCTCGTGTAGAGTGTATATTTGTCAGTGTAATTAATGGCTATTACAAGAACAGAGTGCTGCAGGAATGAGTCCTGAAACCTGGAAAGAAATGAGTTGAAATTCCCGTTCTATTGTCCCGAAGTCAATGGGTTTTTAGTTCATTACCTAAAAGAATGTCTGTTATTAACACAATCTCAAGATATTTTTACGTTTTACTTTAAAACATTAAACCCATCAGTAATACCCCACTCTTTTTTTTAAGCTTTTACGTGTCTTGAAAAAGACGAGTGATGTCAAGTGGAAAATGTGACTATACAGAGGCTGTCCCGGAAATGAAATGTTATCAAGTCAAAGAGGAAATTATCTACTAACTAGTTTGCTTTTACAGCCTTGTTGTGTTCTTGCAGATTATTCTAACTCAAACTTTCTAACTGGTAGATTTATATATACTGTAGATAAAAAAAATCTTGAAAGGGTTGTCAGCAGCGGTTCATGCCGCCATTGTGCAGTTTGTTTATAGCCTAACTTTACATTTGTACTTCTGGTGGTTGTATTTAGGCTTTAAAAATCACAGCGATTGTTGGTTACAGAGCTTATTTTCTGCAATAATCCTGGAAAATGGAATTAAATCATGTTGCCTTTTTGTTGAGTGAACCAGGGTGATCCGGGCTGCCTTCAATGGTCACCAGTCTTGGAGATCATTCAAGGCAGTAGTTGTCCAAGTGAATTTAGAAATGTAGCTTATTGGTGTTAAAGCTAGAGCATGCTCATTTGAAAGGCTGTCAGAGGGTGAGATTACTGACTGTTGGATCATATTCAGATTCTGCATGTTGACAGGCAAACTGGCGCAACCCAGATGTGAATTACAAAGCACCATTCTGCATCACAAGGAAGATTCAAAATAAACTAGCTGGCTGTGTACAAGATCCTTTCACTATTTTTCTTTATCTCCCCTCGAGCTGTAATGATAAAGCATGGCGTTCAAGGTTTCGTATGTGAACAAACTAGACTGCTCAAGGAGAATTAAAAGATTTTCAGCTGCTTTTTTCCTTGTCCTTGGGTGTAGGTGTGTATGTGACAAGTAATTGCGAAACAATGTTGAATTATTTAGCGATTTTGATAACATTATAATCACTAAAGGTCAGTTTGATACCAGAAGTCTCGTTCTGTAACATACAATCAATACTTCTGTTTTCTAAACAGTGAGTGTGTTATCGAATGGCTGAATGCCTGGTGGTTTAATAAATAGGTTGAAAAGCATCGCTGGTGCTCTAATTGGTCCACTTTGGGAGTGGAGTTTGTGTTAGTGGGAAATAATAGCATAATAATGCAGGCCCTGGGTAGATGCTGCTTACACCGTTGGCATGAGAAGCTCTACCAGCCCTCTCCAAAGGGCCCTTCATCCACTCTCACACTCGACTCATTTATTCCTGTCATTCTCACCTCAATCCGGAAGGATTCATGGAGCATGCTGATAGAGCATTCCCTCAGTCCTGGAGACCTCTTACTTTGCTCTTAGGAAAGGAGAGATGTTGAAGAGAGACATTTGAAACTGGTCAGTTTCATGCCAATTTATTAAATTTAATGCTACAGATGTGTTGTTTTTGAAAGGTTCTTTTTAGATGTCTGATATACCATAGTATATCAACTCACTTTAAAGGACTGCTTCAGCAAAAAAAAAAAAAAAAAAAAAAAAATTCTTATTGTTAATATTTGATTAATTCGTTTCTTTGGTTAAACACAAAAGGAAGCATTTTAAATAGTGTTCTTGTTGCTAGTTTTCACGCAGTTGTATAGAATAGGGGATGACACTTCAAACATGACTCGAAAGCACAATAAAGGTATCGTAAAAGCAGTTCATTTGACTTGTGTGCTATATTCAAATTATGCTATATAGTAAATGAGTCAAATGGACATAGATTGATTGATTGATTGATTGATTCTTTAATCATTCCTTATCCATCCATCCATTGACAGTCCAGTCACTCTTCACTTTGATTGCACTTTACTTCATCACTTTATTGACCAGAATATTCTTCTAAACTTCACCTTTTTTGTGCTCAGCCTCACAGGTTTGGAACAATGTAAGGGCGGGTAAATAGAAATGAAAATTGTGTAAAAAAGAAAGTGTGTGTGTGTGTGTGTGTGTGAACCATTCCTTTCAGCTTCAAAATCACAGCATTTGCTGTCCCTCCTGACTAATGGCCAGCCTACGTGCCCTTTACTTCCCCCTAGGGGTATGGAAAGTTTTCAGCCTTTGGCACTCTTTCCTTTTTGATAGATGTCTTCCTGGGTGCTCCTGATCGGGTAAACAGGCCCGGGTTCCATATTTATGAAGCCGCCACTTCAGGATTGTCATCAATAATGAGCGGCTACAACCAACCTTTCCGTCATTACATGAAAAAATAAAATCCGTGTCTGAACTCGGGCAGCACAGGAAGGACTGTAATGAGACAAAGCACTGGGATCCTCTGGGAACCTGAGACACATCGCCTGGGCTTGATTGACAGGATGTTTGCTGGCATCTCGCTGTCCTTTATACAAATTCAACAGATGGTCTCAATGAGGTCAAACACAGCACTGATTTAGACTCTACATGGCCATGTTTTCCCTTCCAATTAAATTCAACATCAAAACACAAGCTTAAGTGTTGTTTCTCAGTGCAGTTTAGAGACCTAAAGAGGGAGGAAAATAGTGAATACAAGAGAGAAAAATATCTCCTTGGAGACTGAAGGAGCTTTCCTGGGTGGAGAAGTTCTCCCAAACCAAAGACGAGTGCCTTAAATTGGAGCACTTATTTGTTTGTGGATGAGAGGTACATCATGGAATGAATACGCCTGAGAAAAAAACCCAATTCTTCCGCTAGCACAAACAAACACACAACATTTAATTAGATCTAAAGGACTTGGAGGAATGTTACAATAAAACTGTGTCCTTTACCACAGATGACTGTTTCTCTTAATTGCAACCTTATTTTTTCAAATTTTACGTTTATGATGTACAATATGACTTGATTTTTTTTTTTTTTTATAAAATGTATCTCACTATTACATGTTTTCCTCTTTTTTTGTACTCTGGAGTGTAAATTTCCAAATTGTAGAGTGTAAGTAAACAGAGCAATGCAATGAACATTAAAATACACACTATTTTCGGAAGTATAGACTGTGGGCCAGATTTATTAACAGTTTGCTCCAGTGCAAACCCGTTTTTTGGCATTAAAAAAACCTGCTGTCAGGATTTATTAAAGACACGCAGTGAGAAAATAGTGCTGAAAAGGGGAGTACAGGATTATTTTGCGGCTGACCTTTTTGCATATGCATTTGTAGGAGTTTTCATCTCACGCTAATTTGCCCTGGTTAGTAAATCTGGCCCTATATTAATAAATTGACCTTGGGTGCTTTGAAACACTGTGCATGACCCGATTTACTTTACTCTAAACCAGGGGTCTCAAACTCGCGGCCCGCGGGCCATTTGCGGCCCGCGGGGTGATATTTTGTGGCCCCCTACTTGACATTAAAGTTTAATGTTAGTGCGGCCCGTCGTTGCGTGTGCCGCGAAAAAAAAAAAAAAAAAAAAAAGTATCCCTTATGAGCTACCATAGATAGTCTCGTGACAGCTTACGGAGGGTTTGTTGTCAATAGTTGTCATAGACAACCGCGAAGTACAAACATACTGCGCCTGGAAAAAATGAGCGCGTCGCTTCAATTATGAGCGCGCTTGCCGCGCGCCTACATTTGAAATTACGAACTTGAGCGCGCAAAATATGTGAGCGCGATATGTGAACGGCCCCTTGGCGAACTACCACCAATCAGGCCACGAGCTACTGGTAGCTCGCGAGCGACGTGTTGGAGAGAGACCCTGCTCTAAAACAATGTGAGAATAATCATTTTGAGCTTGTAATATGTGTCCAACAGGTTCATAAGAAGGTTTGCTTTGATTTGTGCAGTCAGTAATTTGAGACACTATACAAAGAATTCAATAAGACGGGCAGACATGACTGCAAATATTTGTATTTCAAAAGCAATAATTGTTTTTCTAAGTATAATAAAAGGAAATGTGCCTTCCAAAAAAAACATTCAATATCATTAATGTGTTGTATAAAGAAAATAAAAAGGACATAAGCAAATATAAATATCACAAATATGTGTTATAGACAAAGAAAGTTTGTAAAATGAACTTCAACTGTCAGAAGGACAGCTCATGAAGAACCAATCATGTACAGAAAGGAATGTTCAAATTCAGAGGAACTGTTCAGAAGAAACGTTAATAAATATTGAGAAGATTGGATCAGTTGTGCTCCTTTTTTGGAATACTTGAATACTATTTTTTTGTGGAATACTTGATGCGGCCCAGCCTGACCCAGACTCTACCTCTAGCGGCCCCCAGTTAATTTGAGTTTGAGACCCCTGCTCTAAACCATTGAAACTGCTTTACTCTAACCACAATAAAAATAAAAATAAATGATTATTATATTTTTTTCTGTGGTAAACGTCATAAGACTATAAAAACTGTCGATAGACTTTAATTTGTATTGAACCCAGAACATTTCTTTAAGGTGAGACACTACCATCAAAAACAGTTTTTTCAAGCATCTGTCGATTTTGAGATTTTGGGCTTTTTGGCTTTTCATAAAGTGTTTTTTTTTTCAGACTAGTGAAAGGAAAACATTCAAAATACACTTTTATAGCACTTTATCTATTTACGTCTGCAGATTTAAATTACAGTACATATCTTTAAAGGCCGTTTTCTCAAAATGAGTTTTTTTTTTTTTTTTTTTTTTTTAGTGAGTGAGTGAGTGAGTGAGTGAGAATTCTCCACTTTAGTAGCACTCAAATACACCAAACTTTACAGTTTTCTTCCTATCTATATTCTGAATGTTTTTACTTTGGTTTGGTCATATGTAATTTGCCTGATTTTATTCCTAAAAAAATGTTTTTTGTTTAATTTTTTTTTTCTGTCTGGTGACAGTATTTTATTTCTGATTAATGTGATAAGAAGAGATATCCAAAATCCACTCTCTAAAAACACTTGACTATAATATGTAAAAAAAAAAAAAAAAAAAAAAAAAAATTAGATAATGCTTCATTTACATACAGTATTTAAACATAAGATTTTTAAATAACTTATTCCAATTTTGTTTTGCAATTCTTAATGTAATCAATTAACTGGGGAAGTATGGTGATATCTATTTTTTTTTTTACTGTGGTGTCTAAAGTACTGTAGTCGTTCTCTCTTTGTTTACTCTATCTCTCTTCCGGCTCTTTCACACATAAAATATGAGTTTATCTTCCCCACCTCAGACATTCCTCCACTATTTCTTCTACTTTCTCCCTCTCTATTTAATAATCCTAGGATATACTGTAGATCATTGTTTTTGTAGTATGTCTCTGCAGAGAGGTGTAGAGAGCGTCTTTACTGCCTAAAGGATGACAGGACTCATAAAACCAGATTCACATAGGAATTTAACAAGTCAATAGTGTTCATTAAAATTAATGAATAGCAAAGCTTTGGCACCAGATGCCAGCTTCTCAAAGTCCTCCGTGGTCACAGAACGCGACTCAGCCATCCATGGTTTTCCCCTAAAGCAGGGGTCTCAAACTCGCGGCCCGCGGGCCATTTGCGGCCCGCGGGGTGATATTTTGTGGCCCCCTACTTGACATTAAAGTTTAATGTTAGTGCGGCCCGTCGTTGCGTGTGCCGCGAAAAAAAAAAAAAAAAAAAAAAAGTATCCCTTATGAGCTACCATAGATAGTCTCGTGACAGCTTACGGAGGGTTTGTTGTCAATAGTTGTCATAGACAACCGCGAAGTACAAACATACTGCGCCTGGAAAAAATGAGCGCGTCGCTTCAATTATGAGCGCGCTTGCCGCGCGCCTACATTTGAAATTACGAACTTGAGCGCGCAAAATATGTGAGCGCGATATGTGAACGGCCCCTTGGCGAACTACCACCAATCAGGCCACGAGCTACTGGTAGCTCGCGAGCGACGTGTTGGAGAGAGACCCTGCTCTAAAACAATGTGAGAATAATCATTTTGAGCTTGTAATATGTGTCCAACAGGTTCATAAGAAGGTTTGCTTTGATTTGTGCAGTCAGTAATTTGAGACACTATACAAAGAATTCAATAAGACGGGCAGACATGACTGCAAATATTTGTATTTCAAAAGCAATAATTGTTTTTCTAAGTATAATAAAAGGAAATGTGCCTTCCAAAAAAAACATTCAATATCATTAATGTGTTGTATAAAGAAAATAAAAAGGACATAAGCAAATATAAATATCACAAATATGTGTTATAGACAAAGAAAGTTTGTAAAATGAACTTCAACTGTCAGAAGGACAGCTCATGAAGAACCAATCATGTACAGAAAGGAATGTTCAAATTCAGAGGAACTGTTCAGAAGAAACGTTAATAAATATTGAGAAGATTGGATCAGTTGTGCTCCTTTTTTGGAATACTTGAATACTATTTTTTTGTGGAATACTTGATGCGGCCCAGCCTGACCCAGACTCTACCTCTAGCGGCCCCCAGTTAATTTGAGTTTGAGACCCCTGCCCTAAAGTAAGGACAAAACAAACACAAGATGTAATTTGACTTTGAGGGGACTGGCACCAACTGCCTCCTGCTTTCTCATGGTAATTTATAATCTCAGTCATCAACTAAATATTAGCATTTGGCATCTCTAGGTACGCATATATTAGGAGGAAGCCGGCCAGTATGGTGATGTTGGTAGTGATGAAGGTTTTGAGGGATGTTTTCAATAAGCTCTATAGCAGACCTATTTAGGGTCTCTCCCTGGTAGATAAACCTGATTTTGTCAACGTGTTCACCAACAGGACGCAAACAGGTGAAAGGACTCTAACTAGAGTGTACAGCCATTAGCCTGAGCCCAGTTTAATTAAAATCCCAAACAGATGATATTGTCAGAGATTGGATGTAATCCTATTCAATGAGAAAAAGTGCCCAAATTCAGCAGAGATGGATTAGGAGTAAGCGGGTGTGGTTGTAAAGAAGAATTGTTGTGTAGAGAATTCATTCAATACTGTTTTATCAGATCTCCTGAGTTGGTGTATTTTCATTTGAAGTATAGGGTAACAATTGGGCGGGGCTGACTGAAGGACTTTTTAAGCAGCCAATAGGCATTAGTTATGTCACAGCCATTAGTTTGCTAGTCAGTTGTATGGTATTTGTAAGGTGCAGGACATTCTCATTGTAGAGATTTTCTATAATCTGTGTAGTGTAGGATGAGTCATCAATATTTTAGCTCGGTTTTGCCAGAAAGAGAAAGACAGTAAAGTTTAAAGGTGTATTTCTTCTAAAAGGTAGTCCGTGAAAAGGTAGTTCAGGTAATGTTTCACCCCAAAACGCATAGTTAAGTATATTTTAACATATGAATTATGTTTAAAATAAAATGTAATAAGTATTGAGATTGGTAATTATTGGTGATGTCAATGAGAAAAATTACAATGAAATCCAGGAGTATCTCTCTCTGTGTGTCTGTGTGTGTGTGTGTGTGTGTGTGTGTGTACAGTCTATATATATATATATATATATATATATATATATATGCACACACACAGAGAAAGAGAGAGAGACTCTTGAATTGCACTGCAATGTTTCTCATTAAGCAGGCTATCATCACCAATAATTTCCATGCAACCTTATTCATTTTTCAAAGCAGATATTGAAAGCTTATTTCCTAAAATCTCATTGTTTAATTCATATGTGGGTGTCAGCGGCAATTCAGTCTAGGCTAAGATTTTCTACTTACTGTATAATGCTCTCTTGTCTGTCTGTTTTTTTATTATTATTGTAAACAAATTTTCACACACTTACAGCAAGGACATGCCTTCTCTTCAGATGTGTAAGTATAAAGAAACCTGTGTGATTATAGCTCCACTCGCGTGATTTTATAAGTGATAATTTTCACATTGTGAAAGCTTTCTTTTAATCTCAACTCTCAAGTGCTTATTGACTCGCCTAAATCAGTGAAAACGGATACCATGAGAATCAAATAGATTAAAACTGTCTCAGTCTTAAAGAGATGCTCGACTGGTCTTGAGATTCCTTAAATTCTCTCCTGCTATCAACGGCACTTGAACACCCAACACTGTGTATTAGGTGGCAATCAAGTTGTGAGGGACTGAGCTGAACTCAAAGCTACAAGTGATTGCAGAAGTTTGTGGTTAGTGGTTAAGAGGACAATTGTCGTGATATTAGTGAGGGTTTAACACACTCATTCAGGAGGTGGAGTGGCCCTATTGATCCCTGCAGCTCATCAAGATGATTTTTATTGAACAGCAAAAAAAAAAAAAAAAAACTCTTCTAAGCGTGAAAAGAGGTATGCTCCTTTCCTTCCTAACCCACTCTGTACGGGGACATGCACTGGTCGAAAAATACAAAATACCTGTGGAATATGTAAAACTCAATAGCCTGTGGTTTTTGAAAGCGCTAAATAGAGCACATCATGGATTGATTCATGCCGAGCTGTTTTCACTGTGGCCTTTTCACTCCTTTGAAATATCCTATTAATTTTTTTAACACGGCCCTTTTGATTAAGCAGCCTTGAGGGGGATGAGTTGTTCGACACTCTTTTCTCCGTACGTCTTGTTGGATCTAGTCGACCACCAATAGTGGTTTTGAGGTTTTTCATTTTCACCAGTCAATGTTTATTTCTTGAGCAGTGGTTCTCATACAGTTTTGTTTCAGAACTCAGGATTTTTTTTTTTTTTTAACTTTTCAAATACAATTGAACAAAAACCTTTATCATTCACTTTCAGAGTTGATGTCATTCTGGCTGATATATCACTAAGCACCACATTGCATTGCGTTGGCAAAATACATTGCTGTGTGAGGTCAGTATACTGATGCATGATTGCATGAGGCATAGCATGATGCCTGAGGCCCTGTTGAAATTCTCACTCCGTGGGAAAGTCTGGCGAGTTGTTTCGAGGCAATAATCTTTTACCCAGATGACTCTTGTACCCACTTCCAAGGCTCAGGATGGGCAGAGAGAGAATGTAATAGATGAGTCTGATTTGCCAATCTGTTGAGAGACCTGTGCTATTCTGGGATAAAGCGTGATAGTCCATTACTCAGATTGGAGACAGATAAAAGCCTGTTCTCGGGGTCCAGCTGTTGGAGGCATTATGACAGCCTAATGCAGTTCACATTGTGAGCATCCAGCACAAACAGTAGTCGCAGCGGCCGAGAGTCCCTCATTTGGGTTGAATCAACAGTGTAGATGGGCTAGTAATTGCTACAAGCTGCCCACGACGTAGAACAGTTGTTGTTATAAAGACTTTATGGGGGTAATCACAATCTGTGTGTCGTTAGAGTGCTAGTTTGTGTCTTGCATGAACAATTCCAGGTGGACTTTACCAATGAAAAAAGAAGCTCGCATGGAAGCTGAATCGGGAATTTTCCCGAGGTATTTCGATTCTGGTCAAGCTGGTTTAACCGTGGCACTGTTGATGTCCGTGGCCGCCCGCATAACCCAAAGTCTCATTTACAGCAGCGAGCCACAAAGCGGATTTTCCATAGGTGGCTGCCCCGAACAACTCTTCACAAAACACAGCCGAGGTTGATTCAGAGGGTGAAGAAAGGCTTACAACCACCCGGCGAGCTCTTAAGTCCAACCATATGGAGGAGATTGGTTCTGTCCCTCCTCCTGTGTCCAATCTTTCATATGTGGCACTGCACCATGACTCTAAAGCTCATGCTAAACCCACCCAGGCTCATCACAGCCCCAGGTCTGAAAATAAAGAGGTGGAAATGCACACAAAGACACACTGATAGGGGACAGAACTCAACCAGGTGCAGACCTAAATGAGCCCATTCATCATGACAGAGAATTTTAAGGTAGAAGAACATCGTAAAGCAGCAAATCCCTCTTAACAAATGAGAAATCGTACATCCTTTTTAAACTTTTATATTACATTTGTTTTTTTCAGAACATTCTATTCACTCTGCCAGATGCGCAGTATTCATAAACCGTCCATGAAAAAGACATTGATCACTGGTTACTGGATATAGTGAAAAGAGAAGCAAGGAATTTCCCTCATTGTTTGGATTCTAAACCACATTTTTTTCTGTAAGGAAGTGGGCTTTACAAGCTGTTTTAGGCCTCGCTTGGTTTTGAGGCTTCGGTCGGTGAGACATTTACAAGGGGACAAGAGCTCAAGCTTGCAATTTTTTTTCTCCATATATAGTCAAGCTACTTGACCACAAACCAAGGGCAGACGGAGAGTCTGTGGAGGGACTGGGTGCGGCCACCATCGGTTTGCATGTGTAAGGATACATAATGCCTCATGTAATTAAAAAGATGCCATAGCTTTGGGCTACTTTCTTCGTAGTGTCACTTTAAAGTCGGTGTGAAAATGTACCCCTTTTACCCCTTTTGCTTGTGTGTGTGTGTTTGATTTAGCTGTACATGGAATTCCAAAATAAATAAATGATATATAATCAATACGTATTTGACAGTTTCAGTCACAATTGACCCTTCGCAGGGAGTTTGATTGACAGGCGATCTGACCAATCATAATCCGCTATCCACCATTTCGTCTGACAAAGCAGTCAGGAGAGTTAGTAGATTAACGTTGGAGGATTTAAACTTGAAAAACGGAGTGTACTGCCTTCTTTCCGCGGTTAAAACAACATTCCTTCTTATGTTCAGTGATGGGAATAACGGCGTTATAAATAACGCCGTTACTAACGGCATTACTTTTTCCAGTAACGAGTAATCTAATTGATTACTCTTCTTATCTTAATAACGCCGTTCCCGTTACTGCCAAAAAATGCAGCGCGTTACTATAACTGATGAAGCTGGGTTTTTTTTTTCATCAGACCAACTAGATCTCTGAGCGAGAGGCAAATACTTTTTTTACTGTTCTTCCTTGGTTAGTGGGCAGAGCACGAGACAAGCGGATAAATGCTGACGACTGAGGTAGAGTAAAATGTCATTGTAAGCCAATCAGAGGTAGAGTTGGGCGGGTGTTCGAAAGCACGCATAATAGTAGGCATTCGGCACTTTTGACTCAGCTCACTGAAAAGAGCCGGCTCTTTTGGCTCACAAACGGCTCTTTAAATGACTTTGACTATAATATTTAATTTTTTTTTACATAATTATTTAATTTCTATAGGCTAAATTTGTAAAAATAGAGTTGGCTCCTCAGATATGCGAGCCAGCTCCCGACGTTCACCTAAAAGAGCCGGCTCCTAGAGTCGCCTCATTCGCGAATCGCGAACGACCCATCAAAAGCTCATTCGCGAACGAGTCGATCCATCATCACTAACGGCTAACGCTCATGAATTGCGAACGACCCATCATAACGCATAGTCGGACAGGACAGGACACACAATGAACAACACAAGCAAGCCAGTCAGTCAACGAGAGACAGGTATGGCGACGAGCTTAACAAGCTTAATTTAATTTTGCCCAGTTGTGGCCTGTTGAGGGGCAATAAATATCAAAAGTTCCAAAACATCTATTGTGTTATTTGCATTGATCCACTATATAAACATAATATCTACGTGGCATTTGATTGGAGGCTAGTCTCACTTTGTCCCACAGCAACATTTTTTTTTTTTTAGATGTGTGTACAATGTTTCATGTTTCTGTTAATAATGTATTGTATTAAGTGTCCATTTCATTATAATATTCAGATTTATCATAAATAATTGAACATGCACATGTATTGTAAGTTCCGTTAAAGAGGGGTAGAGGTGGGGTCACATTTGAGCATTTAAAATGTAATTTTACTTGAAAGTAACGCAATAGTTACTTTCTTAAGTAACTAGTTACTTTTAAAATTTGTAACTGAGTAACTAATTTAGTTACTTTTTGGAAGTAGTAACTAGTAACTGTAACTAATTACTTTTTAAAAGTAACTTGCCCAACACTGCTTATGTTCATTCATGTTTATTTGATGCTATAAATTAACTAGAAGGAAGAGATGATTGGTTCACGAGCTGCTTTAACTGAGGCTCTATAGCAATCTGTCAGACATACTAAAGAGCCACAAAATGGTATGTATTGTTTACATTTCTTTAAAAAATGACATATAATATGGCTTTTAAATGACATATTCAATGGCTCCTCCCCCTTTTCAAATAGCCAATAGCGTTTAGTTTACCTCACAGACTTCAAGTCTACTTGGCAGCATCATGGAAGCGAATCAGAGCGCTGATGATACGTTGGATTCAATAGTAGAGGTGTGAATAAATAGTAGCCATTTCATTATTAACCAACGTACATTTGGAAAACAGAATAAAACTCGAGTAACCGAACACACATCTCCAACCAGTGGCATAATATTGCTTTAAAAAGTGGGTGGGACAGGTGTGTGTGTGTGTGTGTGGGGGGGGGGGGGGGGGGGGGAGGTTGCTATACAATGCTAAGATATATTTACAATATATGTGTACAATACATTTTTTGGGGAAAAAAATAACATTACGATGTCCAGAAATCAATTTCAATAGTAATATGGGTTTAATTTGCCATTTAATGATATCTGCTAATATATATTGTTAGTGGCGAGAATTTTCACTTGAATAAATGCATAGATCTGTGAATATGCTTTCATGATCAAGTGGTAGATCTTTTGCCAGGTGTGTCAGAGGTTTTGGGTTCTAATCCGCACTCGTATAGCTTTTTTTTCCTCATCAAAAACGTATGTTTATCAGTGGTTGTATATCAAGCAGGGACACGATTGTGTGCATTTTGTTTTGTGATTTCACCGGAACAAATAGAGAGTCTCCACAACGGCGTTAAGCGATAGATTAAAGCGCATGCCGTGTGAAGACTGTGCGCGAGCCACAAGAGAACACTGTATCCATGCCACTGATAGCAGTGGTATCATGCCACTGATAATACAATATTTGTATTAGGTACATCCGTGCCATGAGTTGTTTCAATATCGACCCTGGCAAAAACCCATATTGCTTCGTGACGTGACGTTTAGGGGCGGGACGCTTTACATTCTAGAGAGCATTTGAGATTTGATTGGACAGAAGATGTGATGAGAAGCTGAAGTCCGTGATGACGTCATAAAAATCTTTGATCCCTTTTAGTGGAAGTGAGGGACTGTAAGTTTTGAATGCTTATATCTCCTAAATGCAAATTTGGTCATTGGTTTGGAACACACCAGCTTATTCATAACCTTAAGCCTAACATATTCATACTAAAAGCTAAAGAACTTAAATTTTGATTTCAGGGGGCCTTTAAACGGTTTTTAGGGGCATGTTGTGAGCTATGATCTCTGACTGTTTTGAACTGACATCTTTCAGCCAAAATTAATCAGTAAATTCATGAGCACTGCTGCTGTCACATTGATTAGTAAGATGACATTGATGACTGACGTAAATGTAGGTATTTTGACCAAAGGAGCTTATATAATGTATAAAGAAAGCAGCCATTCTTTGCCAGCAGATTGTGATAAGTGACAATCATATTTGCTGGATTGTGTTGACAAGACAAGGAAACGATTTCTCAGGCTCTTTTGATTATATATTATACTATTTTTTATATATATATATATATATATATATATATATATATATATATATATATATATATATATATATATTAATATACTGTTTTTAAGTGGCATGGAGTGTAACCACATTTCTTAAATGTAGATTGACTGTAATTTATCGACTTTTCATTTTGAGTACGCTTAACACGCTAGTTTTCAAAGTAGCTTCCCAGTGCTGTTCCCGGGTGGGGAGGATGAGGTGTGAAAAAAAAAATTAGATGTAGAAAAGCAAGACTGTTGTAGATACAAAGTCAGAAACATGAGGGGAGGAGGGTATGTCTGCCACCAGACATCTGAGCGCAGACTGTAAAAGAAATCTAGAGCGCGGA
The DNA here is from genome assembly GCF_029890125.1 of Rhinichthys klamathensis goyatoka. Classification (NCBI taxonomy): domain Eukaryota; kingdom Metazoa; phylum Chordata; class Actinopteri; order Cypriniformes; family Leuciscidae; genus Rhinichthys; species Rhinichthys klamathensis. Next base: position 1,457,737 of record NW_026606580.1, read on the forward strand.
AAAGAGAATGAGGGACGAGTGTTCGGGGGACAGATTAAAGTGCAAAACAGGATCAAATGTATATGAGAACATTCTGGAGCGCCTGTGACAGTTATTAATCACCAACGCCCACTTATCAACACAAGATGCATGCTGAATTCCAGCAAGCATTAACCCAAGTGCCAATCCAAGCTTCAAACAAGGAAAGACCCACTTTTCTAATGCCCCGTCGGTTTTGGTCTCGGCAGGGTTGCGCTAGCCCACTGATGCAGCTTTCTGAATCCAATCAGACCCACGTCGCATCACAGACGGGTAGAAAGGGGGAAACATCAACTTTTATCGTAGCTTTGCTTAAGAGCAAAGTTTCTCTGTGCCTCCCTAGCCAGAAAATGACAAGTAAACGGCAAGGTTTTCTGTTTGGGTAAAGAGAATGGCAGGTTTGCATCAGAAAACTGGGTTGGAAATAGAAGACGGGCTGCCAGAGCTGACTGGGACTGGCTCCGTTTGCCATCTTTGCAGACACATTCTCAATTTCTAGATTGAGCACTTTACAAATGGCATTATAAATTCACTGACTTCGCAAACGAACCTAAATTAACTTCATTCTGTGGAAATGGATGCAATGCCAAAAGGTCAGCCATGCGAATGCTATCCGGTAACATACATTTTAGACAAACATTTACTGTTACTTTTTCTATTTTTTGCCCTGCCATCGAACATAGTTTTAAAGCCAAAGCAGAATCTGCTGCATGTCTTGAGCAACACACAGCAGTGGAGATTCTTTCCTAAATGGATCCGTGTTGTTGAACGAATTGGATGTTAAGTTAATGATTCAGTGACTTACTCATAGGGCATGTTTACACCTGGTCACTTCATGCAATTTCTCTAATCGGATAGCTATCTGATCGTGAATTGAACTGGTGTAAATGCCCTCCGAAGCGCTTTTGAGACAGATTTGAATCAAATCTGAAAATGACAATTTTCAGAGAGAGAGAGAGAGAGAACAGGAAAAGAGATATATAGATATAGTTAGATTGTTTCTGCTCTGTAAAACCTTTTCAGTTGGTTAAACTTAGAAACAAAAGTTCACCTGTTGCCTTAAAAACCAGCCCATTCTCATCCCAAGGCATCATCTAACTGACGCTTTTGACCATGCGTCAACATGCCGACGCACATGGTACCCCTTAAGCGTCAATATGAGACGCGCCTCCTAGTGGTCTAACACTAACCCTACCCCAGACCTAAACCTACCCATAACGGAAGCGTCATCTAACTGACACTAAAGGGTGCCATGGTCGAACGCATGGTCAAAAGCGTCAGTTAAATGACGCCCGAGGATGAGCGTCTCATATTGACGCTTAAGGGGTACCATGTGCGTCGGCATGTTGACGCATGGTCAAAAGTGTCAGTTAGATGACGCCTTGGGATGAGAATGTGTTGTAAAAACATGAGTAAACTCAACTAAACAATAAAACTTTCATTTTTGAACTTGAGTTCAAAATCCAAAACATGTCTTAAGTAACTGAACAAGTAATAAGAAATAAGTAACTTCATCGAGCAATCATGTTTTACAGAAGTATTTCTGAAAGTGTTTAAAAAAAAAAAAAAAAAAAAAAAAAAAAAAAAAAACATCTTTCCACTTCCAGTAGAAATATTCTGCCAATTTGGACCCTGAATGTTACTTTTTCTCCAAAGGTCACTGTCTATTCAAGGCTTCTACAGATGCATGGTACAATGCTGCTATGGGATGCTACACAACATGTGAATGGACTGTTGAGGGCGCAGGTCAGGGCTCTCTGAATCTATGAGGATCACAACACAAATAAATAATCAAAATCTGCATTGTTGCTTTAGTTTTATTTGTTGTAATAATCCCAGTTCCTGGCAAAAGCAATGCATTTGTGTCAAGAGGCCATATTTGAGATTAATAATGGAATAAAAGTGTTTGCCTTGTCGTTGATACCATAATACAGACTTTTCTATGGCTCCTCTAGGCTGAACTTCTTCTGTCAACAGCCGAGTCTCTAACGACAGCTGTGGCTGCACAAGTTCTCAGACCTTCACATAACCCCAATCATCACCTCGCTCTCTCTGGGAACACGTTCTCGCAAAATATCCCGTCCAACTGGCTGAAGCTTCCTCCGCATCCTCCACGTCTTCTGCTGGCATCTGACCAGTCGCTCTTTCTAAAGTGAAAACATACGGCGTGACCTCTTTCTCTGTCCGTCCCAATGCCCGACTTACTTTCAAGCCCTCCCAATGGGAGGCCAGGAGTAACTTCATTTTTCAGCCTACTGTTCTGTCACCTGATACCCTTGAAGGGATTCTTCTCCCCGGAGTGTGTGTGTAAACTGCTTCTGCTTCTGCCTCCCGTTTTTATTTTTTTTTATTTTTCTGTGACTGAAACCAGATGGAAATCTGAGAGGCCGCTTTGGCCCCGGCATGTTCAGGTCCTCGCACTTTGACACAGATGTTTCCTCTCCTCTTATGTGTTTTCATTCTTTTTCTTCTTTCAAATGGGATTGATTCCTCCAAGGCCCCAGTTACTTGAGAGGCCAGTGTGAGATGGACACAGGTGTAGGAGGATAATCTCTGTGTGTGAATGTCTGGAGCAGTTTTTCTGAGCAGTTTAAAATAAATTGTATATTTTGAAGTTTGTAATGTAGTTGGTGAGGACAAATATTTTACTCCCTACTAAATGGGTTGGTTAAGTCACAGCTTTGCGTATTTCAGAGTGAAACAGGATATTTAACATTAAAAATTGGCTTGCCGAGACTTGATTTTGTCAAATGGGAATTTATTGAATCACGAAAAGTCTGCATTTTATTAAAAGTATTTTAGAGTTAGGGGGAAAGCACCAATGAATCCATTAGGGAAGCAAATAGAGTCAATTTTGATTTCATGTTGACTATAAATATTTAATGTTAAAATGCATGCACATATTCAAAACCATAAAGGATGCATGTTTACAGCTTCTTCAAAATACAGAATCAGTCAATTGCTAATAATTAAACTAATATATTATATTAATTTACATTCAATTGGTTTCCATTAGTAAGTTATTGTATTTAAAAGCCCTATTGACTAATATGCTAATTTGTTTGGTTTGTTTCAGCCGTACCGCTGACAATTGGTTTCATAATCACAATCTCATTTAATATTTCTCTCAGGTTAAACACCATTTTCAAGTGGAGCACCGAAGCCAAGACGAGAAATCTATTAATGACTCAACATGAATTTTTGAACATGAGCAAACTACGTAGATACATCATTTTGAAGGTTGTCTAATGAAACTGCTTTAATTAAAAGGTTTTATTAGACTACAATAAGACTGCCAAAATAATGTTTCACTTGGTGAATATCTCTCTCTCTCTCTCTCACTAGATGTGTTCATCTGTGCTAGAAATATAGGACAAATAAAACATCAATCAGACGCTGTTGTTGCTACTTCTAAAAGCTTTCATGAGGCGTTCGAGGCTTCGTTAAGCACTTCAAAGAGACCATCATCTGCTCAGAAGAGACTGTGACATATTTCAGACATTTTTCGCATCCATTTTGAAATAAAACTGTGTGCATCGACTCTGAAAGCATTATTGCACTGGGAAAATGAAAAGCGAACTAGCTGAACACAGGCCGTGCCTAATCATAACGTAATATGTTACAAATTGGTAGCAAGCGTGATGACAGACACTTAATTTGTTTGCCATGGTGATGAAATCGGTGACATATGTCTGTTACCAGTGGATTTTATGTTGTTGTTTTTTCTCACTTTCCCTTGTGTCTTAAAATAAGAGTTCACTCAAAAAGGACTTCAATTTCTTCTTACACAAAGCTTCCAAATGGTTTCAGAAGATTTAAAACTCAGCACATAGACTACTTTTATGACACATATGTGGTTCTTTTTGAAGCTTGAAAGTGTCTTTGTGATTGCAAGGAAAAAAATATTTCATCAGAACATTTCATGAAATAGAATCGAATTGGATTTCACACAGTTTGGAGTGACAAGGCTGAGTAAATGATTTTAACTTTTGGTTGAACTGTGCCTTTAAGGTGGCGAGAGACTAAGCAGTTTTGCTGTTTCCAGGTAGACAAGGTCACATCCTTAAAGCATTTTCAAAGAGCTGCTGTTAATTGAAATTTCAGAAGTGGACAACTTAGCAGAGGTCACTTTGTGACTTTGAAGGAAAGCTCAGCATCGCCTTGGACCTGTTCCAATATATTACAGCCTCGACCCCAGTAGGCTCATAATGATACAATAGTAGCGACGTGGAGGGAAAAAAAAAATACTGCCCAACTGTGACTTATATATATATTATAAGTAGTATGGTTTGATATTAATGCTGTATTAAACATTTAATAGTTTAATTTACTTTAAAATAACACATTGATGTGTGAACATTATATTAAACTTTTAAAAGTAAACAAACATGTTCAGATTTCTGAATAAGATATGACGTTAATTACAGATATCAGTATACAATTCTAGTCAAATGTTATAACCACCACTGACTCAGTTCAGTCAATTATCAACATAAATCAGCAGCTGTAACATTAGTCCTGCCAGAGTGTGCCACACACAGCAGTCAGGCACGGCTGGTTTGGCCCCGCCGTTTTGACATGTGTAAAAAATGTGTTTCTACAATCTGTTCAGCACTAAAAATCACAGTTCTGTTTGCTTTTTTGTGCTGATGGTTTGCAAATAGCTGGCCTATTTACATACACATAAATAAACACTTCAAGAAATAAAATAAAAATAATTAGTGATAATGGAGAAGCAGAAAACAATGTTGATGTTGTGATTATAATGAATATTAACTTAGTTTTAAAAAAAAAAATCAGTTTTGTGTAATTAGTCACTAGTTTATTATTTTACTATTGTATTATTTGTTATTTACTTTATTATTGACTGATTTTAAGCCAGTCATTCTGCAAAAATAAAGCATGATATGAGAGACCACAGTATACTGTGAATATGATATTATTTTATATTATAATGAAAAACTTTGATATACTTTGATATTTATATTTTTTTCACTCTTAAATGATGCTGTAAGTCATGTATCTTGACCATGTTGGTCATGTTGATTTTTATATAGTTACATTTATTTATTTTTTTATTTTATTTTATATAGTTCTTAAAGGGATAGTTTAACCAAAAATTAAAATGATGTCATCATTTACTCACCCTCATGTCTTTCTTCTGCTGAACAAAAAATATATTTTGAAGAATGTTGGTAAACCAGTTGACGGCAGCCATTGACTTCCATAGTAGGAAAAAAAATACTATGAAAGTCAATGGGGCCCATCAACTGTCTGGTTACCAACATTCTTCAAAATATCTTCTTTTGTGTTCAACAGATTTTTGGAACAACTTGAGGGTGAGTAAATGATGACAGCATTTTTATTTTTGGGTGAACTATCCCCTTAATACGGGATATGTGAGTTTAATTAATAGGTATTGTGAAGTGACACTAGGTGTTTTGTCATTCCTTTTGCATAAAAAGAAAATCCTGTATATTGACCAATGAGCATCTAGGACTTGAACTTTTTGTTTCATAAATGTATGTTTATGTATGTCATCCCTGACTGAAGCTCCTTGGCAAATATTCATTACATGCTTGGCCAGAGATAAGACGCCACTTGTGGAGAAAGCAGAGGAAGAGACATGTTAGGTCTGATCTCCAGAATGCATAGGCATGGCACAAACATAAAAATGACAGTAATGGAGGGATATTATGAACTGTTGGTTTTGGGGGAACAGATACCAGTGGGTATTATTAGATGAAGAGATGTGCTTTGCATTAGCTGTGGACTGGGGCCGAGGTTAGGGTGGTGTGACCCCTGCTTGTAATCCTATACCCATGCTCCGACAGGACCCTGTGAACCAGGATACCATTACTAATTCTGCACTGGCCATCTCTGACTGCTGGAAATAGAACAGGTTATAAGCTTTACAATGCCTGGGATCTACCATCTAATATGAAATATAAATAAAAAAAGATTTCAAATAAATGCTGTTCTTTCAAACTTCCTATTCATTAAAAAATCCTGGTGAAAAAAAGTATCACGGTTTCCACAAAACAGTAAGCAGCACAAGCGTTTTCAACATTGATGATGATAAGAAATTCTGCTTTGCCATCACGGGAAAAAAATTACATTTTAAAATATATAAAAAAAAATAGAAAACAGTGATTTTAAAAGGTAATAATATTTCACAATATTAATGTTTTTACTGTATTTTTAATTAAAAAAAATCAGCCTTGGTGATCATACGACACATTTAGAAACTTTCAATTGTAATGTAACAAATTGTAATGTAACAAATGTCTATACTGCATATATATATATATATATATTGAATTACAAAATCTCTCTCGCGCTCGTGCGCGCTTTCTCCCCCCTTTCTTTCGTTACCTCTTCTGGGTTCTGTCACTAATGACTCTGTTATCTCACTGAATAAAAGTGTTTCCACACATGGAATTCAGCGACCTTAAAAGAACAGTTCACTCCAAACCTGTATGATTTCCTTTCTTCTGTGAAACACAAAAGGTGAATTTTTGAAGCTTAAATTGAAATGAGGATGACAGATTTTTTTTTTTTTGGGTGAACTATCCCTTTAAGACACAAACACTCTTTTTTTCTCCCTTTTTCTCTTTGGTCTGAGCTGTCCATCCTTCTGAGAAGTGCTTTCTATTGTCCTACTCTGTTCTTTTATTCCCTGGGGTTTCCTCTGTGTCTTTTACTGTCTCTGTCTCTCACACACAGCTGCCTTTTCTGTCTTTTGTTCACACCTGTTTGCTCTTGTGCCCTCTCTACAGTTGTTATCATTCTCTCCCATTGCAGTCAGTCTTTTTGTTAAGCCTCTCGCTGCCTGTGTGTCTGGACCGCGACACATGCGTGCGCGCTCGCTCTTTCACTCAGACACTCTCTGCTGAACATGTGTTGCCTGTATTAGCATAAAGGACATTAATGAAGGGCAGAACTTCTCTCTAATTCAATCTATATGTAAAACACCATTGGACTGTGTTCACCACATCCATTCCTTTCAGCACACCTGTGCAAATTAAAAATGTGCCTTTCTCACTCTTTCTTTTCTCCTCACTGTATAGTGGAGTCCACAGTCATGGGCATTATGATTCATCTGACTGAATATGCTGAACATAATTATTCAAATTTGTTCATGGATTTATTTAGCAAAACCTTTCTGTTTGTCACTGCACTAGTAAGTAGCGACCAGTATGTCGACACTAATGACTAATGGTTGGGATTTTGATTCATCTGACTGAATTGAATCTTTTGAATCTGATTGCTGAAAAGAATTGTTCAATTTGTTCATATTCGTTCAGCAAGACCTTTCTGTTGGTCATCACACTTGTAAGTAGCGACCAGCATGTCCATAGAGACTAATGGTGGGGGTTTTGATTCATCTTACTGAATTGAATCTTTTGCACCTGGTTGCTGAAAAGAATCGCTTAAGTTTGTTTATAGATTCATTCACCAAGAACTTTCTGTTTGCCATTACACTAGTAGCTAGCGACAAGCGAGTCCACATAAACTAATGGCGGGGCTTTTGATTCATAATTAAATCTTTTTGAATCAATTTGCTGAAAAGAATCATTCAAATGAACTAATAGATCCATTCAGGAAGTTGTTTTTATTGGTCATTACACCAGCAGGTAGTGATCAGAAAGTCCACAGAGACAAATGATCGGTATTTAGATTAATCTTAGTGACTCAAATCTTCTGTTCAGTTTTGTTCGCTGATTTGTTCAATGGCATTTTCTGTCGGTTAAAGTTGTTAGACTAGTGTGAAAGTGTCGACAAGTTTTTTGAGTTTTCAATTGAGTTGTTACTCAATAGACTCGCTCAAGTCATTCACGAAGAGGTCTTTTAAGAGACTTATCAATTTTATTTTTCTCTCCAGTCAGTTTAGTTGCTCAGCATAGCATCATTCAAGCTTTATTTGTTCGTTTTGTTTGCATACGAGTTTGTTCGTTTTGCTCAGTAAGCTCATGCATTCAATTAAATGCTATACTCTTGGGTTATTTGCTCATACAGTCTTTGAAGGCATGACAAGGCCATCAAAGCAGTTACATGCTTTACAAGTCAGAGAATGGTTCGTTTCCTTAAAAGATTTGTTATGAAACTCCACTAGTCCACAGAGACTCAGTCATCACATTTAGCATAAGGGTCTCAATTTATCGCACCGTTTTTAGAGAGTTTAGTCTCCAAGCACGTGTGCAGGTGAACGCCAGCCCGAGCAATTACTCAGCTGTGTCGAGTAAATGTTGATGTGAAACTTTTGGAAATAGCCGTGCCGATGATGAAATAAAATTTAACGCCAGGCCTTTAACCATAATCGTCTCAGGGCTGAACCAAGACTGATTTCGTTTACAGCACTAATAGCGGATTTGAGCGCTGGTATAGGTGAAGTGATTTAAAGCAGAAGACGAGAGCAGGGAAACTGCAATCCTTGCAGCGTTTCACGGTCCCAGTTGGATGGCCCCGGGTGCTCGCCTGATCATGGTGCAATTGAACATTACCAGTGGGAGAAGAAAAGAGACTTTAGTCGGGTAACAAATGTTTCAGCAATCCGTCTTTCGCTAGAAAACAGTCCGCCGGGAGAACCACTGAGCTTTGAAAAGTAGCAAGAGAGAGAGAAAAGATATATATATATATATATATATATATATATATATATATATATATATATATATATATATATATATATATATATATATATATATATATATAAAGTAAAAAATGATGAAAAGGCAACAATGGAAGGTAAAAGATTCAGGCAATGTGATACATCAAAGAGAAGAGTGATTCGAAGGACAAGACAGGAATGTATGAGGATCTCATCTTGACTTTAAACATACAAGTAGCAAAAAACGCGGCTCAGAGGTTTGAATATTATTAACACAACACATGATTATAATGTGGTGGCTGATTTAAGGCTGTACAGAAAGCAAAGCTTCATATAATGTGTGTATGTGTGTGTGTGTGTGTATAACGTGTTTATTTACATAGGCTATAATATATATTATACATATAATATAATTATAAATATTACTTTTTGAAACATGGCAATATATATTGAAGAAAGATATCAATAACATGTTGCAAATAGTATTATGCTATATTGTTGTCACATGACCTCATCACATTCCATGTTTAATTATGTGAGTGGTATCCACTAATGGTGCATTCAATTTGTCCTCAGAGGTGGGAAATTCCTAGTTCCCATTTTTAACTTTTAACTGGATCACCCCCTCAGGTCGAGGTTGCGACTGGGAAACTCTGGGGAACAACAACCCCGAATTCAGAATCCAATTTGACTGCTCAGCGCTATAACCAAAGTGATACAGTGTCTCTGTGTCTCAATAAACTCAGTGGTCCACACAGTACTATCCAACCTCTATTTGTGGACCTCATACTGAAGCATTATCTGTGCAAAATATCCCTTTTTTATGTGTTTGAATTTGGAAAGAGCAAGCACAACAAATGTTTGCCTGGAAGAGTCCATCTTAGTTCTCTGACCTGTTTACTGGAACACGGTCAACTCGGGTGTGATGTCATTTCCAGCTCCAACATCCCTCTTCCGAGGTAAATGGAAAGCCGCATTATTTTCTTAGAATTAAAACCAATTATTTTGCTTTTTTATTCCAAGTTTGCATTGTGGGATACACCATTCATCATAGTAAGTGCTTTTATATGCTGCTCAATTTGACAAATGTACTGTGCTATGCATACAGAAAATTCTGATAGCGTTCACAGTATACATACTACATACTATTAGTGAGAGCAGCATGGTAGTGTACTTTTCTGAATATAGCCATTGAATCAGTGACTGACAATTTTGGAATTTGATCGGTGATCGGTGATGTAGATCCAGTTACTTGTAACACTCGCTTTGTTTAGCACTCAGTGGTTCAGTCTTTTGCAATGCTTGTACAGTTGTGAGCTTGGTTTAGTACTAGGCTACTTTTAGAAGCTATTTTTGGTGGAAACATTGCAGATGCAAAGTTTTGTACAAAATAAATGAATAGAGACATATAATTTGCATTTGTAAAATGTATGCTTCCTCACATTTGAAAAGCAGCATCAGCTAACACAGATTGCAATGTATTGAGTAGTTTAGTACTACTGTGTGTGTGTGTGTGTGTGCCTCATACTGACTTCAGTGTCCCGAATTGTCAATCAAATTATTACTCTCAATCAGCTAAGCAGCTCACAATCCATCAAACCTTCAGAAAGGCTCATAATGTGATCATGAAAATAACCCTCAAATATAACCGTGACTGACGGCCAAGCGGATTTGTATCGACTCGGCCATTTAGATTTCCAGAACGGCCTCAGAGCTTCTCGTCATCAAAACAATAGGATCAGCCAAAGCAGTGTCGAGAACATATTTGTTTTCATTTCTGATTGTTTCGACACTTTATTTATTTATTTATTTATTCGCATAACTTCTTGAATTATTCATGAAGGCATTCATAATTTAACAGAGCGGCCGAAAGATTTACACAGGCCTGTTTGTCAGAGACTTTTATTTGGTGGCATATTCAATAATTGTTTAATATATCAAATTGACTGGAATAGAAGTCTCGTCTTCTCCTCAACAGCTCCATGTGTTCTGATGTGGCCGCGTCGCGCTCCGAGTGGTAGAGAGAGGACGACTGCCAGTGAATTTCCGCTCCATTACTCGTAAATCTCCATTTTCTTATTGGCAAAAACACTCGTTGGAAGGCTGAGCTGAACGCTAATGAAGAGCACTTGAACATAATGCGAAGGGGCTAGGACTGTTTTGCGTTAAAATACTGCGTGTTTGTTTATGCACAGATATGTCTGTTTGTTTAAAACTTTCAAAGTTGTGTGTGTTATGAAATGTGTCAACTATACTCACTTGGCCAATATGACCTTAGCAATAGCAACATCTGTGACTGTTCATCGATAAGTGGGTGTGTGGGAACCCGGTTTTTGCTAGCTTCAGCAGTTAGCACTTGTAGAACGCTTTAACTACTCTGTTATGTGGGCAAAAATCATCTTTCTCCATTAACCGGCATTTAAAAAAAGATGACTTTCTCCAGGTATTTTAGACCTCACTGGTTGTGTTGCCGTGAACAGAGATCTACTAAATGTTTGTTCGCTGGTTTACAGCTCTAAGTGGACTTGTGATAAAATTGCCACCTCTGGCAGCTTTTAGCTACTACATGTTTTGTTATACCCGAGAGTATGTGTTTATGACCAAAAGAATCCCTTGGTGCCAAGTTCTATTTAATGAACTTCTCCAGTTGTTCTGCCCTGAGCCCCATAAAGCATTTCATTCAATTTCCATCCGTCTGCTGCGCCTCTTTCATTCTGGAGAGTGCAGACCCATGGAAGACTACGATAAAGACTGCAGAACCCTCATGTTCTGTGTTGGGTCTGAGAGACATCTCAGATCTAAAAGAAAACACACAGTATTTAAAATGTAGGCATTGGGTTGAACTTTTTGAATCTTATGAGAACAGAATATAAGCTAAGTTCAACATTTGAACATATTGTACAACAAAGAGTAAAAGCTTCAGTATTATTTGTCAAATTAATTTTGATTAGGTCAGAGACACTTTTTTTTACTTGGAAATTAAGAGGTTGATATGGCAGATGATATTTACACCAAGTACAAATAGCTTTAAATGCTAATTACACTAAATGTATCTGTCCATGGACGAGAGACGTGAATTTTCTCGGCAATGTTCTAGTTTGCCAGGTCTTTCCCCGACCCTCCCCATCACATGGCTTGGGACACTGACACGGGGAGAACATGCAAACTCCACACAGAAAGGACTGTGCCGCCAATTTATACTATTTATACTTAATGGAAATAGTGGCAGCTAATAGTGGCAAACAGTGTATGATTATAAAATCATAAATGGATGCCGCCTCATTGGTACATTACTTGGGACATTCCCTGAAGCCCACCCCTATCTTACCCGTAAAACACTCTATTCCCACTAGTTTGGCACTTTATTTCCACTTTTCGAATATATTTTCTACATTTGTATTTGACAAAAACGCTTATCCGTGTTGATATGTGATGTAAAATGGAAAAGAATGAGTTCAGAAAGCGGAATCAAACTTCAATCTCATCAAAAGCTAATACCTCCCGCCTTACTCGCAATGAAATTGATCCTGTTATTAGCAGGATTTCTTTTGTAATTTTGTCAGGCTCAATCAGACAATGGTGGGGGAGGAGTTAATGCAAATGCAATCTACCGACCAGACGGGCTATTTGCACTTAGTGTAAATAGACAAATAATATGCTATTATTTTCACACATACCTATTCAGGGTACCTCAAAGAGTATAATGTCAACAGAACTTAAGGGTTGTAATTTTAGTGATTCATATTTGATAACCATGGCCATCACTAGAGTAGAGAAAGGTGGTGAACCTTCGGGTTCACACCACCCACCCAAAATTAGAAATAATTTAATAAAATCTCTAATATATTGTGTATGCATAGTACGCATAGGACAGTGTAGCTCCTGCATTAGAGTGATTCACTTCAGTTCACTTACATGGTTGTGTAGTTTCTTTATCCCTGTAGTCCTGTGTGTTTTCCACTCTGGCCTGTTCCATGCGAGCTGTAATTTAACTCGGGGGTATTAGATCTACACCGGCTGAGACGACAGCTTTACCAGGATTCCCTCATGGCTGTTAGCTGATCCCTCGACTCGCTCGTTCCGCCCCAGGTCTGATTGAAAAGTGGCAAGGTTGGCTGCTAATGTCCCGTATATATGCAAAGTTTAATATTTTATTTACAGTTAGCACGGATGAGATTGGAAACCGTGGTGTCTTTTATCATGGGGGACGCGGCTGATTTTATCTCTCTCACTATGTAGGGAGATGGCCTGACTTACAAATTCAGAACGGTGGTGTGATTCCTGAGATTTATTTTCTATGAATGGAACAATTTACATTTCACCTTCACTCACATCTTACGTTTTAATTTTAAGTGATGTTGAGTCTAAACCGAGTTAGTCTGCTCTCTTGAAAGAGAGCTTGACAAATATATACCTACCAGGGTAAAGATCAATATTTAATACATTTGTGAAGTCTCACGAGAAAAGAGAAAATGCAGACACAGCGTTTGGTAGAGCAGGGCGTTTCTCACACTTCGTTGCACTGCACACCACATGACGCTTCACTTTTAGAGCAATTAGAACCCCAACACTGAAACACACAACCTTAGTTAAACCGTAGTCTTAATTTAACCTGTGAAAAGATCTAAACACGTTATAAGATCAAATCATGACTTTTGAAAGCAACCAAGGTTGCTTTGCAGTATGTTGCATGAATAAATATGATTTGCAACCTGTTTGTATTGCAGTTGCACACATATAGTGGGGTCCAAAAGTCTGAGAACACTTGTAAAACCGCTTTTAGTATGTCGCATTATTCTAATTTAATAGTTAATAATATTATTGTATGCAAAACCTTATGATATTGTCTAGCATGATCACTTTTTAATTTGCACTATTATGTTTTGGTATGTTTTATTAATACAAAATTTGTATTAATTTGTATCAATACAGTACCGGCCAAAAGCTTGGATATGACTAATTTTTATGTTTTTGAAAGTAGTCTCTTATGCTCATCAAGCCTGCATTTATTTGATCAAAAATACAGAAAAAAAAAACAGCAATGTTATTATTATTTATATATAGAATTACATAATTTAAATTAGTTTATATATATATATATATATATATATATATATATATATATATATATATATATATATATATATATATATATAAATATCGTTTAAAATACAATATATTTATGTGATGCAAAGATGAATTTTCATCAGGTATTACTCCAGTATAAAACACAATCCTTCTGAAATCCTACTAATATCCTGATTTGAAACAGTTGTGCTGTTTAATATTTTTTGGGACCTTGTGATACTTTTTTTCAGGATTCATCGAAGAATAAAAGTTAAAAAGAACAGCATTTATTCAAATTAAAAATGTTTTCTAACAAAATAAATCAATAAATTTTGTAATAATATTTCACAATGGTATGTGTTTTTTTTTTCTGTATTTTTGATCAAATAAATGCAGGCTTGATTAGCATAATAGACTTCTTTCAAAACTTTTGACTGGTACTATAATACGCTATGTTTTTTATTATTAAATTGATATTTTATTTAAAAGAAACCTAATATAGTGTTTTATTATGATCAATTTTAAAATATATATTTATATTAATTATTAGTAATGTCATTTATTATTTTTATTATTATTTAAAAAATCCTATTTAATACAGTATTTCTGTAAATCTGTTTGCATAACCAGCATGAGTTGAAGGAATCATGCACATGTACCCAATAGTGCCATTTGCTACTTTTTATTTGTCATTATGGAATTGATAACGTGCATGAATGAGGACCAACTTGAAATTGTTTCCTCAGTGTCCTTCTACTTGCTTTCATCTCTGATATGATTTCCATTGCAAGTTGTTGTTTTTTTTCTTCTCCTTGATACATTTATTCTCTGATCGGTCAGCCAAAAAGGTTTCAGGGCATCTGGATATGAGAATAAACTAACTCCCTTCCTCCCGCTCCTGTCCTTGCTAGCTAGCTAACCTGAAACGTCCAAATGAAAATGCATTTGTGACGAAATGAAAGAAGCCTGTCCATTTCTTCACTCAACCTGTGAAAATGCAAGTGAGATGTTTCGCCGTCACAGTAAATGTTCATTTTCAGACGCCCACAGTGATAAATCAGGCATTGCACTTGGCTTAAAATGAAGATATGACACTAATATGATATGCAGTGACTATGCCGTAAAACATTTCTTCTTATTGCACTGACACCTTACTTTTATTCCTGTCAGTATTTCACGGAGAGAACAGAAAAGCCAGACACTAGTCCAAAACAGATGGATATAGAATTCCCTGCGGTGCGTACAGTAGATCCAGTATTTCATACAAGGGTTGCTGGGAACCTACCATGAAAAATCCCCGGGGATCCCCTTGAAGTTAGAGAGTTACCAAAGGAACATTTGATAGCTATTACCATTAGCATTGGAATATCAACTTCTGTAAAGAGAGCCTTGCTTCAAAATCCAACAGAATATGTGACTTGATCTTTGCCCACAACATAGATCGTCATTCTCAGATGGCTTCAGAGTAGAAAATTACAACATAGTATCTTGTCTGCATGATGAAATGGTCTCTCGCACAGACTGTGCATTTGACATGCGGTCAGATCTAATTTCACACAGGCAATTAAACCCAGTGTGATTGTAGGGCCGCCATGCACACACACACACACTCTGTTTCCCGCTCGTGGCTCAGTGTTTGGCCCGGTGTCAGGAAAGCAGTAGCCCTAGGAGGTGAATGAACATTTAACCATGGCAAACAGTGGCATATTTAAAGACGTCCACTGCTGAGAGAGATGACAAGACACTCTGGAAATGTGGTGGACGTGTAAAGGTGTGAGGATGTGAGGACAGTCTTTATCTCAGATTTAAAGCAATCATTTGGCAAATAGGTCCACGAGAAAGGGAGGAGATTAGAATTACATTGCATTTTGTTTGTTACTAACCATTTTAGGATGAGACTAGCCTATATTAGAAACCCAAATGCATTGACCTGGACCAAGAAGTGACCAAGTGATTATTTTTGCTTATTTTTAATAATATATATACCAATTATGTGTCCATCAGGTTGATCCAAACTTCTATGGAACACAAAATAAATATTTGAGCTATTTCCGAAGCCTCACGCCCCATTCATTGTAATTCTCCCTTTTGTATTCCACGGAGGAACGTCATGTGGGTTTGGAACAACATGAGGATGAGTAAATGAGGGTATTTTCATTTTTGCGTGAGCTATCTCTTTAAAGATGTTGCTGCTCAAAGTAAACAGGTCATGAGGAGTGCAGAACGAATAGATGAGAAAAGATGACCAATGGATGACATCAGAGACAGAACTTTTTTGGAGCGTGCAAAAAAAGACAAATGGAGTAAAGATGCAAGAGAGCGCAGAAAACACCATCAATGAAATGAAAGATAAAGAGAAATGGACGCGAGCTGAACATTTTGTCAAAGAATGACTGATAGGCTGAAGTTCTAGAGAGTCCCTGCTATCCATTACTCGTCTATTTCTTCAATTTCATCTCATACTGTCTGTCATCAAACTTTTTTTCTAACATGCAGTCTCTCTCTTGCTCCCTCGCTCTCCCTTTGTCTTCATTCCATCCGTATGTCAACTGAATTAATGCAGTTGTCTAATTTTTCCATTTCTCCATCTCTTGTTCCCTTTTTTATTTTACATACCTGTCACCATGAGGAATTCTGCTTGTGTTAAGTTTCCGCCCTCGGGTAATAATATTCAAAAGCAGAATAGGAGTGAATGACACAGTGTGTGTTTTCATGCATTACACGACCCCCTGCTTTTCACGATGTCCCCTGCTGCTTTTCGGCTCTGATGGGCATTTGTCCCCGGTCCCTAACGGCAACGTCTGGTGGCTTCTATCGGATTATCGATTGCAATCACGGGGCAGTAATTTGCTAGGGAGTGTGGGAATGTGATTAAAAGGCCTCTGGGCCTGTAATGTGGATGCTGTTTGAGGTGGGTGACAGCATGCAGGGCGTTTGAGGATGGCAGTGCCATTGTGACTGTGAACACGTGTGCCCAGGGCCGCAGTTAGGGTATCCGGGGCCCCAGTGCGGGTTGTTGAAATCACAGGGGCCCCAAGAATCATCCCCACCTTTCCCTCCTCCAGCGATGGCCCTGCGTGTGCCAGCCGATACTCTGGCAGAGCAATATATCCCATTTGTGATTAATTCTTCAAAAGTTTTATTATAAGTTGTATTATTATTATAAGTTGTCAAGTTTATTACAAATTATTTTATTTTTACAATTATTGTTTATTACAAATTATCAAGTTGTATTATATTACATATTATTTGTAATTAGTTTACTTCTACTATTACTACTAATAATATTAATAATTATGATGATGATAATGATTATGATTATCATTATTGATTATAAATAATAATAATACTGTTTTTTTTGTAAGTAATATTATTAAAATATAATTTAAAATATAATTATAAATTACAATATCCAATTTGTGATTTTTTTTCAAAGGTCATGCACTAATAGTAGTGCCCGTGTTATTTTAGTTGTATTAATATTTTGAATTAGCTTATATATATATATATATATATATATATATATATATATATATATATATACACTCACCTAAAGGATTATTAGGAACACCTGTTCAATTTCTCATTAATGCAATTATCTAATCAACCAATCACATGACAGTTGCTTCAATGCATTTAGTGGTGTGGTCCTGGTCAAGACAATCTCCTGAACTCCAAACTGAATGTCAGAATGGGAAAGAAAGGTGATTTAAGCAATTTTGAGCGTGGCATGGTTGTTGGTGCCAGACGGGCCGGTCTGAGTATTTCACAATCTGCTCAGTTACTGGGATTTTCACGCACAACCATTTCTAGGGTTTACAAAGAATGGTGTGAAAAGGGAAAAACATCCAGTATGCGGCAGTCCTGTGGGCGAAAATGCCTTGTTGATGCTAGAGGTCAGAGGAGAATGGGCCGACTGATTCAAGCTGATAGAAGAGCAACTTTGACTGAAATAACCACTCGTTACAACTGAGGTATGCAGCAAAGCATTTGTGAAGCCACAACACGCACAACCTTGAGGCGGATGGGCTACAACAGCAGAAGACCCCACCGGGTACCACTCATCTCCACTACAAATAGTAAAAAGAGGCTACAATTTGCAAGAGCTCACCAAAATTGGACATTTGAAGACTGGAAAAATGTTGCCTGGTCTGATGAGTCTCGATTTCTGTTGAGACATTCAGATGGTAGAGTCAGAATTTGGCGTAAACAGAATGAGAACATGGATCCATCATGCCTTGTTACCACTGTGCAGGCTGGTGGTGGTGGTGTAATGGTGTGGGGGATGTTTTCTTGGCACACTTTAGGCCCCTTAGTGCCAATTGGGCATCATTTAAATGCCACGGCCTACCTGAGCATTGTTTCTGACCATGTCCATCCCTTTATGGCCACCATGTACCCATCCTCTGATGGCTACTTCCAGCAGGATAATGCACCATGTCACAAAGATGACGATTCATTTCAAATTGGTTTCTTGAACATGACAATGAGTTCACTGTACTAAAATGGCCCCCACAGTCACCAGATCTCAACCCAATAGAGCATCTTTGGGATGTGGTGGAACGGGAGCTTCGTGCCCTGGATGTGCATCCCACAAATCTCCATCAACTGCAAGATGCTATCCTATCAATATGGGCCAACATTTCTAAAGAATGCTTTCAGCACCTTGTTTAATCAATGCCACGTATAATTAAGGCAGTTCTGAAGGCGAAAGGGGGTCAAACACAGTATTAGTATGGTGTTCCTAATAATCCTTTAGGTGAGTATATATATACAGTATATATATATATATATATATATATATATATATATATATATATATATATATATATATATATATAATTTTATTTTATATTTTTTTTTTCATGTTCATTTTTTGGTTATTTTGATATGTGCTTTTGTCTTTTTATTAATTTTTTTTTTTTTTATATATTACTCTTCAGGTTTATTTTTATTTATTTATTTTTTCAGTTTCAGTTTTAGTTAGTTTAAGTTTTTATTCATTCCCAGTTAATAATTTTAGTGTTTTAACATTTCTAATTTGCGGTTAGTTTTTCAACTAATATTTTGATTTTTAAATAGTGTTAGTTAATGATAACCCTGAGTAGCAAACCAATATAAGCTGCTTTAATGGACTTTTTTCAGCTTTTTTTGTTCTTTAGCCTTACCATCTGAAACGTGCCCAAAACCCTTTTAAAACCAGCTAAAACCAGCTTAATCTGGTGTAAACTGTTGTTAGTCCAAGTGTAAGTAGTCCACTTGGCTTCCGGTGATAAAATCTCTTTATAATGCGTTAGGCACTGTCTAATCTGTCACTTCACTGTGTTTATGTTGTGTATAAAGTGGCTCGGTAATAAACAAATCGCTTTCGTTTTGTCTCATCAAGAATTCAGTTGAGCGCCAGTCTTTCTCTTGTAAGAGTTTGTCCACCTAATTACATTCATCAGACAGCATCAAATGGAGTGGAGAGACACTGGTGCGAGAGAACGAGAGAGAGAGAGAGAAAAACCTCTCCATAATTACAGTTTGGTTCTTCAATACCACATGTGTGAGGGTAAAAGGTGCTGACAATAAAAGTTACTCTGTAATTTTCCTAATGAGACCTTTGACCAGCCACTTTATGGCTCGGATTGAAAAATGGTGGCAGGTCTGATTGGTGATTCTGTATGGCTTGATTATAATTAGTCAAATAGATGTGCAGCGCTGCACGGGAGGACGCCACTTTCCCTTCTACAGTTATTTTCTTCTGGTTCTGGCTGGCTATGTTTGAAACCCATCTGAAACGCTTTGCTTTCTGCATCTTTTGAAATTGAACATCAGAAGTGCCACTTCAAAAAGCGTCAAGTGAACAATGAAAAAAAAAACTTTATGAATTGGAAGTACAGTAGTGGCTGATTAGATAATCAAATTTTCCAGTACATGATTCTGAACTTTTGGAGTTTAAATTCAGTTTAAAGACTGACTTAGAAAACCTCAGTATGACACATATCAGATGGTCTACTTTAGTTTCGCCAGTGACTCAAGTTTGCTGCTAGCCTGCGCTAAAAGCATTTCCCATTAACCGTGTGTGACACATTCCAAATCCATGATTGTACGGTGAACTCTATAGCGAGTTGACTCATAAATTCCAGCCAGAAAAGAAAGGCCCTTATTGCCTGTAATGACAAAAACAGAGTCCCTGCGCTTTTTCCCGTCCTCTTATTTCCAGCCATCTGCCTCCTCTAACTGGCTCAGATTTCCCCACGCCTCATAGAACCTCTCTTTAACCTAAAATAAACATTTGAAACCAGTCACCAGGGGATCCATAACGTCTTTTAAGCCCTGTCTGTCATGTATTACTGAATGTGGAAGAGAGTCTTCAGTCCATCATTAGGAGACACCTGCTGCTAATGCGGCTGCAGGACCAATCAGATCGCTTTCATAGCTCGTTTAGTTGATCATTAACATCCTTTTTATTCAATTAATACTCTTCAGAAAATCATGAGAGATGCGTTCAGATGAAGCTCCCCTCTGGTGCTTCCAGTGAGAATTTAGCTGGATTAAAGAGGGTGAGGATTTTATTTTATTTTCATTCTAATAGATTTAGTTTAGTTTAGTTTTGTTTATGTTTTGGTTTGGAGGTTTGTTTTGTTTATGTTTATTGTGTATGTTTATGCTTGGGGTTTTTGTTTTGTTTTGTTTTTACCCTTGATGCCTTGGTTACATTAAAAGAAAAGAAACATCCGAGTCATCATTAAAATTACAGTTGATTTTATTAATAATGATAATAATTATTATTATTATTCATAAAATTATATTATATTATTAATTATATTATATTATTAAATAAATTTTAATAGTTTATCAATAATAATAGTAATAATAATATATATAATTTTGATTTCCTGTTGTCTTGAACTTTTTTGTCTTTTAAAGCAACACCATGGAACTTTTCCTCTTCGCTCGCCCTACTGGTTGGAAATGAAATTGTCCATTACCGCTGTCGTAAATAATTTAGCCTATCGTCGCACGCACGCTCGCTGTTTATCCAGCACCGGCTTTAGAATGAACCATGTCCACAGACAAGGTAGAGTATGTTACATGATTTCATGAAAGGATGATGTATTGCGACATCAGAAACGAAGAAAACCGAAATAATGACTATTGTAGCGCTTGACGTAAAGCAGTCGAATTTTGTAGTTCTTTTTGTGGTTGGGTTACTACCCGAACCCCGAAGTTACATAGTGCCAGTAAAAGCGATACAGACCCCGTCAGGCTATGGCAGAAGTGCCTTTCACCCTGTTACGACTTGATGAACCACTGATACGATTTTGGAAACATTATTTTAAGGTAAAAAATGTTAAATAGTGTTGCTTTAAGCATGACTTACAGTACTGCCTAATTCATTTGGTTTTGTGGTGTGTGTTTTCCTCTCTTTCTTTCTTTTTATTCTTCTTTCTTTCATTGGAGTGTGTTCATCATAGCCTTTGGAAGTGTTTAATATACAGCCTGCATCCATGCTTTGCTCCTTCAGTGTCGCAAGGTCACGGATGTCCACCCTTCCCAGCAGCTCTCACAGACCTAATACAGGGAAATGTGTGAGAGCAGCGGGCAGGCGGGCAGGGGAGCAGGCGGGCAGGCAGGCGGGGGGGCAGGCGGGCAGGCGGGCAGGCGGGCCGCAGGATGTTTACTCCCCACTGCTAAAGAGGAAATAATGCACAGGCCAAAGGAAACGTTTGTCCCGCAGTCTGTGACGCTTAATCACCCACTTTTAATGCTTCAGACTGAACTTGAGTATGTTTAACCAGGAGCAGAGTGAAGGGGAGTTCAATTAGATGGGAAAGGGGGGCTAAATTGTGTTCATTAAATAAATGAGTAAATAAAATTTCAAGTAGTTCATGGGGCAAAACTCATCACCATTATGCTAACGTGTTGTCGTGGATGGTTGCTAGGGCATTGCTATCTGGTTGTTTAGCTGAGGTTTTCTTCCAAATAAGTATGATTCCATATAACCGCTGTGTTCTTGGTGGTTGTATAATGTTCTGACTGGTTGCTAGGTTGTTGCTAGGGTGTTTTAGAAGGTCCCTAAGCAGTTCTGGCAGGTTGATAAAATTTTGATTGCTAAGATGTTCTACGTGGTTACTAGGATTTTCTGGGGAGTTGCTAGGGAGTTGCTAAGGGCTCTATGGTGGTTGATAGGATGTTCTGGTTGGTTGCTAGGGTATTAATATGGTGTTCTTTTAGGTTTATATGTAGTTCTGGTGGTTGATAGGATGTTCTAGCAGGTTGGTAGCATGTTCTGGGTGGTTGCTAGGGTGTTGCTAAGGACTTAAGGTGTAGGGTGTTCTGTAATGCAAGTAGTAATACTTGGCATCAGGGTTTTTGACAACTCTCTAACTTTTAAGTATGAGAAGTAAAAGTGACAGTTGCTTTTGTAATTTCACAAATTACAACACAGAATTTTTATTGTCTACTTTAAAAAAAAAATAAAGACCATGTTTTTTTCATGTGACCTTTAGACCTTTATCACAAACTATCATGTGTATCAGTCAGGGTTCCCACAATGAATTGTCATGAGTTTATGGTCAATTGTGATAAGGATTTTGAAAATTAATTTTATGGAGATTTTTTATACATTGGAGATTTTAAATGATTTATTCATTTGCATGACTTTTTACCAGTCCTGGAAATCACAATTCCCTGATATTTCCAGATTTTCCATGACCGTGGGAAACCTCATCAATGCATATTCTCACCGCTTCTCACACGGCAACCAGTAACACTTCAGTCTGTGTTCACGGCACAGGAAACAGAGCGAGAAAGAGATAGTTTGAAGCTAAACTTGCTTTATTGGTTATTACACTACATGAATCACCAGTTTTTTTTTTTTTTTTTTTAGACTTTGTGAACTACTCATTAATGATGCACAACATCTACCTGGGTAATTACCATGCTTTAATTAGATAATTGCAAACCAGCATCCATCTCGCAGAGATAGGCACACTGTTCCATTTACTGATTTTCTATCTCTATTCAGTTTCTTTTCACAACCCCTCTCTCAGTGTCAAAAATAATGCCACAAATCTTTACTTTGAGATGCAGAGCTTTGTATCCAAAGAAACAAGAAATAAATTATATACAATATTAGGGAAAAGTATTATAAGACTGTGATTTCTTTCAAGGTCAAACGGTTTGTGAGCTTGACTAACATTCTCTTTCTCTTTTTTCTCTTTTTTTCATGCTGCTCTTGTAAAAATGCTGCAACAACAGGTAAGACAATTTTCATATTTTTTTATTACTATGTTTTTGATTTGCTACCGTTGCCCTTTGCCAAGAACTTCAATGTACTATATATATATATATTCACACACATACACTCCCCGGACACTTTATTAGGTACATCTGTTCAATTGTGTTTTAACACAAATATCTCATCTGCCAATCATATGGCAGCAACTCAATGCATTTAGGCATGTAGACATGGTCAAGACAACGTGCTGAAGTTGGTGCTGTCAACCGATAAAGAAAAAACAAGAATTAATCGCATATTTTTTCTGTAATTAATCGCGATATATTAGATATATTAGATCATTTTTTATATATTTTTATATTTCACATTTAAACTCCAAATGAATATAGCAACAACATAAATACAGTAGCCTATATTTTAAATATGCTACTGATTACTCAAGGATTTTTTTTTTTTTTTTTTTTTAGCCCTTTATTATAGCCATTCAGCATTACAGTATAATTGAAAGCTATTCATTTAAACATTTATTAGGCTTTAAAAAATGTAACATCTTTTAATTTAAAGGTACAATATGTAGGAATTTTGTAATAAAATATCCAAAAATCACTTGCACAGTGTGATATATTTCCTGCAGTTGTGTACTTACAATATCCCAAAAGTCTCCAAAGATTTTTTATTTCAGAGAAATTCCAATTTTAAACAAGTGGCCGTCCCGGAAAAAAATGTCGCCTGTCAATGACGCAATATCCGCGCTTTCCTCGGTTTCCGCTCGTACTGCCATAGCCATGACGTAACCATGGCGGCAGACGCGGACAACTGCATAGTGCGTAACGTTTAGCTGCACGCTGTTGTTGTTTCGTTCAATCATTATGGACAATGGCAAGCAGACTTTGGGACAAAAAAAAAGGAGAACTAAAATGAGGATCAATATTATGCCGAGAGCTCCACGTCCGCGACTAATTTGGAGTAACACCGCTCTTGCATATACTTTATTAGACAGGTGAGCAAATGTACATAAAACAAAAGGATGTATCTAGGTTTCCTTGCAACACATGAGACTGTCAATAATATCACTTATAAACAATCCGAGATACATAGGCCTATATGACGTGACAGATCAATCATTATGCATATGTTGATTCACCTCAAAAACTATCAAGTGATCGTTATGCTGATTAAAATTCACAGTTATGCGCTTTGTACTTTGGTAATGCTTTTTATCACTTGTGTTTTGACCGAGATTATGGCAGTGCAATTAAATACAATCCGATATGTGTTGTTAAACAATATTTAGCCATTACTTGCAAATGTTCGTTCAAATTTATGGTTTGAACACGTAAAACAACATGGCATTAACCATAAACACGTAAAACTGCGCAGCATTAACCCAACAAATCATTTGACAAATAGCTGTAACAGGATAATATAGTATAACATTTCGCGTTCCTTGCAGTTAATTCATTATGGTGACATAAAGTATTGCGATCAGACGATAAGTACCTCATCCGTGATCATGATTCATTAATTCCATAACATCTCTGGATGGTGAAAACGACATCTCCCATCGTTCAACTCTCCCTCATAGCGTCACCAAGCTTCGCCTTTGTTATTGTTGGTAACTGCGCCCTCTTGTGGCGTAAAATTCCAACATATTGTACCTTTAAGTGAACTTAAAACAATCTTCACATAAACCCATTATAATAAATGTCACATTTATCTGCCCTTCAATATATCGGGTTCAATTTGTTTTTCTATTGGCCTCGTCAGACCAGTTCAGATTTGTACTTGCCCTGTCAAAATGCACAAAAAAGTTATTGTTTTCGTTGTTTTTTACCCATGTAACCTCATAAACAGTGCTTTAAGATTGTTAGGTAGGTCTAACAAGTTAACATTAATTTAAATAACGTTATCAAACACATCACAGGCTTCTCTGCATTAATTATAAATTAAATATAGGTTCATCCTTATTATAGCTACAATAGTTATTCAGTCAAGAGCAGTGAGTGAGTGATTTTTTGGTTTTGTTCTTTGATTATCCTTAATGACAGGTTTATTAGGCTGCTGTCACTTTAAATCCTTTCATCTTTTATGTATTCTCGTGCTTGAATGATTTAAAAGCATTTGCTTGAATAAAAGCATGGTCATATAATAACGCTAGCCAAAGGATGACGGGGGAAAATGGTTTCTGTTTTAATTGCGTTCAATATTTTTAATGAGTTAATTTTTTTATAATTTCAATGAGTCCAGCATTAGCTGAAGTTCAAACTGAGCATCGGAATGGGGAAGAAAGTTGATTTTGTGATTTTTGTGGCATAGTTGTTGGTGCCAGAAGAGCTGGTCTGAGTATTTCAGAAACTGCTGATCTACTGGGATTTTCATGCACAACCATCAGAGAATTGTCAGAAAAAGAGAAAATATCCACTGAGCTGCAGTTCTGTGGGTGAAAATGCCTTGTTGATGCCAGAGGTCAGAGGAGAATGGCTCGACTGGTTCGAGCTGATAGAAAGGCAACAGTATCTCAAATAACCACTGGTTACAACCAATCTCTGCAGAAGAGCATCTCTGAACGCTCAACACGTTGAATCTTGAAGCAGAAGAGCAACAGGAGCAGAAGATCACACCAGTGCCACTGCTGTCAGATAAGAACTGGAAACTGAGGCTACAATTCACACGGGCTCAGCAAAATTGGACAATAGAAGATTGGACAAAATTTTGCCTGGTCTGATGAGTCTCGATTTCTATATCGTGGCATTCAGATGTAGGGTCAGACATTGGCATAAACATGAAAGCATGGATCCATCCTGTCTTGTATCAACGGTTCAGGCTGGTGGTGTAATGGTGTGGGGAATATTTTCTTAGCACACTTTGGGCCCCATAGGACCAATTGAGCATCGTTTAAACACCACAGCCCACCTGAGTATTGTTGCTGAGTATGTCCACCCCTTTATGACCACAGTATATCATTTCCACAATGCGTTAGGGCAGGTCTGAAGGCAAGGCGTAATAAAGTGGCTGTATGTGTGTATATATTTTATGTATCTGTGTATGTATCTATTTATGCATGCATGTAATATTTGAGTTCTTGGCTAATATATTTGAGTTCTTGGCAAAGGGCGAACACAGCTTTTATTTGACATTTTATGTAATACGAAATTGACCCTTTTTGCTATAACATGTTTTACATTCATTGGTGCACATTAAGTATTTCACTTAGGAAAATGTCAAATTATGGAAGTAAATGCGTTATGAACTGTGTTTCATGTTGACTTTAAGCCAGTACATATGTGTGTCCTGGTAAACCATATGTTGAGGGGACAAAATGTCCTCACAAGGATGGTAATACCATTAAATTTGAGCTCATAAATCAAACTAAATGATGACTTTTGAAAATGTAAAATGCAGAAGTTTGTGTGTGTGTGAGTAAGAGCACGCGCGCACAATTTATAGTATATTTGTACTCTATACCTTGATTTTCTCAGGAAATGACCTGTCTTTGCAGAGACACATCAACAAAAAGACACACTTTGGTTATGATGGGCTTATACTTTAAGTCACAGACAAAAATTTAACCAAATTAAAAATATACCAGTCTATTCAAAAATCATAATTTTCCTCTACACACTTCTATTTGAAATTCCAAAAAATTAAAACCTGATACTCGTATGTCATATAAACTAGATATTTATTTCTCTAGTTTGAATACCCCATGACAATAAAGGAGGTCCTCTCTGCCAAGCGTGAGTCACCGCCATCCATTCATCTTAATAGAACATTTCAGCGCACAAAGAAAGACGCTATTTCCTGCTCTCCTGTAATCCAAACAAACTCAACTGTGAAGCATCAGTTCTTGCCCAGAGCTGAGAGCATGTATCGATCCTTTTCCCGTCTATTTGTACTCTTGTCATCATAGTCACTCAAGCTATGCAACATTTTGTTTGCTTTGTTTGAAAGGAACTTTTTTTATTGCAAGTTTGTTTCAGGAGTATAGCTAAAGCTTATATCACCCTCTTAGGGAGGATGGAGCCAAATTTCCTGATATGGATACATAAACATAGCAGATTTTATAATGAGCATAGCTGAGGCAAGATTCCTTCCTGAGGATAGATATCTTCTGTAGGGACAGACTCGAGCGATCTGATTCAGAACCACAGACATGCTCTGTATACCAAAATAGGAGAGATTTCCTCACTCTTTCAAGGTTAATTTGCCTGTCTGAAGGACTTTCTGAAGTTCTTCCTGTCTATTCATGCAAATAAAGACAGGTCTCTTGAAGTATTCACAAGTGTATGGGAGTTTGTGATAATATTTGTTTAAGTAATGCTGCTCATAAATGCTTTTATTGACTTGAGTCAAGAGCAGAACAGTTATTTTACATTAACTGCTCTGTAAATTACTGAAATGTGTCTCTAAACATCAGATAAAATGTGCAAAATGATCTGGGCTTTGACTGAGCCAGACACATTGAGCTGAGCTGCTCATATGGGAACTGTGTGTTTGAGTCTGTGACGCCATTATCCTGGCATCCTGGGTCGGAAAAGGCACGGTGGAAATCATGATTTGATTAAAGTAAAGTTCAAAAGAACCTTTTGTAACAATGCAAAAGTATTTACTTTGACGTTTGATCATTTTAATGTGTCCTTGATGAATAAAAGTATTCATTTCTTTCTAAACGAAACAAACAAAAATCTCACTGTCCCCAAACTTTTGAACAGTAGTGCATATGTTGGAAACACTGAGTGGAGTTGTGATGTTGATATCTGGAACGCTAAAGGAGAAAAATCCAACGCTATCTCACGACCAATTCGTACGAATTCGTACGAGTGATTAAAAGGTGGCTAATTCGTACTAATTCATACGACCTCACTCGTACGAATTTGTACGATTTGTCTAAACCCACGTGATGGGTAGGTTTAGGGGCGGGGTCATAGGTCATTCGTACGAATTCATACGAATTTGGTAACTCGTAAAATATGAATGAATTAGCAAAAATCATACGAATTTGTACAAGTGAGGTCGTATGAATTAGCCACCTCGTAAAATTCGTACGAATTGCCGTGAGATCGGGCTGGAAAAATCACAGGGATTTTACCAAATGCATCTCTCCATTTAAAGTCATTGCTTTTTAGAAAGCCCATTTGAGATATTAAACAGATTTCATTCTTCAGTTGTTATCTTGGCAAATCTGAGTGCAGTTGACCTTGTTGAGATCTCTTTTGAAGCTTGTTTCAGAAGTGTGAGAGAGTCAATAAAATGGCAAAATCCCCCAAAATAATATAAAATCCACTCTATTCAAGTGTGGTTACAAAGTATATCCACTGCACATGTTTTGCTCAGTCATAAGAGGAAAATGAATATAGTTTGTAATCTTTATAAAAAACTGTTAAGGCTCGGTGGCCAGAAAGGTTTGCATGAGTATCCCCAGGCGTTTGGAGCAAAAGAGGAAGGTCGTTTAAAGGATGGAACACACGCAGAAGATTCCTGTGTGCCGTGACTGAATAAACCCTGGGCTCAGGAGGAGCCATCCATCTTCCTCTCTCCATCCAATTATTCAACCCGCTCTCACCCACTGAGAAAAATGGAGCAAACGAGGGAGAGCTTAATTAGTGATAATTAAAGACCAAAAAAGGAATAGAGGAGGCACAGAAAAAAAATACCCTGCAAAGCTAGACCGTGGGACGGGTGTTGTGTGATGAAAAGAGAGAGAGAGGATTATGGGAAGAGAAAAAAAAAGTCTCATTACATAGTTTCAATGTTTTGTGGGTGTGAATTATCAGTTTCAAAATCTCTAGGGTTTTTCCTGCATTTTTGGCAGCCTCGCAGGCAACAGCCAACAAAGCAACTTTTACAGTATTTTTTTATTTTTTATTAAACCATCTATTTGGCAACTATGGCAGTTAGTTAATTAATTAAAGTAACTATTAAATACAATAAAAGGTCTATTTATGATTAAAATAATATATACTTCTACTAACATCTGAACAGGTGAAGAATAATAACACTATTACAAATAATGTTTGAAGTATCCATTTCATAATTTAGTGTTTGAACATTTTGATCAATTAAACGTTGCTCAATTAAATTATTGATTCTTCAATTAATATTTAATTTTATTTAATTGTATTATTTCATTATTTAATTTAATTTTATTTAATTTTATTTTATTTTTTTATTATTTTTTTTTTATTTTATTTTTTTTCATTTTATCATGTCTAGACATGGAGTGTCTGCTCACGTTTATTGCCTACCACTGAAGACTTTTTTTTTTTTTTTACCAAGAAAAGCCCTGTGTAAATTGCTGTTATTATCCCAGCACATCCCATGTCTGTTCACATTCCCTCCTCCAGTTCCTCTTCTCTCCTCTTATCTGCGGGTCCCTGTGTCTTTGGCCTGCATCTCTTGGGTACTGATCCTTATGCGTCCATAACATTGCCCTCTGCTCCCTTCTCCTTGCATTCCAGCAGTGTAGCGAGTCCCAGCTGGCGGGCGACGGGCACGTCCTCCTCCATGAGTCTCGCTCCGCCTGAGGGTTCAACCTTCCCCTTATAGTCCTCAAAGCACTCTTTCTCTTTTTTCCCTTCTTCTGTTCATCCCACTTGATACTGTCCATTTACATTGACTGTTTGATTAGCTATGTCCACTTGAGAGGGACTGTGCATGAGATGTTTGATAACGAAAGAAAGAGAGAGAATGTAGTGACTAGTGAGAAGATGGATAATTTTACATTTGTTGTACACTAAGTTTGAAAACACTTTGAAATGTAAGTTTTTTAAAGAATGTGATACCTTTGTTTACCAATATTCTTAAGGAAAGGATCTCTTGGCATCAATGGTTCTATGAAGAACCTTTAACATCCACAAAACCTTTCCATTACTTTATAGTGCAAAAAGGAAATGTAACTAAATGTTTTTTAAACACACACACACACACACACAAATTAAAGTGAGAAAATGTGTAGGGCCATCGGACCTTAAAGGCCATGAGACGGGACCCCAAATTTGGGCTACCGGTACCATTTTGAGGGATTAAATTTCTTGCTATGTGTGATAGCATCCGATCCATGGTAGCTTTCATTAGAAATCAACACTTATATCATCCTACCTCAAGGTAAGGTGTTCAGTCACTACAAGAGAGAAAAATTTATTCTTTTATAATTTTAATTTTTTTTTTTAAATATATATAATTTTTTACTATAAAAATGTATAATTTTTTTATTATAAAAATGTATAATTTTTTATTATAAAAATATATAAAATGTTATAAAATTTTATAACATTTTTATAACATTTTTATAAAAAATTTATAAAATGTTTATAAAATTTATTTAAAGATAAATTCATTTATCCTTTTTCTTGACATATGTTTGAAAATCGTCCTCCGTAACCAAAAACTACCTTGAATCTAATGCTATCACACATTTTTCAAATACAGGGTCATATACCTACACAAAAATCACCATGAGGTTTAATCCCTCAAAATGGTACCAATCAACCCTCTGTCTCACGGCCTATTATGATCATACTGTCTTCTTTCTAGACAACCAAGCTTGGAATGGTCTTCACTTCTCAAATAACCAATAGGCTGATTCATTTTTGGAGGAAGCTGTATCATTTTGGCCATTTTTAAACCAAATTGGAACTTTAGAAATATGTAAATGCACTCTACTTCAGCAGCTGAAAAAAAAATAGACTGAAAAAGTATTACTATTTCCACACTTCATTAAGTAGCACTGCGGTTTTTAAATGTGCCAAGATAATTTAGGTTTCTCTAGTACCAAATTAGCACATTGGAATGATTTCCTATATGGATGAGCTAACATAGTGTTTTCTTAGTAGACTGGAGTAATGTCTGCTGGGGTTTTCCTTCACAGACGAAGATTTAATAATGAAATGTTTTTTTTCATACATTATTTTTTTACTATTTCAATTAATTCTCTATCTATCTATTACAGTGTTGGTATTTATTTATTTAATTGTCTATCAATAATTACAAATCCAGATCATCTAAAAAAGCATAAACTCTGATAAGTTTCCAGTGCAGTCAGAGACACTTCTTAGGTTCACTGTTTCAATGATGACCCAGTTATGATATTGTGATGCATCATAGTGTATTGATAGTTGGCGATACTCCTACCTAAATCTGTGTCCCTCTGACTTGTGATATTTGACCTACAGTAGTATTAACATCACATTGTCAGAGCATATGTACTATCATTTCATCTGTTTGTTGTGGTTTGCACCGGTGAATAGTCGGTGTACATTTGGACGTGGCGCTTGCATGTTTATGTGTCCTGCGTTTAGAAGACTAAAATTGACCTCTGTAATTTCTGATCCATTTAGTAGCATTGCAGGTGTGCACGAGTGACTCAGAACCATTAACATTGACAAAGAAACAAAGGCACACAGCTGCGACATAGAGCCTAGAGACACACAATCACACACTTGCTCATTTACCTCTAACTCACTGATGCAGTAGACAGTAATTTTATCACTGTAATTAAGTCTCTAATAAAAATCTCCTCACACGTACAGCTCCAGATAAGTGTTTGTGTGATAGTGTGACAGACAGATGGTCACACTCCGCTCTGGTGAGCACTAGAAACTTGCGAGTTCTCCTCAACTCTGATCATCTCCTTGACAATTAGTCTTTGCTCCAAAAAAAAAAAAATGCTGAAAGAAAAAAAAGAGTGGTTTCGTTGAATTATTACATTTATACATTTAAAATTGCTAATTTATTTAACCTATGAACTTAATGTTAAAACATGTGTTGTTTAAAATGAGTGTGCTCTATTTTTTGTTTTCTTTTGTTGGAATTGTACACTTATTCAGACCCAACTAATCAATCATGCCATTCGTGGTTGAACATTTTAGTTGATCAATTGTTAGCAATTTAATCAATTCGTTGCAGCACTACTACAGGATCTTTACATGCCAGATGTACAATGAGTCAATATTCCTGTGATGCAATTAGGCGTAACTGTGGTATTTCAGTGCTGTGGCCTCATGTATTATATAAGAGCTGTGTGGATGCTAAAGCCTTGCTGCTCACTACAGGGAAACTTTTCTTTTGAACAGAAGTAAACCTGCATGCTAACAAACACATAGTACAAGGTCATAATAACTTTCCTGTCTTCCCGTATTCATCTTTACTAGGTGTCTGTATTCCACCCTTCCAGTTTTCTCCTTCTTGCGTCTTTGGTGAATGTAATATTTATTGAGCTTGGTGGAGGGTTCAGAACAGCAGGCTCAGATGACCTTGATCAGGCAGGCGTGAGAACAATTACAGGAAAACAAACCAGCACAAAATGAGATTTTACATGTTCCTCCCTGAGGTGAATTAGCGTCCCAATTAGTTTATTAGTTGCTTTTTTTTTCTTCTTCTTCTTCTTTTTTTTTTCTCATTCAATTACCTTGCACTTGAACGCATTTACAATGGCACAGGTCGCATTACTTCATCTTAAAAGTTACCCTTTGAGATGCATGTGTCCTCATTAGGGGAATAGTTACTCAAAAACGCAAATTATTTTCTGCATGGCTATTCTTTATATACTGCATGTGCATATGTATATATGATAGCCTTTCATATTTATATTTTTTATTTTGTATAATCACTATAGGCCTTTATAACGATCAAAACTGTAGTGCCAGTGAGGTTTTTTTATGTTTTTGAAAGAAGTCTTTTTGCTCACCAAGGCTGCATTTGTTTGATCAGAAATACAGAAAAACAGTAATATTCTTATATAGCATTGCAATTTCAAATTATCTGATGCAAAGCTGAATTTTCAACATCATTACTCCAGTCTTCAGTGTCACATGATGCTTCAGAAATCATTATATGCTGGTTTGGTGCTTAAGAAACATTTCTACTTAATAACAATGAAGCAATAGTGCTTAATATTTTTGTGGAAACCATGATACATTTTTTTTTTCAGGACTCTTTGATGAATAGCAAACTTCAAAAGAATACCATTTATTTGAAATAGAAGTCTTTCTAAAATGTATAAATGGCTTAACTGTCACTGTTGATCAATTTAATGCATCCTTGCTGAATATGAATCCATGATTAATAATTTCTTTTAAAAAAATCATACTGACCCCAACTTTTAAAATTCATTATATTTAATAATATTTATTTTATATGACTAAAATAGCTTTTTCAATTTTTGTAGAGTGTTCATATAGTTTTTTGTGTGATTTATTTTATTCAAAAACAAAGGGTCTTCAGGAGCCCAGTTTGTGCCTGGTATCTCAGAGCTAAATGGGTAAAATTGGTAAATGGGTACAATTAAAAGACCTTCACTCACGTGACGTATCAAAACTGTTTTCCCGCAACGCCCGAGAGAGCTCGTTCTTGCTCTGATTCCAACTACCTTCCCTAATTAGCCAGGATTCCTACTCATATTTACAGATTTGCATCCTTAAAAAGGATATGAGAATGTCAAAACAGCCGCTGCCATTCTTGTGTTAACGAAGATTAGTAAACCTTTTTTTAGGCTGATCTTTGTCACGAAGCTTAATGTCAGACATTGTTCACGTTGAAGGAAGACGGAAAGGCTATCAAAATATAACGATCGGTTGTCATTTTGAAAGACAAGGAAGGGGGAGAGGAGGTTGTTATTGGGAACAATGGAAAAGGAATCAGAAAGGGACAGAGAAAGTCATAAATGCTTTGAGGGCAACTGCATCTCTGGCTCTGACTGATGGACTCCCCAGGGCTTCAGCCATATGCCATTGTTCATGATGTCATTCATTCAACTTTTATACCTGAATGTGTCATGCAACCTTCATAAATCATACTGAAAGCACTGATATGCCATAGGTTTCAAGCAACGAATGTGAATTAATATATGCCATGTTTTGAAAAGTCACTTTAATGATTTTGCCGATGTTGACTCTCTGGGCTTGTTTCCTAGATACAAATTTAGTTAAATCCTTGATTAAATCGCACCGCCAGCGATTAGTTCATATTGACAATCGTTAATAGCTCAGGCCTGTACTTCATCAGTAGAAGGAGAACTAGTCCAAAATTAAGTTCTCAGGGGTCAGTAGCAAATGGTAATCAATATTACGTCATAGATTTTGCTAATCAGTCAGTCGGTTTTGCTGACACACCTGAATTTGCAAACCAGAACTTTTGTTGGTAAGACACAATTATGGGGTTTGGGTATAACAAATTGTATTCATTTAAATAATAATGTTTATACTTACAGTATGTATTGATAATTATTGCTAATCACTCAATATATAATACATTTGCTTGTATAATATATATGTATTGTATTGTATTACATTAATATTGTTTATATTATATTATTATTATTATTTAATGACTATTTTTGTCTAAATATACATTTTATATTTTCATCTCATTCTATATCCATACTGTATATATATATATATATATATATTAGTGCTGTCAAACGATTAAAATATTTAATCGCGATTAATCGCATTAATGTCATAGTTAACTCGTGATTAATCGCAATTAATCGCACATTTTTATCTATTCTAAATGTCTCTTGATTTATTTTTGTCCCATTATTTTTTTCTAATTTTAATGTTCTTATCAACATGAAAAAGTGGATCGGCTTGCTTTGTGCAAATGTTTTTTGTTGAAAACAACATTGGCAATACTGTGTTCAATTTCACACTAAAACATTCTCACTTGGAGCAAATAATCTCTCACACAATGTAACACTGTCCATCAATAAAAGGGTGAAAGAAATAATACGAGGTCCTGATATTGACAGGTCTTGACTTTGGTCTTGTCAAGGGAAACTTTCAATTCAGAATCTTATTGGCATCAATTTCGGCATCTTGCGCTCGCCATCCACTCAAAACGTAACGTTAACCTACTATTTGGCCGGCTCGCAACAAGTGTGTTTCCGGTCTAGCTAGATCCGGTGCTTTCAGACAGGACGCGGAATGCGCGGCGCTACGCCAGTTTTCAAAACGTTTTTGATGCCAGAAAGTTTCTATTAGCCGCGCTGGTAATCGTCACAGCAGCAAAAGTTGAACTATTTCGAATTTTGACCGCGGTGTGCGTGCCGCTGCGCTTGCGCTTTGGTCGATGAAGCAACAAACCGTCCTCGCACGGCGCAAGCCATTGAAATGAATGGGTTTCATAGCGCAGCGCCGCGCATGCCGCGTCCTGTTGCAAAAGCATGTGAAAAAAACTTCTACACACATTCTCTGTTCAGTGTGTGTAGGGACCCTATGTATCGAAACATAGCTTAAGTAATAAGATGACCCTTAAACATGAATAGACCGTATTTAAACCTGGTTCTACTATGTGTTTTGGTTGATCGGGTCACAAGTGGATGAGGCTAAATACAGGTGTAAACAGTGTCTAAAACATTTGGAGCTTGTCCACTTTTGACCACTTCCAGAGGTAATCGAAAACGCATTCGAACAGATTTCTTTTGTAGTGTAAACGCTCATGTGGCCGATTGCGTTCGAACAGCTGCAAAAGACCGTCTACTCTCTACCTACGCGCACTAGCCAAGCGGGATTTAGACCCAAGTTTGGTTTGAAGATGAAAACGCACCAAGCACAATATTCTCTCACCGTTCCTGATTTCTAACACACACTCACCACGTTCGATGTGGTCTTGCGGCTACCAGAGCAGGAGCTAAAGCCGCTTCTCTCCGTAAGTTTTTCTGTTTTCTCCGGTCGTGTTCATATGCAAATTGTGTGAGCTTATTTCATCCATTAGATCGAAAGATCTGGGGGGAAAAAAAACATATTTACCCGCCCATAGACCCTCCCCTTGAAGAAATCAGGACAGAAGTGGTTGAAAGTGGACAAAAGAGATGGATTAAAATACCAGGTGTAAACGGGTGTGTGTCTCCCTCGTCTATTTGTGATGTGATCGACCAAAATGCATCTTAATACCAGGTGTACACAGGGCCTTAGAAACATAGTCAGGATTAGATCATTCCTTTGAGGAGTTCAGCTAAAGTTTGCTGTTTGTTGGCAGGTCTCTGCGCTTCAGCCACTGACACACAAGATGCCGTGTTTCCCGCAGCGCTGATGGCTCACATGACGAGTGACTTTGCTGCCTGCTTATAATTTGATTGTTAGCATATGGCGCTATGCTTACGGAACAACCTCGACTCATCAAATATTCACCATTACAAACAGAACAAAAAGCTCCCCCCACCCGCTGTGACATTCATATTTCATTCAGCACACTCTGTCTTTGCTCTGTCTTTCTCCTGGGCCTGAAGGTTTCAGTGGCTTCTCTATTGTTTTTCCTCTCTCTCTCAGGACAAGGACTCTCTCAAAACACTACCATTTTTGGTGCAGTGGGTGATCAAATGACCAAACTATTACTATAAATACAAGTAATTTTATTTCACAGTACAGTTACACTATAAGTAGACAACACATGTAACAAAAAATGAAGAATAAAAGTAAAAGAGGAAGCTCTTGAGATGGGACAGTGATCATGATTCATTTGTAGATGGTGACAGAGATTCTGAGAGGTTGTTGGCTTATCAGGCTGTCCATCAGCAAAGACAAAGGTCAACACAACGCCAATGACCGGACACTATCAGATCTTACCCAAAGTCAAACCTGTGTCGAGAGTGACACTGTGTTTGTTGGTACACTAGGATAGGATAGCAAAACATAACTGTTTTGAATCATTCAGAATAATTTGCATTTGCTGGAACGTTTTTGGAGGATGGGATTCGGTAGAGACTGCGAATGGAGGGCGAAAGTCCTTTAAGTTTTTAAGAGACCTTCAAAAAAGGTAAAACATCTAATGCACTATTGTGAAACATTAGTGATATATGTTGTTCACAAAAAAAAAAAAAATATATATATATATAATTTATTTTTTTATTTTTTTCAGAATACATAGCTGATTTTGAATAGCCATATATGTTTTGTAATATAAGAAATATGTTTTGTAGAACCAGATGTTACAACAAACGGTATGGTTTTGTATGGTTCCATTAAGAAATGTAACATCCATGACACCTTTCCATTGCACAAAATCTTCTTTATAGTGGAAAAATTCTTTGGATTATTAAACTGTGTCTTTTAAGAATTGTTTGCTAAAAGATTATTTGGGGAACACAGAATGGTTCTTCTATTACATCGCTGCAAAAAACAACTTTTGGAACCTTTAATAGCACATTCAAAGTGTATGACCCTTCTAAAATTGCTTACAGCACCTTTAAAAACCCTTCTAACTGCTTCATCTTTCCGACTGAAACTTAGGACATTAACCAATGACCATTGATCTTTCCTCTTCCACTAATCTTTCTTTGTTGGTATTGGTGACCTTCTATGGCCTTTTTTCTTGCTCTGAATCCTTCAGGCTGCTAATTATGGCCAAGCAATTCACTTATCAGGAAAGCACTTTGCCATATATTAATAGCAGCCCTGAAAACAAATCTCATCTGATTCTCTGGGCGACTGAAGCGTTTGTTTGAGTGTCCTGTATCTGATTCCTCACCGCTTGTAACATTTAATTAAATATGCCTTGTCACATTTCACATTGTTCTCTTAGTGTCGTCTTTCTATCTCCCTGTCTCTATCTCTTTCTCTCTGAGGCATCTCTCTCTGTCTTTCTCAGATCCCTTGGGTGTGTAAGACCATCACACAAAGGCTCTGTTCACACCTGGTATTAAAGGGATAGTTCACCTACAAAATTATTATTGTCCTCATTTGCTCACCTTCATGTTGTTCCAAACCTGTATGACTTCCTTTCTTCTGCGGAACACAAAACTGGGTTTTAGAAGATCCATTTTGGGTTCCTCGAATAATCTTTCTGTAAAAAGTTCTTAAAAGAACCATTTGTTTTCTTAGTGTGAAGAATTTTAATCAACATATTTTTTTTTCCACTATAAAGAACCTTTTATCCAATGAAAAGATTCCATGGATATTGAAGGTTCACTGCAAAACACAGAAGAAGATATTTGACAAACTGTTTTTGTCCATACACTCTTGAACCTATTTAAAGAGTCTATGGACAGTTTGTCAAATATCTTCTTCTGTGTTTTGCAGTAGAAAGAAAGTCATACAGGATTTTGAATGGCATTCAAATGATAACATAATTGTCATTTTGGGGTAACCTAGGCCTTTAATACTAGGAAAACAGAGCTATACTAAAAAATAAAACCGAAAGAAAGGCCTAAGCTAGCATCATTTGAACAGTTAGCAATGGCAAGTGGGAGCTGTCATTAGTGAACTCTTCAACGTCATTCTGTAAGATTCTAATTCTAAAGGCTGAAGCTGAGCTCTTCGCAACACACTCCATGTCATATTAGTCTGAGGTGAGGTTTGCACAGAACAACTGCCTTGGGCTCCTAGGTATCAGGATTGTGTGGGCGTATTTTTTTTCTCTCTTTCACATCTAATTTACACCCTCTCACATTTTGTTCAACATCTACTAAAAATGAGCTTTGAGAAGATGGGTGGAGGGGTAAATAAACTTTTTTCATTAGATAAAAAGAGCTAATTGCCAAGAATACTCTTCAGGGACGTGACATTTGGATTTCCTCAGGTTTTCAATTCCTGATTTATACCTTTCTTTACTTTTAACAGGCAAATGTCTCATGTCACCCTGCAGGTGGCTGTTGAAATGTTTAGAGTATGATCTGCTTTGACATGTCTGGCTAATTAATCTCCAGGCTCTGATAACCACGGGTTCACCATTTTAGCGCGTAACGTGTAGTTTAGACGTGATATTTAGAATTCATGCGGGAATCTTTTTTCAAGCTGACTGGTTCAAATGAGTTTCTCCTCTCACGGGGTGAGTGAATATGAATGGGCCAGTGAGAGCGAAATGCGTTAAATGCAAATTGATTGCAAAGGCGTCTTTATGGAGCTTTATCCAGTCTGACTACCCCGAGCAGACACTTTGAAGAGCTTAAACTGACCCTAACCTGAACCCTCTACCCTCAGCAACTCATTTCAGCCGCCTTTCTGTCTCTCTCTCTCTCTGTGTGCTTTTCCACCTCCTACCCTGCTGGCTTAATTTGTGTTGGTGTGAAGTTGGCATCCCCCAAGGTTCTGTCTTGGGCCACTTTTTCTTGTGCATGTGTCTTCCAGTATTTGGCACATAATGCTTGTGATGTGTCCCAGCATCTGCTCAGCAGCTCAGTTGTAAACACTGACAGAGCATTCCAATGAGCAGGAAAGCAGAGATGGTACTCAGGTGTACTATGTGTTTGCTGAGGGGCCAGTGATGGTTTTGCTTTGCCTACATATGCAGACATACTTACGTTTATAGCACGGGCATATTTTTCAGTACAGTCTGAGTGGGCTGCAATCCACTCCATCACTCTCCATGTTGGCGAAAACAGCTGGAAAGCACAGGCGCACACACATCTGTTGGACTTGGACTGATGTGACTGAGAAGGCTCGCTCTGATTGATTATCAGAGGGAACCATCAGTCCTCTGATTCACCCTGTGCACAGAAGTGTGTGTGAGATAAAAGCAAGAGGATGTTTTGTGTAAGAAAGAAGGGGATGAGGTATGTATGGCTGTGTGAGGGCGCATGTAAAGGTTGTTGCGTTTAAAAACTGATACAGTAGATGTGTGCTAGACTTAACCAGACCTTTGACTGAATGGCCTAGTTTGGTCCACATTGCAGCTAACTCTGGCCAAGAACAGCTCACCTCAGCTAATTGCTAGCAGCTAACCAGACTTTTATGTTTAGTATGTGCTGTTTATTTTTCTGGATGAAAAAAAAAATAAAAAAACCTCATGGTATAGTTATTCTGGAAATGTTATATAGATATTCCGTATGTGAGTGCATTCTCAACATGACTTACCTGTATACATTCTGATGAGCATGTGACATAGTTCAAGTTCACTTCTGGATTCACATAATTTTCTGTGGATGTAAATTGTAATATTATGTTTATGTTGTGTGTATATGCAATAACACCATGTTTATATGATGTGTTTGTGTGAGTCAACCTGCTAGCTAAGCGTTTTAGTTTGCATGTGTTCATTCAGTGTTTAGCTTCATGCTCAAGTGTGCAAAGCTTTATTGACATTGATTTTGATTCTTTGAAACAATCTTTTTTTTCTTCAAATCTAGAAACTCTTTAAAATCTGTTTTTCTAATCATAATTTCACAACAATATGTTTTTATTATTCAAATTGTTTAAATATCTTCATGCTGCACAGTTTCCTATTATATTTCCCTAGCCAGTTCTTTATAAATAGGTCGTTGTGTAAAATAAAATTTAAATCTACAGCAGATT
The DNA here is from genome assembly GCF_029890125.1 of Rhinichthys klamathensis goyatoka. Taxonomy (NCBI): domain Eukaryota; kingdom Metazoa; phylum Chordata; class Actinopteri; order Cypriniformes; family Leuciscidae; genus Rhinichthys; species Rhinichthys klamathensis. The sequence goes on from NW_026606580.1 coordinate 1,497,887, forward strand.
GTTTTTTTGTACAAAGACTAACTGTTGAAAAAATAGCACAGATGCAATAAAATGCTTTCTGTGTAAAAGGCCCCAAAAAAGAGAGCTTGTGTGTGAATTTTGCGAAGGAGACAGAAAAAAATGAGAAGAGAGGTATAAAACTTATGAGATGTATATTTTCTAGAATTAGAGAGCAAGTGTGCGATAAAGAGAGATTGAATAATCCTGTCTCATGAGAGAGGAGGCCGGTAATGAAAGAGAGAGAGAAAGAGGAGAGGGGGAGGGGAGGGTTATTCTGCAGAGAATTCACATTACATAGTCATAAGAAATACTTTGCCATGCTGTGGATGTGTATTGACAATGGCAGTGAGAAAAAGCGCCCAGATCAGACCAAACAAGAGAGAAACTAAAATATCCACAGTTTACACAACCCCCGAGCCACTCGACTCACAAACTTACACCATCCTTCAGTGGATTTAAATAAGTTTTGCATCTTTAATGGCAAATTAGATACAGTTACCCAGAACTCCCTTGCTAGTTTCCGTGTTGTGCACAGGATTGGACACCCGATATAACACGTAGCATTTAATTTCCACCCCATTAACTAAAGAAAAAGAAAATGTGTGTTTCAACATTGAGCATCAAGTCATGCCGCAGCTGCAAGCAGAGCAAGGACGAGTCAAATTACATAAAGGCCGACTGCTGTCTTTGGCATCTTTCTCTACTCTCGTCATCACGTTGAAATACTGGCGCTCTGGCACTCTGTTGCTTCATGGTTCACGGACCAGTGCGCCTCTAGCCCGCAGATATAATTGTTTTAATTTGTAAACTGTGTGCTCATTCCATTAGGGAGAGCAAGGAGAACCGGACTGCCTTGATCTCTCCAGCGCACAGGAAAAGATACGGTGGGACCATGGTAATGGAGTAGCAAACAGTGAGTTTGGAACGAGTTAGACTGCATGACATTATCAGACAGTTTGGCTTTTTAGAAAAAATTATCCACCTGTCCATATTATTCCTTTTTCTGTCCAGCAGTTTAGTTTGTGAACGAATCTTTTTAATCCACTGACTCATTTTTCATTGTCGTTTACAACAAGGACAGAATGATCTAATCATAACTGTGTAAATGTGACTGAAATAAATTACAATTGTAAACGACTCTATGCTTTTGAACGAATCAATTCGATGACTCGTTCATGCGTCGAAAGACACACATTTGCAGATTCTTCTTTTTGCAGATTGTTACGTTATACATGAGATTCATATCAAATATTTAATTACACAGTTTGGTGGTCATTATTCAAAACTATTTGACTCCATAATGGCTCCATTGACCAATCAGAACAGCCACATAATAAGTGCAGATGTACTGGAATTTTACTGGAAATAGACTAGAAAAAATGTGAGTGGTGCCTATAGACGTGAATTTGCCCCATGTAGATATGCAAGAATAATAAGACTTGGCAATGCTGCCGTTGACCAATCAGATTTAAATATTCCAGAAATTTTAATGAATACACATATGCATGCAAAAATGCATGATATGGTGGATTTCTGCTCAAGAAATAGACTAAAGAGAATTGAATAGGCCTTTGAAAAGCCAATGGAAAACTTGCTTCCACAATACTAAGGTGTTGCTGTGTGGTTGTTAGGGTGTTCTGATTGGTTGCCAGTTTGTCGTAAGATGTTTCTAGAGTGTTCTGCATGGTTTATGGGTGTTTGCATAGGTAGAAGTCATTCCTTCCCCATCAATATGAAATGCAAATAAGAAGCGTAACCTCTCTCCTTTGTTTCTCTCAGCCCCAATTACAACATGTCTCTTTCCCCATCCACACCTCCCCTTTTTGCTTAATCTATCATGTAGAGAGCCAAATTGCCCTTAAATAAGATGATAATGGGGAGAAGTGGGATCCCAGTGACAGCCTGAAAGGTGAAAATAGTATATGGTGATCCTGCCGAGAAAATAAGCCCTGACACGTTTCTGACAGTCTTCACATGCACACGTACACTTGACAATGAAACGGAAGCAGGCCGTCACCAAAATTACAGCATATCCACAGGCACAGTACACAACCGAATTTTGCATTTAGACGGGCCTTTAGAATCCTAAAGATGTCCCTTTTAATATTCAACACATAGCCGAACACACACAGACACACTCTTCATAAAACAGACGTCTGACTAAACAGTTTCCCAGTCGCTAAATGGATCCGTGCCGAATCCCAAACGTACCGGCAGAAGGGCGATAAAGCGAACGGACCGCTTGGAAGCAGTTGTTTACATGTGCCTGCCAACTGTTAACTTTTCCCTTTTGTTTCCTCTTAAAACACAGCAGCAACTTCATCCCTTATTCATACGTTAAAGGGACAGAAAAGGATATAGAAATAGAACTCCAGAGTGTGGGCACAGCTGCGGGCATTCTGCCCAGTCGTTTTGAAGCTATTGCTCTTAATCACAGATGCCACACTCTCCAAAGGATAAATGAATACCTGAAAAAGTGCTCCTCGGCTCTATCGGTTCTTTCTTAATGCCTTTCTGCATGTACCATTATATCAGCCAAGGTCACGGACCTAGACCGCCCAAACGTTTTGTGTACAGTGTTGAGATCTCGTCCCTTCAGAATGGAGATTTACAGTTGACTCATCTTCCCAGAAGCTTCATGACTGTTCAAGCCGAAAGGCCATGTTCCCCCTCAGATTCTCGAGTTAAGTGGACTTTAAATGCAACTTCCAAAAGAACTTTGTGTATTTTTGAAAAATCAAGCTACATGATTGCTGTGGAAGAGATCATTAGGTCCAAGTTTGGTGAAAATCCAGAAAATGTCTATCAAATTACTTTGTATAGTTTTTCTACCTCTTAGAAAAATGTTTGATGTGTAAAAATCTATAATACGATTTAAATAAATAAATTAAAATAAAAAGTTTAAATAGTTCAAAACTAGAACTGTCAATAAAATATTTGTGAGGAACCTCATGATGTCCAAACCCGCTATTTTCAAAAAAAAAAAAAAAAAAAAAAAACTTTAATGTTAAATAATTAAACAATTCATTGTCAAATTTTATATTCTGGCTTTATATGTGGTCAGACACTTGCATGTGTCATTATATTATTAAAATGCTACCAAAATCAAGCTCAAATGGAGTTTTTTTGTTTGTTTTTTTACCTACAGATTTCAGAGAATTTCAGTGTTTTGTCTGTCATTAGAACGGTGCAAAGTGCATCGCATTACGTTTTCATCAACTTACAGGTTATAGAGTTTACTGTAATTATGTGGGCGCTCAGTTTAGTCTGTCATTTGGTCATGAACTGTCAAAATCTCATGTTATAAAAGTTGAAGTGCTACCCACAGGCTGTTTAAGATAGTATTAGCTATGACTCGAGGACAAATGCTAGACTAAGACACCGTTCTCCACTTCTCAAATACATAAAACATTAGCCTTTATGCATACAGTGTGTCTTGAGTTAAGAATATGCTGTACTTATTAGAACAACAAGTTCTTTATTTACTCTTGAATTGCAAACAAGCAGAGACAGTCACTTCATTCACAATACAGAACATTCACAACAGTTTGAGGATCCAATAGAGTTACAAGGTTAAGTCGCAAGCTCTTTTTAATACTTTTCACTGGTTAAATATTTGCCTTGGGTTCTGCGTCTCATATTGATGCTAAAGGATGCCATGTGCGTGAGATTTCGACGAAATGTCCAAAGCGTCACATGTATGACGCCAAAGGATGAGAACGGGCTGGTATAATCGTAATAAATGAAACAGAACAGGCGTTTAGCATGAGCAATGTAGTTGGAGGGGAAGAGCTTTGGAGCAGCAGATATTAGAGTCTTTCATGAATGAAGGGATGACAGAACTGACAAAGAAAGATTGTCAGCCAGAGGGAGTTTGTGAATGGAAAGCCAGAGTTTGATAGGGAGATTTTGCCTTTGTATAAAAGCTTTATCATCGCATTTACAGCGCCAGCTGCCAAGCCTCCGTGACATATGAGACCGGCCACAATGACTTTCAAAGCAAATACTCAGATTCATTATTTATTTTAGAAGGAATATTGAAATCCCATTCATTTATTCTCCATTGGCGTAATGGATGGGGACTCTGTGAAGGTAAAGCAGGCAGATTGGATGGGAAATTCTTGTACCTCGTCCCAGCATGGCACACTGGCTCATCTATTTTAGCGCAGCGCTGCGATTTTTCTCTCAAATGAGCTCGAGGTTGACATCCTAGTCACGAATGCGATGGCATGGAGAGAAAAAAATATTGAAATATAACAGATCAAATAATGAACTTCATGGACTGGATCAGAAATGCTTAGGGAACAAAAACTACATGTTTTTCAATTCTGTGAAGTTTTTATGATTCTTTTGTGAATTCAAAAAAACACTCCCACCTCGGTTTCCTCTCATATCCATATTACAACTGGGTTAAGATGAAACAGGCAAGGAATAACTGAATATGTATGACGTTCTTTATGTATGGGAATGCAAATAAACCGTATTTGTTTTCCTTTAGGTGTGTAATATCTGCATGACGGGTCCGATGTGAAATAATCAATTTCTAAGGGAGAGACGGCGAGAGAAAGGCAGAGAGATGCGGTGTATGAATTATGCATAAAAACAAAAGGAAAGGAGTTCATTCTCCTCTTGTTAGAGGCGCTCTTCTCATTGGTCGAGACTTGCTGCCATATCAGATAGATTAATCTGTTACTGCGGGAAAGAGAGCCGTGCTGCTGATTGAAGATGAAGATTTGACAGCCCTGTGGAAAGAGAAAAGAACTGAAAGTTTTTCATTGGGTGGGCCTCACCTGAAAAAAAAAAAAAGGAAAATGGAGGTATTTTCTTTTTTGGAGAAGCTCTTTGAGCTGGGATCCATTAGAGGTGGACCGGTCTCTATTCTGGGGCTTGTCTGTTTATATATGTTTGGTGTGCAAGTGTGTGTATGAGTACGTTTGATGTTTGTGGGTCTGTGTATATATATGTGGGAGCGCATGCTTGGTTTAGGGCTTAAGTAGTTAGAAAAAGAGAGATATCGAGAGCTCTGTTTATGGTGTAGGTGGTACTCAAAGTAAGCACAAGATGAAAGAAACTCCCCTTCCATCAAGAACTCTGTCTTTTTCCCCACACACATGCTCTATTTCGTGTCTCCGCCACTCGCTGCATTTCAATTCGATGTGAAAACAAAATTGACCCTATTTACTTTCTTAATGCACGTTGCTGTTTTTATTGTGCACGTTTCATCGGTTTAGCTTTGTCATCTATCATCCAAATGTAGTAACTCTGCCTCTTGAAAATCATAGACGTTACTAAGGACTGTGGAGTTTTTCATTCCTTTCTCCTCTATGAAATCGAATTCTACATTCCCCCCATTAAATATTTTGCTGCACTCGGTAACGCTCAACCAGCTGAAATACAATCCGTTTTACAAATACCTATATCTGCCATCTTGGTGTGTAGTTATTGGCAATGGTCATTAAAATAATCAAATTTGTGGTTTACTTTTCTCTTGTGTGAAAGCTTAGTCTAACCTGTATGTCGTCCTAATTCGATAATCCTGATCCCTCTCACGCCAATTCCTGTTTTGCCATTGTTACCTATTCAATAGAGTTTTTTTTTTTACCTAAAAGCCCATTACAAAAAAACAAAGAAACAAAACTCTAAAACATTGCAGGAAGGATGTTGTGATGGATTGGATTAGCTGAATGTTGCGTTATTATCTGATAGCTGGATCACTGATGTCCTGTCCATCTTCTTCAACACTGGACAACGTTGAGGGTTTACGCCTCACCAGTAGTTATATGCTCTCTGCTAATAAGCATGTTGTGGTTTGGGTAAACAACAAACCGGGGGAGTATTTGTCTGGGGTGCGGCTTTATTTCTTTTTAATAAGCTGCATGTGTTTAGGCCGGTAAAATGTGTGGAGCAGATCTATAATTGGGAGAAAATGTATTGTGCTGAGTCATTTGTGTGGCCACAGGGAGGGCCGGGTCCATCTCGTTTTAATGACTATGGCAATGTGAGAGTAACGACAGCACCGAATGAGGCATTTGTTTACCTATTTAAAAATTCGTTCTTTTTTATTATCTACTTTTTTTCTTAGTTTGATGTCTCACTTTTGACAGAGAACAGGTAAGGCAATTATTTTATATCGCACACTGGGGTTTTGATTTGGCATTAAATGTGATTTTGTTTTTTATAGGCTTATTTATGTATGCCTGAAGCAGTTAGATATTACCATAGAATTATAAAATGATTTTAAATTATAAGAAAACAAATCTACTTTACACCCACACACAGTGGCTTATTGTTTATTGATTTATTTATTTATTTTCTTTGCTTTTTATGCCTTTAATGAATAGGAGAGTGAAGAGAGATAAGAAAGTTGTGGGAAAAGAAGGGGAATGGAATCTGGAACCGTCCGAAATCGCATACTAGTGGTTGGAAACTTTGCGAGTGTTAAAAAAAAGTATGTTCTATGTAGTATGAATGAAATTTAAACATACTACATTCGCCATGTTGTCATTGTCATGTGACCTACGTGTCACACGCGTCGCTTCACTTCCATTCACAAATCCTCTCCTGTGGCCTCATGGGATAGTAAAGTATCTATCGATTGCACCCTTCAGAATCTCGGAGGAAGTAGTAGGTCATCTGGACACTTTTGCCTACTATTTTATGAATTCGGACTTACCGCTCGGCTCATATACTGTTTTTCACATATTGTATACATGGAAGTAGACATATTTGGGCTCAATGATAGTGCTTATTTATTTAAAAGTGGATTTAGAAAGTCCAGAATCCATTGCAGAGGCAGTTTCTACAGCAGTTAATGGTTAACTTCTACCAGGCAGCCTGGTGGGACCCTGTGGTGCTGGAGGACGCCTCAATGGGCCTTTCTGTTGACAGTTTCCCCCATTAATAAATTAAGCTGTATTGATTTAGGAGAAAATGTAAAAATGTCATTTGCAGAAAATGAAAATTAATGAGGGCTGATGGTAGGACTGAGGAAAAAACAGGAGAAAGCGAGAGAACGCTTTAAAGATGAATTGTTTTCCTCTCTGGTGTGGCATATTTATATAATTGGGATGTTCAAATGTTAATCACAATGACAATCACCCAAACCAGAGCCCAGCAAAATGGCTTATTTTTAAAAAAGTTTTAAATGTTTGAATGCCTTCATGTTGCTCTTGTTCGCCGATAAAATATTTGCTCTTTGTCAATTTTGTGTTGATTACTTGAAGAAAACACACGGAGAGGGTAATCTGTCAGTGCGGCTGAACTGCAATTGTGTTATTTTTAAGATGTTAAAGTCCTCTTCTTCATTCTGGAGATTTTTCACCAGCTCTCGAAAAAATAAACTCATTTTGACTGGCAGCTACAAACAGCTCAGAGCCAGGAATTAACCTTTTTATTAAGCATTGATATTTGCCCCCAGGAATTGATTTTCATTTGTTGGATTTTTTTTTCCGCCTTTTATATGAGGGCGAAATATTCACCCTTTTTATGTTTTTCTATCAACGTAAATATGCATAGCTGTCAAGTATGTAAAAATTAAAGAATGGTCTACTCTGCCAACAACAGAGAGTTTGATGACAGTGTGACACTTTTTGTTTGACTAACAGTATTTTCCGTAATATATGTATATTTATGGTCAATATGGTTTTAAATAGTTGTTTTTTTCCAGTTCTGAATCATATAGGGTGAATTTAGGAAAATTGGGGCTCTTTTTTTCCATTATGATGAGATAGACTAAATCCAGAAGAACTGTGGCAACATCTCCAAGAAACCTTCTTGCAATGCTATAGGCTACATGAAAAACTACACCCAAGTGTATCTAGGAGGATAAAAGCTGTTTTAAACGCAAAGGGTGGTCACACCAAATAATGATTTGATTTAGTTAAACTATGAACTGATAAATAAAATCTATTTATGACATTATTTTTTGAAAGCATTCTCACTTTACAGCATTTTTACACAGGTTTCTTCAAGCGTCTTGGAGACATTGCCGCAGTTCTTCTGGATTTAGTCTGTCTCAGTTTTTTTCATGTAATCCCAGATGGACTCGATGATGGTGAGATCAGAACTCTGTGTGGAGCATACCGGCTGTTGTCAGACTCCTTGTGCATACAAAAATCTCACTGGATTATTACAATTAATGGCAAAAGGAATGTTTAGAATTGTAAACTGATATTTTCTTCAGACACACCGACAGCAAAATATATAAATAACCTTTTTTTTTTTGAAAATTTTTTGTGCCTTAGACTTTTGCACAGTACTGTATATAAAACATCCACCTTTTAATTTTTTCTAAGCTTAGTTCAGTGCATTTAGTGATTGGTCTTATTGCAAAGGAGAGATGTAATGATGTTTTTAAAGTTTGGACAAATTGAGAAATATGCTTCTTTGCCAGAGTGGGTGCATGCTGGTGCCTGAAAGATTGATGGAGAGCTCAACGCCATGTCTAGGTGATGATATCTCTGAGAATGATGCAACATAGTGACATGCCCCTGCTTTATATTTTTTAGGTGTGCTCATCTTTTTGGCCATTAAAACAGAATAGTGGCAATAAGTTACAGTATGTCTCGCTTGACCCTATATGAAAAGGCAGTCTCAATTTTGAGGCACACTGTTGAAGTCTTAGATACCCCATCTTTTATACTGGAAGGTCTGCCCACACCTTCGGTGTTCCTTACTTGTCTCGCCAGTCTCTCACTGAATCTATTTGGAATGGTTTCCTGCTTTGATACGCTTCCATGAGTCATCCTGGTTTTTCGTCCTGGCTTGATGATCTGTCTGGCTAATCCGAGGCTCTACTCTCTTGTCTCGAGGTGTTATGTGGAGGATCGAGAGCACCAGGCTCACATTTATCCACCAGATCGCTAGCACTGACTCTGGATCAGCTAAGGCTTTCGGGAAGCTGCACAAATGAGCAGCGCCATGCTGTAGGGTTTGGAGGATCAGCGCGAAATGGGAAGGAGGAGCTGTCGTTCTTGTCAAAGACAATAAGTCACTCTGCCAAGAGGAAAGAGAGAAAGGGAAATGGAGGGAAAACGAGAGCTGTGCTCGCTCGACTAGCGCTGGGGAAATAAATAGCATTGCTAATGACACCCATATCCACATTATGACTGTGATTATGAGCCATTTGTTTGCTTTATCATGAAGTCCTAAAGTCTCGCAGGCCGTAATGACTCAGAAATGCTAGAGCAGAATAAGAAGACCTTCTTTTCCCAGAGCTGTGCAATAGCGGGTGAGAGGACCAAAATTACAGACTATAAAACAGGCAAGGGAAATTCTACGAGCCGATTGGTGGAGGCCAGCAGGCTTGTGGACTGCATTGGTGTATGATTATAACCTGGAAAATCCATGTAAATCCAAGTAAAGACTTTAAAACACATCTGAGAAGGATAGTAGGCTCACGTTACGATAAAGATGCAGAGATTTTTATCTTATTTTTTTCCCATGTATATGTATGTGTGTTAACTGATTGAGAACTGCTCTGAAAGCGTGAGCCGTTGGTTGTCACTTTGAAATGAGCAGTGCTCATGTATATTTAATAAAATGATAGTTTAATAATCACATTAGGCTGTATTGTGATTTCTGTTTTTCTGTCTCCCAAAATGTAAGACCTCTTAAAATGATAATTGGACATTTAAAGGGGTCATATAATGGTACATGCACTTTTACAAGTTGATTGTACTGAAATGTGTGTTGGCAGTGCCTGTACACAACCATCATAAAATGATAAAAATCCATCCAGTGTTTTTGTTTTAATCTCCTTATATGTTTTCCACTGCCTCAAATTGAGCCGTTCGTGACGTCACACGCTCGGAAGCCCCTCCCATGATTGTTGATTGACAGCATCGTTTCAACACAGACCCGCCCCCGCTCGTGAGCGAGCTGTCAATCATAGTCTGCGCGGACCGGCGCGGTCATTGTTGATATGCTGGAGCACTGTCTATGAGCAGAATGGCGTCTAAGCGATTGTGGTGTTCTGTTATTGGGTGTAATAACGAACACAGCAGTCATTTTAATGTTCCTAAATCCGAACCGCTGAAGACGCAGTGGCTGAGTTTGTTTTCGAAGGGAATATTCCCCACGAGCAACGTCAATGCTTTCATGTTTTGCGCGAATCATTTCTCACCAGACTGCTTTATAAATGAGGGTCAGTATAAAGCTGGTTTTTGACCAAGTAAAATAAGTGTTTTCTTACAATACTAATGAGAATTTGTAATTAAAGTATATTACAAACTTTTAATTGAGACCCTAAAGAATCATACTAGCTTGTACAAAAATGGCATTATATGACCCCTTTAAGGTATTTAGGACTTTTTATGACCTTACATTTCTGAATTTGTAAGACTTTTAAAGGATCCGCGGAGACTTGTTTTATTCGCATGTGCTCCTAAATTCATTTTACAGTTTGCACACATCTATTTTAGTCGCAAATGCAAGTAAAATGCTATCACTGTTCGATCCCTGTAATGTCGTTGGCAACTAATAGATATCATACAGGTAGTGAAGGTTATTTTTTACAGTTTTTTTTTTATTTATGTTTGAGGACAATGATAAGCATGCTGATGAAAACAATGGTAATGATGGCATGATTGATGATAATTACAATAATTATAAACGGTAAAGCAGCATCATTGTGTCAATTACAAAATCATGTCCAGATTATTGGAGTGGCGGTCACATAAATAAAAATATGAATGCACGGAGGAGATGCCCCGGCTAATATCCTTTCAGCATTTCCTGTGCTTGTTTCAGCTCAACTCTCAAGAGACGCCATTATCAATCATTAAAAAATGGCAGACCGGTTGGCACCTGATGCTTCCTGTGCTGATAAACAAACACGAGGGGGGGTGGCTGACTGCCCACGTTTTCTGTTTTCTTTCACCCCCACATTTGTAAGACAACTGTTGATATGCGGCGCATAATAGATAGGACGCTGGTGAAGGATCTTGGGAAGGCTAATTATTGTTTGCTTTGTTACTTTTAAACTCAATGTTCTCATATAATCCTCAGTTTCTCACGGCCACCTGGAGACTCCACAGTTCCTCTGACATTCAAAACGCACCCGACTGTTTAAAACACGACAGGATGCTCTTCTCTCCTGTCATGCTGCTTTGGCTCGGTGTAGCTCCACATCGAAATATGCATAAAATATCATTTGCAGTACCAGCACAAAGCAGCAAAACTGCTTGTATAGGATTTACTTTAAGTCGATCCAGCCACAAAATTATTGATTTTGCCATTGAGGAAAATTATCAAGAAGAGACACCGATGCATGCAGAACATCTACTCTTATGTACATTTAATGCTTGAGTAAATGAATAGTAAAACATATTTGACAAATAAATTCCAGATTTATGGAGGCCACAGATTGGACCTTTCAGAATTGAACCAATACTCTTGACATTAATGCTGCCTAGAGGCGATCTTTTTGGTGGCATGAATTCATATAGTCAAACATGACCTTTTATGTTGTCAGGTACATGGCAAGGAGAGGACGCTGGAGGTTTATCTAAGATCTTGTATGGTATTAAAAACATGAGGTAATGTTGAACATAGACTACCTCGGTGAAAAGTGCTGTCAGAAATAAACGTGTTTTGCTGAGGCTGCACAACATGGGCATATGCTTCAGCTCAACATCTGAACTGACACTGTGAATGTGATAAGCCCTCACTGTGTTACACATAACACATTCATTGGTTTTGGATGCCGTTAGCATGGTATAATTCGGTGTCATATCACCCTTCATAAAATATAGTAACAAAGTACTGTGTTCAGCCAGCAGTTGTTGCTCCTTTTTTTGCTGCATCAGTCGATATCGACTATGATTACATGACCCAGGTGTCACATAAGGGATCTAGATGACTGTTAATGACAGTAAGGTCCTGAGAGTTTGCGGGTGGCTGTAGAGTGAGCCCCTCCCATATATGAGGAATCGGCTGCCATTCACGCTCAGCGTATTGATTTGGAGGCCCTCGGATCAAGATTTATGAGATCTATCCATCTCCCGCTTGATGTGGAAGTTGTCATCACTCGGTCAAAGTTCCGCCCACTCCATTGCTGTGATTTGCGACCCCTGAGTTGTCACATCAGCAACTTGGAGGCAGAGCAGTGAAATCAAGCATATTTGACTGCTTGCAGATATCCCTAGGCGTCATGAAACTGACGCCTTGGGAATCATTTTGACCATGCTTCAATATTCGACGCTTTAGGCACCCTTTAGCGTCAGTTACATGACGCGATCCTAGGGCGTCATCTTACTGACGCTTTACCTTTAACGTCAGTTAGATGACGCTATCTAATCCTAACCCTACCCCAGACCTAAACCTACCCGCGTCATCTAACTGACGCTTAGGTAAAGCGTCAGTAAGATGACGCCCTAGGATCGCGTCATGTAACTGACGCTAAAGGGTGCCTAAAGTGTCGAATATTGAAGCATGGTCAAAATTGTCATTTTAGTGACGCCTTGGGGTGAGAATGCGTTGAGATATACTGCTGTCATGGTTAAAGTGAAGAGATCAGAAGAGCTGACCTGAGACATTTGTGTTTTTTGCTGCCTATTAAGTGACCCTTAAATGGGTATTTCGGGTCTCATGTCTTCTAAGGACTTTCTTTTTTCTCTGGAGCCAAAAATGAGTTATGAATAATAAAAATATATAGCACCTTTACCTTTCTTTTACATTACACACCAGCCCATTCTCATCCCAAGGCGTCATCTAACTGACGCTTTTGACCATGCGTCAACATGCCGACGCACATGGTACCCCTTAAGCGTCAATATGAGACGCGCCTCCTAGTGGTCTACCCCAGACCTAAACCTACCCATAACGGAAGCGTCATCTAACTGACGCTAAAGGGTGCCATGTGCGTCGGATTTAGACGAATGGTCAAAAGCGTCAGTTAGATGACGCCCGAGGATGAGCGTCTCATATTGACGCTTAAAGGGTACCATGTGCGTCGGCATGTTGACACATGGTCAAAAGCGTCAGTTAGATGACGCCTTGGGATGAGAATGTGTTGTACACACACACAATCACACAGTGTAATTAAATTCTCCAGTGTCTTCAGTGTCACATGATCATTCCGAAATATATAACTCATCTAACCTAATATTGACTCAATAAAATTAATCTGCATTTTTGAATAACTCAATTTGGTTGAGTGAATGATAAAATGACTCACTCATTAGGGCTAACTTGATTTGTTCCTGAATGAATCAGTGTTTTTTTTTTAACTAATCAATCCAGCTGAGTGAACAATTCACAGGTGCAACAATGTAACCTACAGAAAGTTTTATATCTGTATGAGGCTTTCATGGTTCTTATTTCAGTTTTAAAGCTTCTGGTCTTCATTCAATTTAACTGTATAAAAACCATCCAACAAACATCTTAGTTTGTGTCATATATATTTGGATTGACTGAGGCTAAGCAAATGATTATAGAAATGATATTTTGGAGGTGAACTATACTTACGATTATCAAACAATGGTGACCAAAAGGTAGATTTGAGGATGTAGGGGAATGGATGTTAAAAACTATGGCCTGTTACATGATCAATGAAGTTTGGATAGACGTTCCATGGAATTCATGAAGTGAAACTGAACTCTATACAGCCGACAACTAAGTCTGCATTGATTTATGATTAATTGATTGCATACTTTCCAGCAGAGCAGTGCCAGGCCTCCATCTGCAAGTTTGGCGCCAGAGACTAATAGCTTCCCTCAACTCCGATCAAGGGAAAAGTTTTTCACTGTGTTGCTATTGCCTTGATTAAATCTCCCATTTGAAAAAAAAAGGCTCTTGGTGGCATTGCGATATGGAAGCAGAGAACAAAATGAAAGGTTCCCATTTCTCACAGATGATTACATTATTGAACCTGGCAAGGCTTGACCATCACCAGCCTTGCCTTCTTGAACTCTTATCTCTGTCGGTCTCACTCTCTCTCTCGCTCTCGTAAAAGATGAGTAATAAAACCCATCTCGCTTGCCATTCATCGCTTAACACACATAAATAAATCAGCACAATGAAAACCAATAAATGTTTGGGGTAATCAGCGGCCTTTCCGGTAAACATCGCAAATTGATGCCGGCTCATTTTTATTCCTCTGTGGACCTGAGCGATACATTCACTGCCGGAAGGGAGAGGCAGCGCTGATGAGACCAAGATGCATTTGGCACTCGACTGCCGGCAGTGTACTCGGCGATACAAAGGACTGATAAGTGGATTACTTTCCTAGACCTGAGACTCTGTGTGTCAATAGAACTTTACAGTAAAACATGGATGGATGGGAGGCCCTTGAGTGCGTTCTGCCGTTATGTATGAATGTAAGGATGTTTTTATGTTATGTACGAAGCGCTCAGGTTTTGCTCAGACTTTTTCTGCAGAATTGATTTCGTGCAGTTTTACACACACCTGTAAAACAAGCCTGTGGCAACTTTAGATAGTTAAGTTACGTTAGACTGATATTTTAACCTTCATGTTCTGTTTGGACTCTCAGAGACCCCACAGCCTTTTTCATTAAAATTGAAAATATCTTTCATTGTATATCAATTTGAAATATCAATTTAAAAAATATCAATTTCAATTTCAATTTCATCTTTCATATATATTTCATTGAAAATGAAATTTCGATTCAATTCCATTTGCAATGAAATATATACAGTATGATACTTCATGATTTTTCTTAATCTGATGACATCTGATCTATATTACATATGACCTCAGATGTAAAACAGATGCAAAAAAATTTGAATTACAATTTATATATGTAAAAATATGTACTGTCAATGTATCACTATCATGATAGTGTGATTATGTTCTAACAATATTGAATTATTCATTTTCCATCTATCATTATTGCTATTATTAAAATAAACATTTGCATAAACAAATGGGTTTGTTATGCAATATATTTTTATTTTTTAAATTAAATAAGTACTTTAAATTAATGATGCATGTATAAAACAAATAATGTGTTTATTATGCATTATTTATTTGTTTGACTTTTTAAATAATTTAACAAATATTTTATCTATTTATTATGAATGTATAAAACAACTAATGTGTTTATTATGCATTGTATATTTGATTGGATTTTTGAATTAAATAAGTACTTTATTTATTTATTTTACTTCCATATCAATATACATTTATTTAAACATAAATAATGCATTAATTATGCATTACATGTTTGTTTGTTTGTGTTTGTTTTATAATTAATCAATAAATATGGCATTCAATGGGCATAATATACACTCACTGGCCACTTTATTAGGTACCCCATGCTAGTAACGGGTTGGACCCCCTTTTGCCTTCAGAACTGCCTCAATTCTTCGTGGCATAGATTCAACAAGGTGCTGGAAGCATTCCTCAGGGAGTTTGGTCCATATTGACATGATGGCATCACACAGTTGCCGCAGATTTGTCGGCTGCACATCCATGATGCGAATCTCCCGTTCCACCACATCCCAAAGATGCTCTATTGGGTTGAGATCTGGTGACTGTGGAGGCCATTTTAGTACAGTGAACTCATTGTCATGTTCAAGAAACCAATTTGAAATGATTAGAGCTTTGTGACATGGTGGAAGTAGCCATCAGAGGATGGGTACATGGTGGCCATAAAGGGATGGACATGGTCAGAAACAATGCTCAGGTAGGCCGTGGCATTTAAACGATGCCCAATTGGCACTAAGGGGCCTAAAGTGTGCCAGGAAAACATCCCCCACACCATTACACCACCACCACCAGCCTGCACAGTGGTAACAAGGCATGATGGTTCCATGTTCTCATTCTGTTTACGCCATATTCTGACTCTAACATCTGAATGTCTCAACAGAAATCGAGACTCATCAGACCAGGCAACATTTTTCCAGTCTTCAACTGTTCAATTTTGGTGAGCTCTTGCAAATTGTAGCCTCTTTTTCCTATTTGTAGTGGAGATGAGTGGTACCCGGTGGAGTCTTCTGCTGTTGTAGCCCATCCGCCTCAAGGTTGTGCGTGTTGTGGCTTCACAAATGCTTTGCTGCATACCTCGGTTGTAACGAGTGGTTATTTCAGTCACTGTTGCCCTTCTATCAGCTCGAACCAGTCTGGCCATTCTCCTCTGACCTCTGGCATCAACAAGGCATTTCTGCCCACAGAACTGCCGCTCACTGGATGTTTTTTCTTTTTCGGACCATTCTCTGTAAACCCTAGAGATGGTTGTGCGTGAAAATCCCAGTAGATTAGCAGTTTCTGAAATACTCAGACCAGCCCTTCTGGCACCAACAATCATGCCACGTTCAAAGTCACTCAAATCACCTTTCTTCCCCATACTGATGCTCGGTTTGAACTGCAGGAGATTGTCTTGACCATGTCTACATGCCTAAATGCACTGAGTTGCCGCCATGTGATTGGCTGCTTAGAAATTAAGTGTTAACGAGCAGTTGGACAGGTGTACCTAATAAAGTGGCCGGTGAGTGTATATATATATATATATATATATATATATATATATATATATTTTTTTTTTTTTTTTACATTTATTTATTTATATATTAATTTCATTACTTAAAGTTCAATTATTAATAACGAAGCATGCAGTTTAAATAAGTGGAAACTCAGAATCTGGCATTTTTCAGTGTGGTAAACCTGCCAAACCCATCAATTGTGAAGATAACCCTGCATAAGAGATTGCAAATCATCAGAATTTATTTCGCTTATGAACACGCTGCACGTTTAATTGTGTTGAACTGTAATGTGTATTGCATTGTGAGGTTGTGTATTGTAAACGTATTAAACCTTTCCAAAAGTGATAACGTTTTTTAATCAAATCCGCATTGTCTGTTTCTTTTTATTGCGCATTTTCAAAAAACATTTCTCATGCCAGCATCCTGTCAGCTCAGGTCAGCGCTAAATGAAGTCCGGGTCATAGCTGGTGAATCTAAAACCGTTCTCTGCGGACACCACAGGAATATGTAATAATTCGTCCACTGCAGTGCAGTACCACTGGGTGCATTAACCTTCCAATAGATGAGCAGAGAGTCCTGGGAAACCCAGCCGAGCTTCTGGCCCGTCTCCAGTGCAGAGAGATCCGATCCTCGCCCTCCGTGCCCACCTGCATCTGCATAAACAAGCCCATAAGCTTCCTCTCTTTGAGTTTATTAGAGTTCTGAAATCTCAAATGTCTCGCCCTCCTGCAGAAGTATGTCTGGTGTCTGGCCTCTGTCCCCCCGAGACTCCACTTTGAAGACTCCTCACCTTCATTAGCCGATGGCTCAAGAGCCAGCTTTTAATGAGAGAGGGGGAGAGACAAAGAGAGAAGAGCGCACATACGAAATAAAGCATGACGACAGATGAAGACAGGGCGCAAACTAGGTTGCATCCTTCCCCCCCTCACCCTCTTTTTGACAAACGTAATTTATGCATCCAGTTATTATAAATAGCATATTGATACCACCGCGCTATTCCTGGCCTGTTTGTGGAGCCGCGTGGCTGTCGCGGTAAGTAGGCCGGCCACTGTACATGAGTGACGGAGAGATTCAGCTCAGGGACAGAGACATACCAACATTTCCCTGCCTTCATCTAAAGAGACCTCCACTGTCCCATTTTTTCCAGGTCTTCCAGGGATTAAGGAAGAGATAGTTTTGACATGTGGCCTACTGGTTTGGTTAGCTTCTAGCAGAGGATTGGGAATTTAAACCATGGAAATGTTTTCTGGTTTATCTGTTTTTTTTTTGTTTGTTTTTTTTCTGATCTGGATCAATTTAATGTTAATGTTTGGTTTGTTTTGCTCGTTTGAAAGCAGTTGGAAAAGGTGTTTTGGGATGCGCTCATGGTCATTTTACGAATTATTTGAATTTCTTAAATTTGAAAAAAAAAATCCAGGTCCAGGTCCAGGCTCTCACACACACACACACACACACACACACACACACACACGCACACACACACACGCACACACAATCACACGCACACACAATCTCACACGCACACACAATCACACACACAATCACACACTTTGCTATGTAAATGGGGACATTCCATAGACGTAATGGTTTTTATACTGTACAAACTGCATATTCTCTCCCCTTACACTAAACGTACACATAAACCTACACATCACAGAAAACTTTCAGCAAAAAAACCTTTAATAACTTTATTTTTATACAAGATTTACAAATGAGGATGTCCCTAAAGGAGGTTTTTGGAGATTGTGTCAGGTATTCTTCTTTACTGGGTATACAAATTTGTCCCCAAAATGTAGTTAGGTACACACACACACACACACTTAGCATCATCAAGTCATTAAAAATGATTTTATATAATTTATTTTTGCTTAAGGGTGAGGTTTTTTTTGTTGTTGTTGAGAATGATTGACCCATCTCTTGCAAGTGACGTTCTCTGTGTGAAAATACTTCAGTAAGCATCTTCTCCTTAGTCATTACTATGGTGGAACAGCAGTACTAGTAGGGTATTTAGTAATACTCACTTTGATGATGCAAACTGCAGTTCTGACTCAAAAGTGCTAGTGAAAAGAGACCTGTGGTTGCAGGGGATGAGGGTGGAATTGAGCTCCAGTTTGGACCCAAGTAATCGAAAACAGCCTAATAGTCACCAAAATGTGTACCGGACTGCACCGGCTGGTTCTCAACAGATCAATAGAAATGAAATGCATTGACTCGGTGGAGGCAGTGAAAGCTTATTCCTGAAAGTGCAGTGCAGTGAAAGGGGTGAGAGAGAGAAATGAAGAGAGATGGAAGGTCTTGCAGGGAAAAGAAAGATGGAGAGAGATGTAGATGGTTTTTAATTAATGGCTTGGATAGGGGCAATAGAAAACGCTGTGATTGCCACTGCATGATGGAGAGAATATGCAGAAAAAAGAGACAAAGGCCAGAGACATGGGTTCCTTCTCTGCCATGTCTAATTAAGGATCCCTTAAAGGAGAGAGCAGAGTAGTGCTCGTGCTGGAGGTGAGTAATTAAGCTGACTTGACGTGAGGGTCTGAACACAAAAGCAGAAGAAAAGCAACTACACGCTGTTATTTTTAAAGTGGTTTCAAGCTGTAGCTGTACAACACCCTCACAGAGTTATTGTAACATCCAATATGTGAATATTGTGTACTTGATTTTCTTTAATATCTTGCTTCTAATATCTAAAAATTCTTAAATCAAGATGCATTTACTAGACAAGTAACATGACATACAATTGCATGTCTTGTGTTCAGAAAAAAAAGTTTTTGCTTAAAACAATCAAACAAAATTACCTGCCATTTGTGTTTGTATATATATATATATATATATATATATAGTAAAAGTCATTTTAGTAATATATATATATATATATATATACAGTATGTATGTACGTACACGTATATATACGTATATATATATATATATATATGATTTGCTAGTTGCAGATTATTTTGTTTAGCCTACTTGTTTTGAGCTAAAAAAAACACTCTGTGGTCGCCCTACAGGTTGGAAGCGGAATTGTCCATTACTGCTGTCGTAAATAATTTAGCCTACCGCATCCTACTGTCGCACGCGCACGCACGCACGCACATGCTCTCTGTTTATCCAGCACCGGCTTTGGAATCATGATGACAATTCAAAAGCTACCCGGCTGCTAGGTATCTTACATGTAGTTGTAGTCTACTGTCGAGTACGCTCCACCTATCGGCAATTGTAACGCTTGCCGTAAAGCAAGTCAAATTTGTAGTTTTCTTATGTCTCATTCGGACTACAGAAACGCGACCCGATCTGGCAATCTTACATAGTGTTGCTTTAATTGCTGGAAGTTTGTTTAAAGGGATACTCCACCAGTTTTTCATTTTAAACTATGTTATTCCCTTAACTAAGACGAGTTGATACATACCTCTCTCGTCTCAGTGCGTGCACTATATCGCTCTGTATTGCCGCAAAACTATGTTAGCACTTAGCTTAGCCCAGTGCATTAAATATGGGCCAAAAAGAGAAGCGACCAAACACTTCCTCGTTTTCCCTATTTAAACACAGTTACTCGAGTAGTGTAACTCGACCTAGGCTGGTGACACAAAATAAAACGTTGCGCTTTTCTAAGCGTTTAAAATTGATGACTATATTGTATGGCGGAACACCATAACAAGTGCTTTTGAGCAGTTCGACTTGGCGCAATAATATCATCACTCGTGAAAAGTCCTTTTACCGGCTCCCGCTTCCTCTCCCCCTCCCTCTCATTTCCGTCAATACAACCAACGTGACTTTTACTACCTGTGCTATTAGCAAACTGCAGATCATTTGCAATGGCGGACTTTGTAGATGATTATGACTTCTTTGTAGCAGACCCAGAGCCATATCTGTTTGAACCCGAGTACACGGAGGAGGAATTAGCTCTTATGGACCGTGAGAGGGAAGAAAGATATGATCCAGAACAGACCGGAGCTGGCGAAAGACCACGGGAAACAGCAATTGGTGGTGCAAGTGTGACTGTTGCGAACAGATGCCGACCGAAATTGAGAGCCTGTGCTGTTTAGAATGGGACCAGGTATTGCCATCGAAGGTGGGGGTCAGTGTAGATCCAGAAGACCCTGGACAAATCGCATGTGTCGCGGCAAGCGACGTGTTTGCAGCGATGATTCACCCGGTAGTCGTAAAATTTTTCTTTCCTCTCACGGTCCTTAAGAGCTAATTCCTCCTCCGTGTACTCGGGTTCAAACAGATATGGCTCTGGGTCTGCTACAAAGAAGTCATAATCATCTACAAAGTCCGCCATTGCAAATGATCTGCAGTTTGCTAATAGCACAGGTAGTAAAAGTCACGTTGGTTGTATTGACGGAAATGAGAGGGAGGGGAAGCGGGAGCCGGTAAAAGGACTTTTCACGAGTGATGATATTATTGCGCCAAGTCGAACTGCTCAAAAGCACTTGTTATGGTGTTCCGCCATACAATATAGTCATCAATTTTAAACGCTTAGAAAAACACAACGTTTTATTTTGTGTCACCAGCCTAGGTCGAGTTACACTACTCGAGTAACTGTGTTTAAATTGGGAAAACGAGGAAGTGTTTGGTCGCTTCTCTTTTTGGCCCATATTTAATGCACTGGGCTAAGCTAAGTGCTAACATAGTTTTGCGGCAATACAGAGCGATATAGTGCACGCACTGAGATGAGAGAGGTATGTATCAACTCGTCTTAGTTAAGGGAATAACATAGTTTAATATGAAAAACCGGTGGAGTATCCCTTTAAATAATTTCCTTTATTTGTTTGCTCTTTTATTAGTGCAAGAAATGATAGGGAATAGGATCTGGAAATTTCACATGCAGATTCAAGCTTGCATAAATATAAAGACATTTGCAATAACCGCAAAACCACATAGCTTCAACTCAAAATGCACAACAGTAGCAGAGCAGAGCCAGAGGATGTAGAATGCTGTGAGTGATGGATGTTACAATTCTTTGCCAATTGAAATGTTTCAGAGCTCTGTCATTTATCTTGCTATTTTACTAATAAACAAACATGGATATAGGTCAAATATAGCATTTGCTTTTGAAAGTGTAAATAAGACTTGCCCTCAGGTCATCCCTGAGAATGTTTTTTTGCTCTCAACAGTTTTGGAAAAATATTTCCCCATCATGAGCTCGTTCAGTTCTGTCTCCACATGGGTCACTTCAAAAGTGTTTCTGGTTACAGTGGGAAGTCTGAGAGCTTTTCTCTATCTGGTTTTGAGCTGGAATTTGTCAGAGGGCTATCAGTGGCAGTATGTGCTACCATGCCAAACCACTGTGGGACAAACAGCAACTCAAGCTGTTTTGTAAAAAGACATATTCAAAATTACACCAAAAAATCCATTCCACAGTACACGCTCATACATGCACATTTAGCACAACACACTCAAATGCTTTCTTTTCTGTTTTTGTGTATTTATCCTAAGATTTACTCCTCTTCCGAGCATTCCCAGCATTTAGCCTTTAGGAAATCTTTGTTCTTGTGCTTTGTATGTGGTTGCACACATTCAGTCAGTCTGTGATCGTTTGGGGGAGTTTTAGGGTGTTTATTCAAAGGCTTCCGTGGCCTCACCGCTATAGGATTCGAGGAAAAAGATATTCTCTTTTTTTTTTTCTGTCAAAATCAGCTAGACTACATTCACATTCTTGTTTAGAGTGCTAAATAAGTGCTTAATATGTAAGACATGAGACTTGTGCTTTGTGGGTCATTCTCTGATATCAATAACTAATGTAGCGGGTCACCTCTCTCAGGTAATGGCACTTGAACTTTTGCTCTCACAGGTCTCTAAGGAATATGGACAAAAAAATAGAGGTCAGCTGTGACTTGATTTCTTATGATTGTGACTTCTAGGTCTCACGGTTGATATTTTATTCCTCATAATTTTGATTTTATATCTTATACTTTCTATCAGGGTATGGCTTTTTCAGATGATATACTTCATCTCACATTTAGCTGCTTTAATTTTCACTCTGAGTTGGTAACAAGCTTACATGAAACTGCAAGAAAAATGTATTTGTGTACAGAGGAGTTGCGCAAGGGACCTGTTTAGTGTTCGGTGTAATTAACATTAGCAGCAGCTGCAGAACATATAGCTGCAGGCAATAGTGAAGCACATACTACCTGCCCACAGCCTGAACATGTCACCCGCATGTTTAACACATAGAGTATTGCATAATGTAACTGCACCAAAGGCATTACAGCTTTCTAAGACAATAGCTCCAGTCTAAAACAACCTTCTAAGGCACCATCCTTAATTAAATGAAACGTCATAATAAATGCCTGCATTAGAGTGCTCTCCGTAGGCAGCAACTGCACGTGCAACACAAGTAGTGAAGAGTCTTGACTTACAATTAGTTTGAGTTTGACGTCAAGATGTTAGCAGCAAATTATGCAATGGTCTTATATATAAGTGTGTGAGTACCTAGTACTCCCTTCTACATTATGGGGACCAAATGTCCCCACAAGAATAGGAATACCAGTAAATTTTGAGCAGTAAATTATGGGGAAATGTTTTGGTCCCATGAGGTCAACAGCTCATAAATAATTCCAAATTAAGTGTTTTGAAAATCAAAAAATGCAGAAAGTTGTCTGCGGTTAGAGTAGGGGGTTGAATATACAGTTTGTACAGTATACAAATCATTAAATCTTTAGGAAGTCCACTTAAAACTTGGAAACGTGTGTGTCCTAGTAAACCTTACATTATTGGGACAAATGTCCCCACAAAGATGGCAATATCCAAAATCCTTGTCCTTGTGGGGACTATGAAGAAAACAGCTTATAAATCATACTAAGTGATGTTTTGGGGTTTTTTTTGAAAATGTTTTAACAAATTTTTCCCCCAGGTCATCTCAATTGCGAATGTTTCCAAATTTACCAAATTCACACTAACAAATGTGTAATTATGATATAGATAGTAATTATTTTTAAATGTTACCAAATAACATTCAACATTCCTAAAAGACATTCATTTTCTTCTAATTGTATTATTCGTTAATTATACATATTTGTTTTAATGAATAAAAGTATAATAGTTTGAATATTTATGGATAGACTATATAAAGAAAAGAATAGCAATGAAAAAGCTCAGCTGTCAAATCAGTGAAGATCAATGGCTCTCCGTTCACGTCCTAACCTGAACACACACACACACACACACACACACACACACACACACACACACACACTCACACACACAATGGCACAGACACGTTGAGTTGACGCTCTCTGAGTCAGACCTCTGGCCCTTCGTGAAGCATCTTACTTCTGTCATTGTTCCCCAGTGGCGGCTGTTGTTGTAACGTCTGTGGCCTTGACCATGCAAAAGAGTGGCGCTATTCATAGCCTGTCTGAGCCCCGGGTTGTTGCATGAGATTCTGTCAGAGATTGACATGGGAGAAAAGACGTAAAGCTGGTTCCATGTGTGTCATTCTGAAGTCACTGTTTGTGTTAGAGACTTTAGGCTTTTATGATGTAGATCCAAACAGCTGCAGGCGACAGAATGGAGAGAAAGGGTCAAACAATGACAAATAAGTGCATTGTCTGATTTTGTGTGAGTTTATTTGCGCGTGTGAGAGAGAGATTGAGAAAGTTTGCTGTGCAATTAGTCGCTGTGAAAATGTTGTTCCAAAGCTGTTGGGTTTTTTACTCTTCTGTGGAAAACAATATTTCAAGAAAATTCCTGTCCACTCTTCAAAATGACATCAACTTTTGTTCTATGCAAGTCTTGTTTTCACCGAAAAAAGAAGAACATTTTTTGAATGACATGAGAGTGAACAAATGATGACAGAATATTTTTGGGATGAACTATCCCTTTGACATCTACTTTCAAGACAGAGATTAATTTGCATACATTCAGATATGTCTTCATTATCTCAGAGGGCTCCTCATCTTTGTCCTAACTGACTGTGGCACCAGGCCATGTGATCAATGCAGGGCCTGAATGTTTTTAAGTGTTTTCAGACACTCTACATCACTTCCCGTTGCCTTTGGCTGAAACATCAGCCACTGTTTCCACCCACACACCCTCATCCGTCTGAGGCCATGAATTATTAACCATCTATTGTCCATGACATTATCTGCAGTCAGTGTGCAATTATTTCTCCCTCCTGCACACAGCTGGGTGAGCCCAGACCCTGGTGATGCAGCTGCTTTACTATCATATGTGTGTTTAAAGAGAGAGAGAGAAATCTATTCATTTGTTTGTGTGGACGATCATTCATTTGATCATTCTTGTCTTCCTGTCTGTCTGTCTGTCTGTCTGTCATTGCATCCATCCATGCATCCGTTTCCAAATGGACAAAAAAAACGATCAATATTTCCTAAGCGTAGACTTGAAATAAACTGCATGAGTCAAATGGACTGCTTTAATGGTGCTTTTTTTTTGTCAGCAACTCAAATGTTCTTCAGAGTATCTCCTTTTATATTCAACAAAAGAAATACAATAATTTTCATTTCTGTTCAATCTAACGCGCAGTTTTAAATTTCAGTCTGGGCTATATCCTCTGTGTACGTCACCACTCAACTCAGGCAGCCAGGGACGCCTTTTAATGTGACACCAGCAGGCATTATACAATCCGCGTGTAATAACACCACACAGTGATTTAATAGCGCGCTGGGGCTCCGTTTAAAGTACCAAGTCTTCCCATTTACATGTAAAGACTTGAGGTCTCTTAGTAGGTGCATGGAAGACATTGTGATGGCTGTTTGGGATCATCTTGAGGCCTGTAGCTTTACTGAAGCTGTCATGTTGGTCATGTGACTGATTTGTTTACTCATTAGTGTCTGAATGCACACCAGCACAATACTGTATATGAGCCTATTAGAGAGCTACAAAACAGCTGAATGAAGTTTACATTTGAGGAGTACAGACTAAAAATATGACAAAAATGTGTTAGCATTATATTCAGAAAGAATATAATAAGGCATGTCATTCCTTGTGTGTGGGGCTCAGTTTCATGATTCATCCTGCAGATTTGTGCTACGCTATTGGATAGATGTAGAAAATGTATAGTAAGTATTGTTTACTATTGAAATTTATAATGTAAATCTTTGTTCAGTTTCTGTACAAAACTAAATACTATTACTATCGAATTGTTTATTTATTATTTATTAGTTGACCAAGGCAAGTCATCCCCTCACTGTCAATGTAACCCCCAGCAACATATTTTTTTCTCATGGAGTCATTCATAATTCATTCCTATCTTTAAGTTAGAGGAGTGCTGTCCATTGTCAGGAGTCAGGACCCGTCTGGCCTCACCATGACAGACCTATTCACGGAGCGGTTCGATAAGAGGGGGCTCTGAAGGGTCGTCTCGTTCTGGAACGTGGCCGAAGTGTTGTACATGTTTACCCAGAATGCCGTGCAGAGGGTATCAGCAAGCCCTGTGTTATGTGATGGGCAGCAATCTATTTCAGTCCCTTTTATACCTCCTGTCTGTTTATGGACCGGGTCAGATTAGATACGATGGAACCAAAAAGAGGAGACTCAATCATTGGATTTTTTGTCGCCCGTTGTTAAGGTATGTGTGCGCATGGGAGCCCACATGTGTCACTGTCACAAAATAAAACTGATACAGAACCAGGCAAGTCTGACAGTATGACTTAATATAAAAGTGGAGTCTTCTGGACACTCTTTTCATTGTCAAGCTACAAAAATGATTCAAAAGCGCCATGAAAGTATCACAAAAGAGCTCTATACGAATCGTTCACTATAGTCAACGTTTTCTGATAACATACGATAGCTTTGTGTGAGAAAAAGATCATCTATCATCTCCTCTGATGAGTTGAATGCATGAATCACTTCAGCCCGATTCATGAACAAATCATTCACACTGGTTTTGAATGGTGACCAACTGATTCATTCAAAAGATTTGACTTGAAAGAGCCATGCATATCTGAAAATTCAGTCTGTTTCTCCGATAAAGCTATCTCTGAACGATTTTAAATATAGTGTACAGGTCAATTTATTTTGACCACTTTTATGATAGTGAAGACATTTTGTGTGTCATGCAAATACAAGTTTGGAAATACGTTAGGATGAGTATATGTATGCATAAGTATTTTTTAGTAAAATAAAACTATGGAGCCAGGCAAGCGGATACTTTGTTTGTTAGACAGCATTAAAAACAAGAACAAAATGTTCTCTCATACCCAAATAATTAAGGCTCGTGTTCCTCTGGTGCTCTTTATCTGTAATTTTTAGCATCATTTTAACGCAATTCTTGCGATAATACCCAGAAGGGTGTTGTTTGTGGAAGATAAGATGGTAGACATTTAGACAAGCTGTGCGTGTGTGTGTGGGTTGGTAGTTGTAGTGGTGAATGTGCATGGAGTGTCAGTATGTCCTTAGAACAGCGGGAAAGATGTGGAGAGCTGTGCCGCCCACCAGCCCTATTACAGGCAACCAACCACTGTCATCATGTCACACTGATGGTATGGTTGTGCTGTTAGTCTCTCACTCTCTCTTACACACACACACACACAGGGAGAGCACACACATTTGTCATGGTCTCAACACTTTAACAAGCAAGGACTTTCTCTTTGACACAATACAAAATAGTAGAAGCTTTTGTAGCGCCATTATTTAGGAGAAGCTTTTAGATTGTTGATTAGAACCGGCATTGTATTGTACTTTGCTGGTATCAGTATCAGATCCGATATTGTGAGCATGGACTTGTTCTCGTTAAAGTACCAAAATCAATAAAATGTTTTCAATTGAAGAGATTTCGAGATGAACAATGCGCTGCCTTTGAATCTGATTCGTTGCAGCGCTTTCACTGACAAAGCAAATTGTGAGCAGACAAATGCGCGAGTGCAGAAGGGTCAATGTTTGGTTGCTTAAGCTTGTTGGATACCAGATCTTGAATCTAAAAGCATACTTCACCATTAATATAGCCCTATAAAATTCATTTTTTTTAAATTCCATATTTTCCGTTTACAATTGTCTATTCCATTGTGCTTTATGTGATGCTTTAATTTAAAACAATAACTATGAAGTAACTAAGGCCCTATGAAAAGAATAAAAGCAGGGTTCGAATTACAAAGTGGCTTTCGGGGGAGCCCTATTTTCCGATCCTCCCGGACCCTGACTGACTTTAACGCTTTTGGTGCATGTTCGGGCATTTAAAACAATAGCTTTACAGTAAACCTATTGTTTACTTAGTAAACCGTTTACTTCAAAACGCAAGCATCAGTCAGTGTTGTCAGTGTTAGGGCAAACAGCTCTGTCCACGGTTCTGAATCAACCGCGCTTAGGCCTACATCATGCAAATCATGATAAAAACAGAATAACTCGCATAGCAAGTCGCAGCGGTGGTTTCTGGCGCCCAAGTCTCGCTATCCTCGGTGCTGTCACTAGCAGCAACTTTTAGCGGCGGCGGCGGTAACACCGGCAAGCTAGTTGTAGCTGGTGTGCTGTCATCACTCCTCTTTTTGTTTGTTTTGTAAATCCAAATTGACTGAGGTTTGGCTGCTTTCTTTTTGACATTCTTATTAGTATCCACAGAGTGTTCCAAAAAAATGAATAAGTATGTTTTGAACTTGAAGCTAAGCTAACATTCAAATACCAACTCAGTGAGAAGTTCAAGTGGTGACGTAAACGTAGTAATTTCAGTGCAGCGCCGCCACGCATGGATGGTCACAGCAGGAGACACAGCATTGCATTTATTAGTGGAGACAGATGTTCGGAAATAGTAATGTAATGAGCGAATAAACACGGACACATTTTTAATATCATCATTTATTTCAGGAACCTTAATGTACAGAAAATCAAAATCTATATGCGACACAAAAAATGGACAGTGTTTTAGAGCTCCCCCTAAATGTCTCAAAGTAGGCTTTCAGGGGAGCCCAGGTCCTTTTCAGGGGAGCCGAGCTCCCCTTAGCTCCCCCGTAATTCGAACACTGAATAAAAGTTAAATCATGGACAACAATTTTTATTGTGCGATATTCATTAAAATCTTTTAATAAATTGTATTATTATTATTGTTGTTGATTAGAAGTACATTCTGCTGTACTATTAGTAATAGATTTATTTCAGAATTTCTTCAACTTTTATTTTGGTGGGTTGCAGTAGTCCATTAGTAGTCCACTTTCGATTTATTCATCCAAAATCTGCCAAATTCCATGGCTGTGCCCAAAACCTTTAAAGGGTCGTCGGATGCCCATTTTCGACAAGTTGGTATGATTCTTTAGGGTCTTCATGTAAAGTTTGTACATACTTTGGTTAAAATTCCTCAATGGTTGTGTAAAACAACATCCTTTTTACCTCCTCAAAAACAGCTCTGTTCACAGTGCATGTCTCTTTAAATTATAATTTAACCCCTCTCTTCAGTGGGGCATGTCGACACAAGACACTTAAAGTGCTGCCTTGATGGACTGTATACGAATGACTGAGGGTGGAAATATGCTAATACGGGACACTCCGTCAGTGGTCGTGGGCGGAGCATGAGCAATATGACAAAAATGAGAAAATCCAAACGACTTGATTATTGAGACTGTTTAGGCTTTTTGAGGATAAAAATTTGTTTCATTGTATGGTGGTTGTTGTCCACACACTGCAAAGACACATTTATATGCAAACACCATATAAAAGTGAATTTTGCATCCGATGACCCCTTTAAATAGGGCACTATTTGCCATTTGTAGTGGTGTCCGAAACCATGGATGTTATTGATTCCACTCATTCAATCCCACAATGCACCACAATACCGAGTGTACAACCGATGTATGCTCAATGGCTAGAGAATACCCACAATGCACTTTGAGAGTCGCGCGCCGAATGAACTCCTGCATCTGACCAGAAGATGGCGCCAGCAGCAGAATCATCCATCTATCCATTTTCCAAACCGCTGGTCCAATGTGCCTACAACGTAATATCACACAGGTGTACGTTTCTTTTTAATTGATTATTAAATTGTTTAATTAAGGTTTATAACATAGTTTCCATGACAGAGAAATAATTATTAAAGAGCAAGCACAAACTATGCAAAAGTGGCAGCCCTTCAGGCTCACTAATTGTCCGCTCATTTTCATTCACTCCCTGAAGTGAACTATATTAGTGGACTGATGTAGGGAATAGTGAATTAGGATATAGGTAGCGATTTCAGATACAGCCCGTGACATTCCGTGTTATACAGACCTTATATAGGGCCCCATCTGTGTGTGTGTGTGTGTGCGTGTGTGTGTTTTGGCCTCAGGTTGCTTGGCTCTCAGAGGCCTTGATCAGATTTTCAAATCTTATACGTTTGCTCTTCTGACCCGTCAGTTCAGATCTGGTTCTTCCTGTTCAAGAACGTTCTCTCACAAGGGAGAAAATCATAGCTTTGTCCATTATTTATTTGACTTCGCCCTCTTCTATTCTGTCTTTATCTATCTGTCTAGGCTACAAGAGTGAGACTTTGTGGAGCTTTGCAGCAATGAAGGACGCTGAATTATGAAGTTGTTGCATACATCCAGTTTTAGTTTCTGTGCAATTTGATAACCGTTTAAACCAAGCCACAGCCCTGCAGAATATAGTTCCAACCAAGCGTGCCGCACAAGCCCTGGAAAGTGAAGCCAAAAGGTCTCGATCGCCCCCCGGTGGCCGGTCCTAGTATAGGTCATAAACCCCGCCTCCCCATGTTATTCAACGGCATGTGAGACCAACTAAACAATTCAATTACACTTCAAATATCGTTTTTCCAAATATGGTTTCTGTCATTTACTGTAGTTTTTATCACGCTGATGTAATTTCAAGTGTTTGTTTTTAAAATAAGTTTGTTTTTAGTTAGTTATTTGATGCGGTGGAGTGACGTCATGATTGACAGCTGTGATTGACAGGTTCTCTGAGCGAAGTAGTCACTGAAGCACCAACAGACTTTTTTTCAGGATCTTCGGAGGACTGAGGAGATTGGAGCTTTAAATTTAATATCTAAATTTCTATAATTAATTTAAAAAAAGTGCAGGAGCGTGTTCTAGTGGTTGATTTCTGCGAGAGTGAGGGCGGGGCCTTGATTTCGCGGCTTTACTTCCTGCTCATACTGCGCATGTCTGGTCCTGAAATCGCTACTGCGCAGACTCAAGTTCCAAGATGTCAGCGCCATATCGGGACACTGGCGGCTTCACTTCTGACCAATGGAAGAGAGCGAAGTGGCGTCGTCCATCTTTTTTTACAGTCTATGGTTCCAACACACAAACATATAGGCTGAATCCGAAATCGCCCCCTAAACCCTCATTCAATATTCCCTACGTTAGTCCACTAACCTCTGAAAGAGTGAATGAAAAGGAGTGAGGGAATTCTGACAGCCGTTGAGCGTATATATATTGTGCAGTCGTTATTGCAGTGCAATGTGGGATTGAAAAAGTGCACTCAATAACGTCCACTATGGTTTCGGACACCAGTACAGGCTGGTGTCGCCTCAAATAACGCCCAATTTGAGGGTATAGGGGGATTAGCTGGATCAGGTGCGTTTGGATCAAGCTACATGGAAACGCAGAGTTATGAAGAAGGCTTTATTACACACACTTGAACACGTTATCCTTTTCTGGGCCACTGTGATTCTGGAGTCACAAATAGCACTTACATCACTCCTGAGTTAGGAGCTCCAGTATGCTGGAGGCCCATTGTTGGATTTGGACATCAATGTGGATTCCACAGCGGAGAGCATAACGGGTCTATTTTGGTCTCATCTCACCTTAGAAGGCCCTGATTCTGCTCGTGTCAGCAGCCGAGCCGAGCGTCTCTCGTAGTGTGTAATTTATCTGCCATCGGCTCTTGAGTAAACTGACCGAAGCATTTATTTCCGGTTATTTGACAATGTTTTATGTCTGCCAGTGTTGTTTAAGAAAACAAACCACCTGCTAACTGCCAATTTGGGTGTATGTATCCTTTCTCAGATTAAACGACACAAGCACTCAGGTTCTCATAGTGCCAATCACGCACTCAACATGCCGATGTATAAGGCAAGGCAAACAGACACGGACGGCTTTAGCTGTTCATCTCCACTAAGCGAGAATGAGATGAGGGGGAGGAAGTCATTTTTCCCTCTGATGAATTTGGACATGAGTTTCACCCTTTGCTGCTTCGATCTTATGCAAAACGATTCTCTCTCTCTCTTATCATGTCTTTTAACAGGCTATAATCATGCGTGAACTCCAGAGCACGTCTATCCCGCTGTCTCGCTCTTTTAATGCGGTTCTCCTCCAGCAATTGCTCGTCAGGATCTGGTTGGTGTGTGTTTGTGTGGGAGGAAGTGCATGCTGTGTGGGTGATATGGGATGACTTTTCCTTTCCAGGTTGATGCTGAGGCCACCTGATTGGTGCCGAATCGACAGGATTGCAGGAAGGGAACTGTTAGAAGAGTTTGTGGAAATGTAGTCAAAAGAGAAGAAGTGAGGTATCCTGGGGGGGGGGAGCGACTCCAGGGCTTTGCCTGATCGGGAAATAGCAGCTGGAACTCACAGTAAGAGATCCCACAAGTCTGTGCAGCTGTCACTGTGGAAACAAAGGTGGTTTGGCTGGTGCTTCTGTCTGTTGTGTTTAGTTGGAATACTATTAGCCATATTTTGAATTCCCACATCAGATGTTGTTTTGATGTTACGAAAAAAAGCAACATGATATGAAGAAAACAACCATTGTGTGTCGATGATATGATGATTATCAGATTGATTATCAGACCATGATTTACAAAAACAGGTCTTAAATTTGCGTGGTATAGGGCTGTCAAACGATTAATCGCGATTAATCGCATCCAAAATAAAAGTTTGTGTTTACATAATATATGTGTGTGTACTGTGTATAATTATTTTGTATATAAATGCACACACGTATATATTTAAGAAAAATTTATTAAAATTAAAATTTATATATAAAATGTTTATATTTATATAAAATATACATTATATATAGGCTACATTCATTCTATATACAGTATATACATGCAAATATTTCTTAAATACTCATGCATGTGTGGGTATTTATGTATTAAAAATAATTATACACAGTACACACACATATAGTATGTAAACACAAACTTTTATTTTTGATGCGATTAATCGCGATTAATTGTTTGACAGCCCTATATATATAAAACGCCACTAGCACAGTATACAGTATATATATATATATATATAGGTTTTTTACTTAGAATTTTAACTTATATGAACTAAACATCTGTGAGGCACACTTACTGATCTTATTAAAATATACATTGGTTTAGGTGTTTACAGTATATTTGAAATATTTCATTGCAGTTGCATTGGCTTTTATGGAAAATTACAGTTCTTTTTCGCTTGGAAAATTATACTTATGTTAGGAGCAACCCAAAGTTAACATGTATAGTAGTACCGGCAATGCCCTCATATCACTGATAATAGTGATTTTGAAAGGCAGGTTTTAAGTGGCAAGGTAAATAGTAAAATACTGTCAGATTTTCCAGCCTGAATATCATGCCGCGTTCCAGGCAACCTGTAACCCGTGTTTTTCCAACCTTATACCCGTGGAACTGCAGTCAAACCCGTGACTTCCTACCCATGAACTCGTACTAGATCGATGTACTCCCAGTTACGAGCTCTGACGTCACATAGCCCGCGAAACCATACAAAACAACAATGATTTGTATACATCTAGCTACCACAATTCCTTGCGCTCGGGTAGTTTGGCGTGACGGGCCTGGAACGCTACAAAGTCGTGAGTTGTGGTTTGAAGTCGTGATTTACGTGCTCAAAAACCTGCCTGGAACCGCAGCATCAGTCTCTTACTAAATTGTATTTATCAAAGCAACTTCTGAAACTATATAGTTTACGATGATATATCACAATACTGTTACACTTCTAGAGTGAGAGTTGGCAGTGCTAAAGAATGCTTCCCCCTCTAAGCTTTTTGTCAATTGAAGATGAACTTAAAGTTTGTGAACCTGCTGAGTGGCGGTGACGCTAATTAGCAAGCCTCGCTAGCACGTCTTTAGAGCGGCAGGTTTAAACTAGCCTGAGCGTGAGAGAGAGAGGGAGGGGGGGTGAACACATAAAAAGTGAAATGAAAGCTTTGCTTTAAACAACTGATAATGAAGTGGCACTCGGGCCGGACGCACACAGATCCGCTCAGTGTGAAGCAAAGGGGGGGGGAATCTATTATTGCACCGAGCACCTAAAAGCAATCCACACTTATTAATATTTAATGAGCTTTCCTTTATCTTTTAATCAAGTGCGGGAAAAATTGGAAGGAATGAATTAGGCAGAGAAGAAAGGAGAAATCACTTTAATGAAATGAATTGCTGCGTTGTGTCATTAGTGGGCTCTGGAGCGTGATGTTCGGAGGACGGTGGGGGCACAGGGGGATGAATGAATCTAGCCAAGCATATTTCAGTGCGGACCTGTTGAGAGCCTGGAGAATTTCAGGTTAAGGGAGACAGTTCACCCAAAAATGAAAATTAGGTCATCAATTACTCACCTTCATGTCGTTCCAAGCCTTTATGACTTTATTTTTTTTCCCCTTGTAACACAAGAAAAGTTATTCAATTTGGAATGGCATGTGGGTGAGTAATTGATGACCACATTTTTATTTTTGGGTGAACCATTCTTGTAGAATAGTGGTGGAAAGATGATATGTGGAGATTTAGAGCTGAACTCCTTTCCTTTACTTCCGTGTAGTTTTGTGGGTCTTTCCCTAACACATATCCAACATTTTATCAGTGTTTCTGCCTTAAACTCAGGCACTTAAGTAAACCTCTAGGATTATCTGCTCACAAATGACTGCATTTGAATATCACCATTCAGGTGAAAAATATCACAGAAAGGTGATATTCAACATATTATTGACAACGAAATTTAACACAATAAAATAAATGGATGGATGGATTAATGGATCGTTGGGTAGGTGTGTGTGTGTGTGTGTTTTGCCTCTGGCATTGATGAGTCAAAAGGGACCATGGTAACTGACTCAGCATGGTGTCAGTCTCTGCTCTGATTGGTCAGCAGTTAGTGTTGAATGTGAAGGTGAGGGGTCATTGCCCCTGACAGTGAGTTGGCACCTGGCTGCTTACACTGTCCAATCTGACTCAACCTCCTGTTGTTCATTCTGTCACCTTTTATAATCTTCAGTTTTGTCTTACATATTTATCCTTTATATAAAGTGTACCGTTAAATCCCTATGGAATACACAACTCACAGTAAGCCCTTTTTTCCCCTTTTGTAATAAGACCCTTTGAACCAAAGGCATTTTTAAGAATTTAAGGCGCTTTCTGCTTTGTCATGCCATCCATTAACAGTTTGATCTCATTTTGAAATCAGTTGTAAGACTTAGTCATCTGGGAAGATTTGAACAGGATTTAGGTCACATCACTTGGGGACTGAGAATCTATCATGAAGGATTTTGCCCCGATGCCTGAGTAAATGTCATGTTGTTTCTATGCGAGTGTATACATTGTGTGCATGTGTGTTTATGAGTATCAAAGTGATTCTGAACATCCTCGTGTTATTTTAACTCCATCATCCTTTCCCAGAATGCAACTGGTGTCCTCTTGTTATCCCATGACCCATCATTCAGATGCCCTCTCCCTTCATATCAATCTCTCAAATCACCTCGGATTGGATGGCTAGAATGGATTATAGATTGTGTATGAAGATTGTGATTGAAGCCAGATTGTGTATGAAGCCTGACTGAAGGCAGAAGGCATTTCAAATATAATTTCAACCACAATATTTGAGAAAAAAGAGCAGGGACCTTGTTGCATCCTGGACATTGAAAAGAGTCATGTGATCGCGGTTGGTGTCCACCTGAGTTGACGTCATTCGCCACCGTCGCTTTTTCAATGACGTACGACTCGCATTGACGGGAATATCCGATCTGTCCTCTTACGACGCAAATGCACATATCCGATTCATAACAGATTTATTTCCACATATGATTGAGGCCTGAAACCGATCTGAGAATATCGGAATCCGTGTGTTTTTTTCCTGCTTACACGTTCATGTGTCATATCCGATCTGTGCCACATGGGAGGAAAAAACTGAATTGGGACACTTGAACAATGTAATTTAAATGCGGCCTTTATATGTTTCAGTGTGTCTTTATTTCTCACCATCTTACAGTTACACTACCCTTCAAACATCTGGGGTTGGTAAGATTTTTATTGTTTTTGAAAGAAGTCTCTTATGCTCAACAAGGCTGTATTTTTTCGATTACAAAAACAGTTGTATTGTGAAATATTATTACAATTTAAAAGTGTTTATTTATTTATTTTTATTTATGTAAGTATACATTTACAGCCCATTCTCATCCCTAGGCGTCATGAAACTGACGCCTTGGGAATCATTTTGACCATGCTTCAATATTCGACGCTTTAGGCACCCTTTAGCGTCAGTTACATGACGCGATCCTAGGGCGTCATCTTGATGACGCTTTACCTTTAACGTCAGTTAGATGACGCTATCTAATCCCAACCCTACCCCAGACCTAAACCTACCCGCGTCATCTAACTGACGCTTAGGTAAAGCGTCAGTAAGATGACGCCCTAGGATCGCGTCATGTAACTGACGCTAAAGGGTGCCTAAAGCGTCGAATATTGAAGCATGGTCAAAATTGTCATTTTAGTGACGCCTTGGGGTGAGAATGCGTTGACATTTAATATATACAGGAAAATATTCTTATTATATTTTGCTGCCTAATATTTTTGTGTGAACCGTGATACTTTTTTTTCAAGGATTCTTTAATGAACAAAGTAAGACAGCACAATAGAAAGAATATGTTTATAGTACATTCTTGTCATTTTATCACATTCAAGACTGCAAATTGAAAACTTTTGTGGTGTATGTATAGATGCAGCAGTGGTGCAGAAAGCACTGCGGGAGGGACGTGTAACTGTCTAACTGTTAGCTAACTTGATTCCTGTCAAAGTGTGTGTGTTACAGTGTTTTGTTTTATTCACAAGATCACAGATTGAAACATGATTAGAAAAACAGCAACAAAAATCCATAATGAGTACGTTTAGGTCATAATATGTTTTAGAAACGCGCAGGTCGTCTAAGGATCAGTGTGGATACAGTAAGGCCTATTTTTATTTATTAGAACACATATTTTGTCCACGTTTTTTTATATTTGTATTTACAAGGTTCTATATAAAATAAACTCTCACGCTCCCTCTTCAATATCCTTTAGTGGCAGTTGTTTCAGTAGCTGTGATCATGGAACTGTCATTTGTGATGCTATAAAAGGATTTGATTTTGTTAAATATAGACTCTTGAAGAATTCACAGAGCCATCTTTAAAAGCAGAGAGAGGAGGAGACACAGCGAGAACACTCAAAGGATTATCAAAAGATCCCAGTTTTCCATCTTGCGTTACGGAATGTCGATCTATTTCAGCGGCATTGTGTGCCGATCTATAAAGCAGCTCATTGTGAACAGCTGTTGTGCACAGAGGGGATAATGATGATAGCATTTGCATACTTTTATTAATAATCAAAAAATGTGAATGAGTTACACATGCAAATGTGCCATTTGCAAAAGTAAAGCCAGGGGAAGAGACACAAAAGAGGAGAGGAAGAGGAGGACTAGAATCAAAGACTGTTGTGGACCGCTGTGCTGTTGGATCTATCTATCTATCTATCTATCTATCTGTCTATCTATCTATCTATCTGTCTATCTGTCTGTCTGTCTGTCTGTCTGTCTGTCTGTCTGTCTGTCT